>NC_081413.1:625415447-625733572 GCF_030272615.1 Cryptomeria japonica
ATAATATAGAGCGTAATAATACAATTTGGTTGTGACTTCATTTCTTTGATTTAAACAATTTTCTTATTAATTAATTTCATTTATTATTTATAATTTTAGAATAATAGTATTTTCATTTTGTTGTCTAAACTTTCAATAATAGTAAGCAATTTCTTTGAAGAACTAGTTGAGTAATATAATTAGGAGTAGAAAGACTAGTTATATGAGGTATATGTTTTATCTTTTATAAATAGCCATTAAAAACCATTCAAATTGACTTTATCCATTAAATTACAAGATTTGAGTATTCATCATCACCGATAGCATGAATATCACATCACCTAAACCAATATCCTCCAAAAGGAAACTAGGATCATAGTAGATAGAAACTAGGCATGGAAGAGAGGGGGAGGGGGGAAATCACTTCCAACATTATTTGTTCAAAGTAGAGGACAAAAGATCACTTGAGAGGTCTTATTGGAGACTAGGGACAAATATTTCATTTGGGTAGATGCCTAACCTTATATATCCAATAGATGTGCATCGCCCTCATTATATGTTCCTTTGTACTCATCTTTTTAACTTCACTACTCTTTATGGAGCTATTCAAAATATATTTTTTAATCAATAATTTTTTAATCAAAACCTATAATTACTTATGTTTAATGTATTCATTTTGATTCAAGGGTAAAAATTTATTTCTTTAAAAGAAGTAAATCTTCATAAAAAATTAATATATATTTCTCAATGAGCTTAAACAACCAACAATTAAAAATGAAATAGCTCCATGGCTTAAACACCTCCCATGGATTCTATAAGTCTAATGGTTGCATTAAATATTAACAAGTTGATCTTTTGATGCAATGAAAACTGCACTTGTAACAAGTGGTATCAGAGCTTGATCATAAGTTCAAACTCCTCATAAATACATTCATATCAAATGCACTGGAGAGGTCCCTGAATACATTAATATGATATCAAAGCTTCTGACCCAGCAACCCCTTCTTGGCAACTGAGTTTTCATCGGGTGTTTGAGGTCAGCTTATATTTACAAAGAGATTTATTGGACGCACATCAAAAGACTTTTTTGCCAGGCCGATCTCCATTTATTTCAAGCCTAAGCCGAATATGTGCAGTTGGTGAGGTATTTTGTATTGTCTTTGGCACATGGTCCATCTCACAAGTCTTGGCTCGTAATTTGTCTTGCACCTTTAACCCTTGTGTGGTCGCATCAAATTGTTATTTGGACCCACAAGCACTTATTTTGGGGGACCAATTTCTCTTAGAACGACTTCTTTTTACTTGTGCTTCTTCCCTCATTTGAGTTCTTTCCTCGCATAGGATTAAATCTATTTCTTATTGCCTAATCCATATTAATTATTGGTTGTGTTCTTATATTAGGTTGGATTCTTTTTTACCCAAGTGTTATTACCTGTGCGGGCTTTGTTCCAGCTACATGCGGGCTTCTTTATTTCTATGGACTCACCTCTCATTGGCTAGGGCAATCTTTATTTCTATGGACCTTAGATTATCTGAAGCTTGTGGGAGATATTTTTCTTGAAATTAAAATAGGGGTTAAGCATTTGAATTTTTAAGTGGGCCAGATTGGCATATTTTTGGAGTTAGATGGCTTTGCACGTAGGGGCACTAGTCTCACATTGCTTATCCAACGGATTTTTTTGCTTTTCTAATAGCCCACTCCATCTTTGTATAAACCAAAAAAGTATTTGTTAATTGTAATTTTAATTTATACTTTGAGGAGAACAAATTACCCGTAACACGCCGTATGATACTTGTCACAAAGATTTATAAGTGGCATACGTATTTTATAAGCTGTCATTATAATTCTGCAAATCTCTATACGGCAGCACTGTACGTGTCTTTACTATTGTTGGTTTATTGTGCTATAAATATATATTTTCATTATGTAAGAAGTTTGGTCAGGTGAGGTGAGTTGAAGTAGACTTTTGTTGAAGTAGACTTTTAATGGAGGCTAATGGAACACTTGCACTAAATCATTTCTCATGATCTAATTAAAAACATTAAGGTAAGCATATATTACTTATTAATTATTAGCATAATTTTAAAAAGATTAGCATAGTTAACATAATTTAAAAAAAATTATATAAAAAATATATTTTGCAGCTGAAAATAGGCAATTGGAGAATTCAAACCAAACTTTTCATTGGATATTTTTGCCGTCTTCTCTTTTGATGGTAATGTTTGTTGACGTAATTCAGACGAAGAAAATCGGCTGCATCAAGAAGAAGAACATGGTTCCAAGAATGTCCAGCTCTAAAGATTCATTGTAAACATAATTACAAAGTTAGCAACGAAGAATAAGACATATTAAGCAACCTTCTTTATATAAAACTGGTTGGATCTAGTGAAAACTATTGTGGCTTTATATTTTAATTTAAGATTTGATTTTGCATGTTGGACAAGGATTTGGTATAAATATGTGATTCTAAATCTTTTCTGTGTTTCAGAAGATTATAATGATATATTTTGATGTTACTCAATCATCATATATAATTTCAATGTTCTTGTTATCACTTGTTAGATCTATTTGTACACATTAATTTTATGTATATAATTTTTCAATTTGTTTTATATTTATTTTGGAAAACATTTTTCTTTCTACCTTGTATCGATTCTTTAAAAATACTCAAAAAAATATATATTTTGTTGAACTCATTAATACAAATATATATTATCTTTATATAACATCCAAATATATGCAATACATATTTTAGGCCCTTACATAACATATTCAAAATTCCTTTTTAAACCACTCCTTTCTCACAATTGCAAGCTGCATACATTGAAAAGCAAATAACACTAACACTCCAATGGTCTCAACAAATTGCAGCACCTTAAAGATTTATTCTTTTATTTTATTTATTTTTAAAACATTTCACCATAACACTATTTTTTATAACAGAAAATTCAGCATCTAAATCATTCTACTTGTCTACTCACATCGCTGTAATAAAATAATCTACAGAAAAACATGTACTTCAGCAAACCACAGCAAAATATTTCTTATGCTACATTCTCTACTGTGTCTAAATTTGATGCCATATATAGGAGTAGAGCTGTAATACACATCAAAATGTAATGATACGTAGATTATCACTGTATAATAGGAGTGGAGCTGCAATTCACTTCAAAATATTATGATATGTAGATTATCACTGTATATATGGAGTGCAGAATTTATTTATTATTAGTTCTCGTAATGGAGCTATTGTGGAGGCTGAAAGATTAATCTTTTTCTGCTCGGTCAAAAAAATTGTAAACTTTGTTTCATAAATTTCATTCTGAACATATACAATGTATAAGTTACATAACTTTTACCAGTGCTTAAGAAAAAAAAATATTTTGCCCGTCTGATTTGCGTTTCATATGGCTGTCAGACACAGCTCCTAGTGGAAGGGAGCTACCAAGCTTGGAATGCCAGTGCATCATCCTGTCCACCCTTCAGATGGGTTCACAAAAGTAGGAGGGTGCATGTAAAATTTGATTAATTTCTGTGCCAAAGTCCACCACAGTCGTCCACCTCTCACCAGCATGGAACAAAATACAAGGTAAAATTATTTGATGCGTGAACTGGTCAAGATTTCCAGGAAGGCATTTTATATTTTTTCTTGGGTTAATACCAAATTTACATGTTAGTCTTTCCAATTCTTCTCCTCCTACTTCTTCAAATAATAAAACAGTCCAAACATCTATTTTGTAATTTTAGGGTAAGCTGAAAACGTATGGCTGTTTTCTGCTTCATCTTCTTCTGTAACTGATTCATAGCTGGAGTCTTTGTCAAATGTCAATAAAAGGCTCATTGGAAAAAAAAATTAGGATCCTTCTGTAATCTTTTTCTTTTCTTAACTACTTTTAGAGGCTTGTTCTTGTTAGCGGTGTAAATCATACAATGGCTAGCAATAGTTAACTCAAGTTTCTTGCAGTCTTCTTCATGATTCATGGGCATCACTAATGATTGCATGATGTTAGCGTAAGGCTAACAGAGGTAACAACACTAGTTAGCTATCCATGCTATGCCTCTTTCATGCCAGTGATTGTCTTTCTTTCTTCCGTAATTTTGTCCTTGAAAGCCGTGGTTAGCTTCAATAAATTGTATGTTGCTTAAGTGTGTTCTGGAATCAACTGTGCAGAGTTTAGTTTCAATGAATTGTATTTTGCTGTCTTCAGTCTTGAGATCAATAAGCTAGAAATTTAGAGAGATATGTTTGTCATTTTCACACTATTCTTTTTTGAAACAGTAATCAATAGAAAACCAAACAAATCAAGATTATTTATTAAATATTGTTTTCTTGCATGTTGCATGAAGTTTTGGGATCTAAATTGGTAACGTCACTTCGGGGTTAGTTCAACTACTATTTTAATCCAGGCTCCCATTACTTAAGCTGTCTATCCTCCCTAACCTACTGATCCTAAAAACTTTTCTTATCACTATCTGCAGATAGAGATCCTTGACGATCTTGTTCGATATCTCCTCTTTTGTTGGGGGTTGACATGAATTTTGTTGGGGGTTGACATGAATTTAAAGATGCTAGTTAAACCTAATCAAGGAATCAATAACCTCATTCTCATTCCCTTTAATATGTTTAAGCTGAAAGCCATTTGGAATAAGAAAATCCTGCCACTTCCTATGCCTTGCTCCAGGCAACAGATTTATAACAAATACTCTATGTTAATGTGACGTGTACTTAGTTCAAATTTTGTTGAGGAGATAATGCCTCCACTTCTTTCAATGCATATATTATGGCAACTTACTCAAATTCAGCAATAATTTAATTAACTACGTTTGAATTTTCAAGTTTCATAACAAATGGCATGCTCACCTTGTAACTGTTCCTGGAACCTTGCATGTGCGCTTACCATAAATACCTTCTGTCAACCTGGCAATTATAATACTACAACTAAAGGATTTCATCTGTTGAAACTTGAAACCTTTCTTTACATTTATTTGTCTGTTAATGTTAGCTAACAACTGGAGATTAACAAACCTTTCATCACATTTATTTGTTTGTTAATGTTGGCTCACAACTAGATATTAAATCATGATACCATTTGATTCATGTCTATCTTCTTTTCTACAATCTAGTAACTAGAGAACTGTAAGCTTCAATTTGTAAGGTATGTTTCATTGTGATCCAATTTATTTTGAATTTGAACCATTATCTGTTCATTTCTGCCTCAAGGATAGACTTCACAAGCCATTTGTAAGTTTCTTTTACCTCTTGCACGTAATCTGTTACTAGCACTTTTCATGATCAAAATGGTCTGATTCCATCTTCTGGATTACCTTTCAAACTTCCAAATCAATCAAATTAAGGGAGGGCCAATTTAGAAGGATAAAATGTCCTTCCGAATGCCTTGCCTTTATCGAGATTGTAATGGGGTTCATTCATTCACGAATTGCTTAATGTCACAAACCAATTTTATGATACTTTGACTTAAATAACATTTGTCAGCACTTAGCACTCAAGAATGGCTTGAACCTTTTGTGAGCCTATTGTGATCCCAGATTTAGATATTATATGGCCTGAGTAGTTCACTTCTGATAGAATTTGTGCTTACATGCTTTGCATATATTGGGTCATCACTACGCTCTTGCGATGCCAAACACAAGTGTTGTTCATGTCCTTCCTGTCTTCAGTATGAATACATCATCTAGGAATATAAGCACAATCTTGACAAAATATTTACGGAATACACTGCTCATCACGCTCATAGAGCACATAAATTTGTGTGGGGAATCAATTATTTCAAACTGGGGCATCGCAAACTTAGGTATCTATGCATAATTCAGAATGTTGTCTTATAAACATCTTCTTTGATATGAATTGAATAATATTTAGGCCATATGTCAATGTTCCAAAATTCTTTTGGTCGTAAACTGGGGCACCACAAACTCATGAAGTCCATGACTCATTCAAAATATTGTCTTGTAAACATTTTATTCTTTTATATGAATGATAATAGTAAGCCTTCAAGCCGTAACTCAATCTTTGGGACTTGTTTTTGGCCTTTGCAATTGACTAGAGAGGTCATTGTTACTTAGAAATGGTATGATCAACAACCTCCACCTGCCATCTTTCTCTTCACAAATAACAAATAAGTTGTTAATAGCACGAGTGCACCACAAGATTAAAGAGTTGAGAATATATAGGTTTCCTCCAATAGATTTTACAATTGGACATTTGGCTTCGTTAATTAAGGAGTAGTCATTTGGTATGTTCCGTTACAGACAAGTTCTCATTTGTGAACTAAATCGATTGGAACATTTAAATTCTTTTTTGGTGCTATTCAAGGTAAAAATTTCTTTGAAACCAATATGCTTTCATATATGGTCTTTTCTAATACTGAAGTGCACATAATATGTGCCATATACATGTTGCATCTTCTCTACGCCCATGTCTTAGTTTGCAGTATTAATACTTGCCTAAGAGATTTGGGTATCCTGAATCCTTGTACTCTCATCCAATTTGCTTTTATCATCGCAGCAAGCAAATATATTTTTCATCATTGTTGATCTTATCTCAAGGCTTCACTAACTAATCCAAGCCTACAATTGCATTGCATTCTCATGATGGTTGAACATGGAAGTCCACTGTATCGGCATATGATGGTGAAGTCTCACTGCCGATAACTCCAAGTTACTATCATCCTCCATTCGTTAATCACCATGGTACATGCAGTAAACATTAAATAAACTGCTGTTCTGATCTGTTGTGCATGAAGTTAAGACAGTTTCATTTCCTAAGTTAATGGGAGGTGATCTCCTCCACGTATATAAAAGTCCCAGTTCTCTTCCAATTCTCAGGCTCTGCTATTACCGTGAAATCCTCTATAAAAGAGAGGAGTTGCAATCAATAAAATCTATTTTATTTCTGTTTTGTTCTTTCTCTTTTTCATTTTGCAAGGGTTATCAGAGCTGGTTTGAGCCTAATTCTCTCACGGGAGGGCCCAGAATCACGAGAGAAGGAGCTAAGTGTTAACTGTCATAGCAGTCAGAAGGAGCGAGAACCATGAGAGAAAGAACTGCTTTAGCAGGCAGAAGGATTTGGAGATTGTTTTAACTAGTCAAAATTGGTAATGGTGAAGTTGTAGCTTAAGTAGGGAGAGCCTGCATTCCAATCATTGTATGAGGTTAGAAGAGATCAAAGAGTAAATTAAAGATTGAAAATAGTCTGAAGAGCTAAGACGTTACGAGAAATTTGATGCTGAAGTAGAAGATCCAAATCAGAATTTGAGTAATGTGAGGAAACTGTTCTAGCAGTAGATTACTAAAAAGAAGAGGAAATCTTGGAGAAGCAAGGAGCAATGTTTAGGTGATGAAAGTTCTTTTTTCCAGAGAGTGTATTGTAACTTTGTTTCTCCATCATTATAGTTTTGTGGTCATCTGAAATCACTTGGTTGTTAAGTTTTGTGGTCATTTGAAACCATTCATATGTGAGATTTGTGGTCATCTGAAACCAATTAGTGTGATGGTTCGTAGTAAGTCAAAGACACTACAGATTTGTATTGCTTAGGGATAAGACACAAAATCCCAAAGTGATTCAAAGAAGAGAAATCACCCAATGTAGACAAAGCTATAGTTGGAAGCATAAATCATATTGTCAAAAGTTCAAGGCATCGTTACCAAGTGATTAAAAAAATTAAAGAGAGAAATGAATTGCAAGGGTTTGTTGCAAATAATTAATTTCTCAAAGATTTGAGATCTTATAGCTAGTCTCAGCATCGATAACTCCAAGTTACTATCATTCTCCACTTGTTAATCACCAAGGTACATTCAGTAAACATTAAGTAAACTGCTGTTCTGTTCTGTTATCATGTTAAGACAGTTTCATTTCCTAAGTTAATGGGAGGTGATCTCCTCCATGTATGTAAACCCAGATCTGTTCCAATTCTCAGGCTTTGCTGTTACCATGAAAACCTCTATAGAAGAGAGGAGTTGTAATTTATTTGATGCATCAATCAATAAAATCTATTTTATTTCGGTTTTATTCTTTCACACTGTAGTATTTATTGCACTCTGCTGGATATTCAGCTGAAGCTTTCCTTAGTATCTTTTGTGTGCTTGTAGCCTCTTTGATGTTACTCTATATCTATTAATCAAAGAAGGATAATATTGTTGTGACTAGCTCGTCAAATAATAGGGAAACAGGGTGAATGAGATAATTACCTCAAAAGTCAATCATTGTTGCTTGATGCTCCATTGCAGGCCTTTCATTGGGGTGTATTGGCTGCTTCACTCAGTCATTGGTTGCTCTCTGATCGTACCAGTTACTTTTTCAATTGTAGATGCTTCTTGCAAACAATAGGTTTTTTTCTTTGTTTTTGGTCGTTGAAGATTCCGAGCAATCTTGTAATTTTCATCTCTTTTCACCGTAGTGCTTCACCTTGCTTTGGTGTGTTAGGGTTAAACTACATTGTTCCTTTCTCTACTCCTGCCTTTCTTCTTGATTTTAAATCTGTTGTTCACAAAATTTGACTTTTTGGATCGTTTCTGCTACAGGCTTCGGCTCTATCACCAGTCTTGAACCAGTTCAGATTCAACCTTTTGTCCTTATTGTATGCTGGGACGCACTTCAGGAGATCCACATATTTTGTCATTTTCCTCTACCATCTTGTCTGCTTGTCTGAGAATATGGAAGTCGTGTTTCCTTCACTAGCTTTTATATTTGATCAAGAGTTGACCTGCCTAGCTACAGGCTAAAAAAAACACATTTTACCATATGAAGGGAGAAGAACCCATGGTCATCTATTTGTTTCTTAGATGTTCTTTTATTCTAGAAAATGAAAAACCTTGACTATAATTCTTCTATCTATTGTATATTGTAATATAATTTGATCACAATGACCGTTGGTTGCATTAAGATTCAATCTGGTAAAGCAATGAATTCTTTTCTTGGAATTTTTGTTTCTCTTATCAACTTCTACTATGATTTACAATATGTAGAAATATAAGAATTTAAGTTTATTGTATGTCAGCATGATATGAATTCCTTCACTCAGGCCGACAACCTAAAGTGTCTGTGATACTATATGAATCTGTTGAAAAGCATATGAATTTTATCTAACGTTGGGAATTTAAATGTGTCTTTGTTACTATGCAAACTGTATTATTCCTTGCATTGTTCTACTACAATGGTCTGTTTTTCTCGCAGGCTATTAAATAAGATTTAAATTTTCTAAACTGCTTTTATGACATTTGACAGGACTGTAATAGGTACTTGAGATGTTAGGAGGAATGCTTACTTCAGATGATTATGTTTGGTACAGCAGGAATGTTAGAAGGAATGGTTCCTTCATATGATTATGTTTGGTACAGCATACCAATGAAAGCACTTTTTGGCTAGTTAACCAGATTATGTTTGGTACAGCATGCCAATAAAAGCTTTTATCGGCTAGTTAACCCTGACTATTCAGTTTTTGAAGTTGGAGTTAAGCAATTTTTTAATTTAAGTAAAAAAATTTATAGGAACAGAATATTTATAATATTACTTTTGTAACTAGGATGGATTAATTTTTGGACATTTAGTTAATGGTGATCTCATTGAAAATAAAGACATGTATCAAAGTGTTAAGATTTTTAATTGGGATTTTATTTTCAAGTTTTTTAATAGATGTCCATATTCTATTAATGAAATCTATTAATGCAGTTCTCGTTAAAAAAATCAAATAACAATAAATTGACTTACAAGCATGGAAACAAATGAATGTCATATTTTAACAATACACAGAAACTTACAATGGACATATTTTTAACAATACATACAACTTACAATGGACATTATTCTTCCAGCTATAAATCCACTATGCAATCAACTTTTGTTACAATGGACAATTTGTCCAGCTATAAATCTCCTGTGCAATCAGCTTTTCTTAATACACTATTTTCCATTCAAACTAGCAATCTTCTTTTAAATCAATAGTTTCTCATTCAGAAGGGAAAGGACAATAAAATACTTGAAGAGGTTTCCATTTGGCCTAGGTCTAACAGACTGTTGGATTCCATCAACAGAAAATTAAAATACATTCCATACCTCCTAGTAACTAATTTAAGTCATATCTTTGTACATTTTTTGTATGCTAATTCTTTATACTTGTAAAAAGAAAAAAAACTGATTCTTTACGGATAAAGAGATCTCGAACTTTCATTATATTTAAAACATAGATCCAAGCAGAAAATCACATCTATTACAAATAAGGCAGTCAAACCAAAAAATTAACAGATTCTTATATAAAAATAAATAAAAAATAAAGCGTAATAGCTACTATCATGGTTGCAGAAAGAAATGACTGTCAACCGATATTGAATTCAGCATTGCTAAGAATTTGTTTAAAATTGGTGAATTAGAACATGAAAAGACCCAAGAGATTACATGAATTAGTTTATAGAAAGCATTAAAATAGAATTATAATTCATATACAACTCTTCTAATGACCAGTTATGAAGGTGTGAAGACCTATAATGCTTTTGTTTTCTTCAATTTCATTCCAACGCACAGAATTACGGACTGTGTACCATGACATCTGGTCACACACATAAAGAATAATTCCAATAATATTTATTCTATACGCTTCTCAACGAGCTGGAAATTAACAGGACGTAACAAAATCGACAGGGTTTTAAAGGAGAGTTGATGCCGAGAAGGGATTTTGCATGGATATGTTAGTGGCCCAACAAATTATAAGAAAATTAGGTGGCTTAAATACAGGTCAAAATTACTTCGTGAAGGTTTTTGTTGGGTTGGCAGCTAGTGGCCTTCATGTCTTTGTTGGGTTGTGGGGTTCGCAGATCTGGATCAAAAGATTGGGCACACCCAAGAGTGGATGATGAATTCAGAATGATTATTTTTCATTCCCCACTATATTTCTCTTAGTAAATAAAAAACAACGTGTTATTTGTATCAAATATATAGATATTATAATTGCAAAAAATATAAAACAAAAAAAAAATTATGGTTTCTTATCAAAGCTATAATTGAATTTTTTATCTTTCAATTAATCAATGATTTTATAAATTAATTTTTATGAGAGAATTTGACATAAATTTAATGTCAGAATTTTACGAATCTAAATTAAGATTTGCATAATAATTTGATTCTCTTTTCGTAACATCAAGATTTATGTTAGTAGTTGTCTCAAAGAAAACATACACCCTCAAAAAAAATCATACTCATTTAAGAATGAACAAGCACATTTTATGAGTATTTATGTTAAAATTTAGACATTTGTTCTTAAATAAGTATCCATTGTAAATACATATTGGTTAAAGAACATGCACATTTTTTGAGAAAATATTACCTTTTTAAATTTTATCAGCAGTCATTAAAGGAGTCTAAGTAGAGAATTAGGAAATAAAACAAAAGACCTAGAAACATCCAAAAAGAAATTAAATTCTAATCAACAAAGCTTAAACCTATCTTGAAACACCTCTATTCATGGTTTTCCAAAGTGGTTTCAACTCGACCACCACTTCTGCAGAGTGGAGGGTAGCCTCTACCTCTATGACAACCTTGACCTCATCCATGGCTACCCGCTCCAATTTGACCTCTACAAGTGCACCCTCGGTCATGAACGCCCACATTTTCCATTTGAGATTCGGCCAGCCCATCACCATTTCCATTACCACCTTCAACTACGTATTGATTTTCTGCCAACCCAACTCCACTATTCTCCTCATTGGCCTTAAGGAAGCCATTCAAAATGGAAAAATCTTTAAAAATATCCTCTTTATCCTGGTCGACGGACATATTGGCCAGAACCCGCCATTTGAGATAATCAGCCACCATATTAGCAAATTCCATGTGACCCTTCAGTGCATGTCCTTTTAGGTCTAGAAGAAGAGGGTAGAAAGTTTCGATGCCTTCGAGTTCACTCAAAGCATCAAGATCTCCTAGTCTAGGCTAGCCCACACCCTTGAATGAATATTTTAAAGTTATTTCTAACCCACCAAGAAATTGTACCTCAAACAATTCCATAGCTAGAGCTCTAACCTCATCTTTAGAAATGTTGCAATCCAGTAAAGAGTTGACAAATCTGGATGAGATCTACATATTATCTCGATAATACTCCTTCCTATCCAGATGCATTTGTCTGAGCACCATTTTAGCTACCAGAATCACCATAGGGTTGACAGTGTCAAGAATTCACTTAAGCCTCAAGTCCAAATTCTCCTTAAAGGTTCATTATTGATTAGGACAAGTCAAAGAAGTTAGAGTGTTGACCCCAAAATGGGCTACTAGGTCCAAAAATATTCTTATGACAATTCTGGAAAGGATCCTCAGAGGATTTTGCCATCATCAAGTAAATAACCAGAGCTCTATTTTTTCAGATGAGATGGAAAAGGATTGATTCTATTGAAATAACTTAATCGAGAAGCTAGGAATAATGCTTATGACAGATGGTACCATATAGTCTACATCATTAATGAAGGCAACCAACATCTCTTTGCATACATGCCATCTTGAAACAAAGGGCACTTCAATAGAATGAAAAGTCGAATAAGATAATTTAAAGAATTAACTACTCCATCCAAAACAGTCGTATAACAAGACAAGTGCGCTATAAAGTCACCATCAGTAAAGCATACGCAAGCTTTCTTAGGGAATTTATAGCTCATATCTTTGATTCAAACTCCCAATGAAGGGAGCGGTCCTTAGACTATTCCACCTCAGACACATGCTTGTATCCTAGTCTATAAACTCTTTTTTGATATTCTCATTCAAAGCTAGTTTTCTATTGATATTTTCCACTATTGACACTTCTATAGAGATGAGAACTATTGACCCTAGAACAGAGTCTCTATATCATTAAGAAGAACTAAGACCCAACCAAGTCTAGCACACAACAACCTCTAGCATTTGCCAAAAAATGAGAAATTTAAAAGAAGGTGATCAATTGATTTCTCATATGCCTTACATAGATCACACCTAGAGGGTCCTTCATATCCCACCTTTTTTAATATTTCTGCTCCTAGAATTTTCCTTTTAAGAGCCAACCATGTAAACACCCCTACTTTTGATATTAGTTCTCCACTCAAAAAGAGATTTTGAGGGATTGCCAAACTATTATTACCCTCCTGAATAGTTAAGAGAGAATAACCAACCTTAACAGTATTGAGTAGTCTTAAAAGGAGTCCAAGTTAATGAGTCATGGCCACTTCTAATGATCACCTGACAATTATTTAATATCTCTTGCAATTGTAGAATTTTACCTTTGGGTAAAGGCAACCATTCAAAAAATTTCCATCTCCAATTCATAGAAGGATCACTCTCTAATAAAACTATGTAATCTCTAAAGAAATCACCCCAATTCTATTTACACCACGTTCTCAATCTCCATGTGAAAACTAAGCTATCAATGCATGGATAGCCCCCCCCATGAATCCTCCCAAAAGAGGTGTTGACTATGAATTTTGTATTAAATGCTAACGGCCTTATGGGAAATTCAATGATTGGGTGACCTTTGCACAATGTTCACTAAATAACCTCTAGGTTTGAGAAGTTGACTCTTCATACAATGCGGGGGAGAAAAGGGAGAAAGAAAACTTAAAGGCCACACTAATTAGGTGATGCGCGAGAACATTTTAAAAACATTTGCAGCACAAAAACCCCAAGTAATTATAGTTTTAATGCCCATTCAACAATCTACATGCCCAATACAATTTGAGAAGATAATCAAACAAGGCTCATTCAAGATAATATGGCATAGACCATTCATCTAATAGATAACAAGTTTAAACAACATAGTTTAATCCGTAGAGTATCACAATAGATGCCATAGAAGTAATTAGAAAATAACATAGAAGTTAATCTATTAGCTTCAAACAAAATAACCATAAAGGCCATAGGAATAATCTAATATGTTTATCATTGATAAAATATAATTAACATAAATGCCTTATGTCTAATAATGTTTTCTTAAAGTCTAAACCTCTAAAACAAAAGAGGGAAGGCCAATAAATAGCCCTTGGCCTTCAACCAATAGTAGGAAAGCATAAGAAAAATCCCAGCAACCATTCCCTATCAGGAAAATCCTTGTGTGGTGTCTATAAAGATGCATGTAATCAAAAAGGCAAAAAAGGCCTTTCAATGTCATTATGCAAACTACATCATGGTGATCTTTGCACCTGCCAAAACAAGAAAACTATGATGCCAATAGCATTTTGGTTAATGAATCATCTAAGGGACATGTAGAAAATCAAAGGAATGTCAAAGTTGAGGGCAAAATGGTGACTGGGACATGACGCGCAGAGATGGCAAGTGTCATTGCTAGCACACAAAGAATGGTGGGGTTGGGAAC
Organism: Cryptomeria japonica; assembly: GCF_030272615.1. NCBI lineage: Eukaryota > Viridiplantae > Streptophyta > Pinopsida > Cupressales > Cupressaceae > Cryptomeria > Cryptomeria japonica. The sequence continues at coordinate 625,429,764 of NC_081413.1, forward strand.
ACTTGCGCCAAAGAAAAATCCTTCACCATGCGGCAGCTCCACACTTTCTCAACGCAAGGTGAGAAAAATGAGCTACTTAGAGTAATGAAAAATCATGACAACAAGTGACACACATGCGCAAATAGAAGAGAAAGCCAAAATGAAAAGCAAGATGCTAAACACTTCACCAAAATGCCGCCTGATAACAAATTCGAAAGAATATTAAAAAGAAACAAGATGATCCATCATAGATATCCCATGTAATGAAATATGCAATAAGGGGTCTATTCCTATTTAAGAAATTCCAAATCTAGAACCCTTTGGGGGGTTACTAACTCTGAGTATATTCCTATTATCTGCATTTTTAATATATATATATATATATATATATTGTAACCACAGGGGTATCCCCGTGACCCAGCCCAATGCCCAACCTACCTTACCTTGGTCTTATTTTTATTGCCAAGTTGGGGTAAGGAAGAGGTGAGTTGGGGTGAGAATAATCCCGTAGAGATGCATGCAATAGCCTACAAATCCCACATTGTTAATATATTTGGCCTGCATTTTTCTTACCCATCTTGCTAATGGATCTTTGATCATTTTACAAACAAGCTTTTCTCCTAATGCTTGATTTTCAAGAAGTTGATCCCAAATACCCAAGCCACCAAGAGCCTTCAGTTTACAAATTTTATTCCATACAATCAAAGCTATTTTATGTTGTTCCTCCATATTTCTCATTTTCTTAACAACAAAAGCATTCATCCTTGTTGTTAAGGCCAGATATGACAATAAATAAATGGGAAGCATTGAAATAACTACATGAATCATAACTAACTTGCCTGACTGAGATAATCATTTGCCTTTCTAGGAGTTAACACTAAGATCAAATTTAATTTTCAAATGATCCCATAATTTCAAATTTCTCAAACCATTGTCCAATGGGATACTAAGTAAATACATGAAAGACTACCCTTTTTGCAATTGATAATTTTTAATTTTTTTAGCTCCACTGACTGAGAGGTTGAGAAGAAGAAGAGTTTTTTATTTCTCCTCATTGATCAATTGGCCCAAAGCCTTTCCAAATGAGGTTAAGAGATTTTGAATATGCATTGCTTCTTTGACTTTGGTAGAGCCAAGAAGAAGATTATCATCCACAAATTGTTGATGAGTAGTAATAAAATTCCTTGTTATCTTAACCCCTTCAATTAGCCCATTGTTCTAGTCAAACTTAATTTCCCTTCCAAATGCTTCTACCATTATGATACAAAGAAAAGGAGATAGGGTATCTCCTTGACAAATCCCCCTAGATGATGAGAAGTATCCCTTAGGTTTCCCATTAATAATCAGTAAGAACTTAGGGGTTGAAATGCATTAAAAAATCTAGTTGATCCATTGATCGTTAAGACCAAAGGCCTCCATAACCTTACATAGAAAGCACCAATCTGCATTATCATAAGCCTTCAAGATATATAGCTTTATAATCATCCCTTCTTTGTTTGTGTTATGAACAACTTCTTGAGGTACAATCCCATCCAAAATGGATCTGCTTGGAACAAACCCAATTTGTTCTTTCGATATATTCCTCTTCATTAATGGCTTTAATTTGTTAGTCAAGAGTTTAGACAAAATTTTATACACAGTGTTGTAAAGAGAGGTAGGCCTGAAATCTCCACCTTTAGAAGCTTTCTCTTTCTTTGGGATGAGGGTAATAAAGTTATTATTAGTAAATAGGAGACAACTCTGCACTCCAAGGAGAAGGGGAAAAAAGATAAGTCTACAATCCAAAAGAACCTATCTATTTTCTTATTTATATTACTAACACCTAGTCTTTTGTTAGTCCAAGTGAAGGAGTCCCAAAATTATACCTTGAGTAAACCAATCCTGTCTATCCAATCATTGAAATCCTATTGAGATCTACTAAACCTATTTAAACCTCCTCTTTTGTCCTTCATACTTCTATTAACATTAAAATCTCCCCCTATGAAAACAGTCTAATTTTGCAGCTGGTATAAGATTTCATCCAATTGTGACAAAAAAATGCTTTTAGAAATGAAAGACACAATACTATAAACATTTATCAGTTTAGAGGAAATGTTAGCTGAGAGATATTTGACATCCACCATAAATCAATTAATATCTAAAGCCATCTTTTCTATCTCTAACAAAGAATATTTCTGGATTATAGGAAAGCCCCTAGAAGTTCCTTCAGCTTCAGATGGGACGAAATTAGAACCATAATATTGATTTTTAAGCCCATTTCTGAAAGATTCTTCTTGCTAAAGATTGAGCTTTATTTCCTGAAGCATGATTCTCTCTACATTGATCAAAATAATTCTTCTCCTGATCAAGCAAATTTTGTTAGAGGCATTGAGGCCTGTGACATTCCAAGAAAGTATTTTCATTTTTATTTCGGAAGGGTTAAGCCCTTCCTTACTTTCAATAGGTCTAAAATCTTAATTTGACCAACTTTCTTGCCCTCTAATGATCTATGCTCCCTGAAATATTTTGTTCCTCTCTTGGGATAAACTATGCCAAAAAAAAGTTTGGAATTTCCCTCATACAAATGTTTGATACCTAACTTTCTCTTTTCTTTAACTTCAGCATAGAACAGCAATAGGGGTATCCAAAATATTTTCACCTTCTTGTTCCTCCATCATGCAATCCTTTAAGAGCCTTTGAGTGTTTGAGTCCAAACCCACATGAGAAAGAAAAGGAGATTGTAGGATATCTTCCCAAGAATTTGAAACTTCTGAAGAAAGGGAAATCTTGGCCAATTTCTTTGATCCATTCTTAGGGGATAAAGAAGGCATATAAGAGGGCTTAAAGAAAGGAAAATTATTTAAATAATTTGGCTCCCAAGTCTAGAATAGAGCTTAAAGAAAGGAAAATAATTAAAATAATTTGGCTCCCAAGTCTAGAATAGGTTGGAGATGAAGGAAAAGAATCCTGGACTATATACATTTAATTTGATCTTGCTGAGTCTGTACGGAATCATCCATATTAGCCACTGTGTTGATTTCCTAGATAATATCTTCTTTCAAGTATTTCATCTTAGACAAGAGTTTTGAAAGAATGACTTCCTTAGATTTTGACTGAGCATTTTGAGGATAATTCTATCATCTTTATTATTTCTAGACCTTTTCCTTTTCTTCATTACTCTCTTATTAAGCCCTACCCAAGCTCCCTTGTTTGGGAAGGACACTTTTCTAAAGATCTTATGCTTTCTCTTAGAAACACCAATACTGCCAATGCCAGAAGGGTGATCCTGAGCCTCTACTAATGGATTTGGAGAATCCGAACTATAATGAAGTGAAATAGGGTTCAAAATGGGAAGGGCAAGAGAGTCCCCACCTGGGAGAGAAAAACCCTCAAAGTTTGGGCGGACATAAACTTGACTTTGAATGAAGGTTTCATTCTCTTGAAACAAAGGGCCTATTTATCCTTTCAATGAACATCTAGCAGTAATCTGATCTCTAAGACGACACTTACTAGGGATTCTGTGAGTCTTGTGACTTTTTGTTTCCATCTGCCAACTTCTGAAATAATTTCTTATTCTCCATAAAATCCAAAATCTAAATCAATCTCCACATAAATATTCTCCACATCCCCAAGTTTTCTATTTAAAAAATCCACTTCTATTCCAACCAGAGTACTGAAGGCATCTGTCTGATTATTAGCAAAGCCTTAGCACACCAAAATTCTTAGGGGAGGCCAACTAAACTAAGTCATACTAGATATTTCTTGAATGAAAAAGTTTGAGGGTCAAAACCAGGTTTTTGGTCTAAAAGATGAAAGGACAAGCTAGAAAAAAATGGGTTTTCCATGAAGAATACAATGCTTTAGGGAAGAATAAACACACTGTATCAGGAAAAAATCATTTTACAGAACTCAGACAGAGATGAAACCTGGGATAGACTGGAGCCACCAAACAAAGATCTCTTGAGAGATATCACCAATACCAAACCATTTAGAAAAATGTCCATTCTCTTTCAAATGAGATATAGCAATATTCATGGCATCAGAAGCAAGGAAAAATACTTTTCTCCCAAGCCCCTTTTTTGCCCTTGCTTTGAATGGTGCTTATTCTTTAAAGCCCTCAATATAGGTTTTTTGCCCTTCCTTTGAATGGTGCTTCTACTTTAAAGCCCTCAAGATAGGTTGAGGGTTCTTCCTTTCTAAATCCCCAAAAGCTATTTGAAGTGAATCTCCTCTGAAAGACGTGATTCCCAGATATGAAATCATGCACAGGCTTTCGATAGGAGAATTGATAAAGAGAATTTGTTTCTTGTCATTTCTTCGCGCTGCCATGTTTTTTAGATCCTTCCATGCCATTTATATCTATGTTCAAGAGGATATAAGGAACTCTCCCACTATTAGAAGCATATGTGCCTTTTATATCTATGTTCTGGAGGAAAGAAGGAGCTCTCCCACTATTAGAAGCCCGACAAGACTTTCCCTTGCCTAAGAGAATTTGTTTTAGCTCCAATAGCAACAAGAATGGACCAGTTTCTAAAATTAAAATGATTCTCCTTAAGAATGGGGGCCTTACTTTTGTTAAAGGCACACTTGGTAAAGTGAAGAGATGGAGAAGGGAAACTCTGCCTATTTTGAAAATAGTCTAGAAAGCGACTTGGGCCGAATCGAAGACTTCAACTTTTATGATCAATCTATTTCTGTTGCTGAGAAAAGTTCTAAACTAAAGCATTAAACCTTGAGTAATGACTATGCACTAATACATTTGGCCTCAAATTCTGACGGCAGTTTTTGATGGACAAGGTATTTTGTGATCAAATTTGATTTTTTTTAAAAATAAATATTCGATAATGTCAAAATATCGATGATGTTTTTTGATGAAGCCCATGTTAGATGGAATTTCAACAAACACAAAAATTATTCAAAAAAAAAAGGTACGAGTTCATTTGAAAACCACATGCAATGGATTGAATTAACAATTCCTTTGCTTTCTTTGCCTCTCTACAAATCAGGTTCGATGCATCCTTCTCCCTTTAACTCTTAAATTTTTAATTAACAACAACATATTTATATCAACCATATTGTTATCTTTTCTTGGTTTGGTTTAAAGTTGGGTTGTCTACTAGGTGATATCGAATGATTGAGTAGCTAGTTTTGAGGGTATCAAACTATTTCAGTTGGCGAAATTCCTGTAGATTTTCGCATGCTTGTAAATTCTTGTGGACTTGCAGGTTGTGTGTTTGAATCATGTAAAGTTAGTTGCAGAAAAGTTTATTTCAGAGTGCGTGTCTCATAAATTTGAGCTTGTAATCCTATGGGTAAGTTCTCATTTATCTATTTTTCTTTACTTTCCTAATGGTCCAGTTCCTATTTATTGAAAATTCTTCCAATTATCAGTTATGTTAGATAAAGGCTACAAGTATTGTATAAAAATTAAAAAATAAGTAAACCCTATTTACTATACCAGAATTGGGACATAAGGAACAATGATTTTCACATATTTATCTAAGTGGTGTTAAAAAATAGAATTCAACTTCCAAGTTTTGTCAAATCTATAGAAAAATCTTTTAAAATCAAAGAAGGTGATAAGTATTTGAATCTTCGATAGCTCAATTTGGCACTAGTTGTAAAGTGTGTTGGGATTCAATCTAACAGTTAAAATTTTTACTTGAATGCTCCCTTGTGCATATAGCCTTATTTTGCCCATCATATATAATAGATTTGAGAAATATGTAAATGGATCTCCCTCAATCAATTTTGTCTAGGTTTCATTCCTCTTCATTCCACCTGCTATTATCATATGTTGAAAGTTGCAAAAGCCAAAAAAATTTCTCTATCCAAGAAGGTTTTGGTCATTTTTTTCATGTTTTGTGTAGTTGTAGACTTTTTGTTGACTACTGGACTTATTATAATTTTCTAATATCTAGTTCCAACTGTCAGTCCCATGTGGAAGGTCTGCTAAGTATATTGGGTTTTCCTTCTCTTCATCTATTTTTGTTTCCTCCTTTTGTGGGTTTTTTAACGAACACTTGGACTTTTGTCTCTTTGTCCCAATATTCCATTCTCTTCTTCCCCTAATAACCTATTTGAGGTTGTAGAATGAAGAGTTATATTTAATTCAAGTCAAGTTTGAAGGTCAGCCATGGATTATAAAGAAAGTTCTAGTGGTTTCTATCAAAACTATCATAAAACCCTTGTTGATAGGGTTGCATCAAAAGAATTGATTATAACTCTTAATGTAACTACTTAAGTTTCTTCATATTTTGTATTTTAATATTCAATTAAATTCTCCATCATATGAAGTTGGTTTCATGTTGATTGGTTGTATACATTATAAGAAATCCTATGCTCTAGTAGGATAAATATGGAATGAGCCTAAATGCCATTGACTCAAAACAACATTATGAATGATAAAACCTTAAAATTCTCAAATTAAAAACAATACATTATGAATGACTTGATTGACTTCTTTGTAAACTCATCATTCCTACGTTGATTCTATTAGATGACACAATGAAAAGGTTTCTCTTTTTTAAAAACTCAAATATTTTTCATCAACTTGCCAAAATCAAGCTTCTTTTTTAGCCAAAAAAACTATCTAAGTAAAAATAGTCTTCATAATTGAAGAGAGTCTAAGTTTAAGTAACATTTCAAATTATGTATAACTAGTTCTAAGAAGACTTCCATACTTGCGATATCCTTTCTTGTGATATTTTTCGAAGATCAAGAGCTCAATGAAATGTAGAAAATAGAGAGACAAACTATAGGACAAGAATAAATTGTATTCTTATCAATAGATAAAAATATTTGTTACATACAATGAATATGTGCCTGCATATTTAGGCAAGGATATATGGATATGTGAGCACACAAACATGACATGTGGCTCAATAATAAATAAGGGTAGGTAATAAATAGGTGTGGTAGGTAGGATAAACAATAAAATATTCCACTTAGGGGAATGCACTTAAGTCTACAATGCATCTAAGAAAGGCAAGATAGGTCCTAGCTATAAATCCATGTTTGGTACCCATGTACAAATGCAAATGCATGCAAACCAATGCAATGAAATCTCTCACAAAGAAAGGAAAGAGAGAAAAACCCAATGGGAAAAAACCCTCCCCCAAAAGAGAGATGAAAGCTATACAAGAGAACTCTCATCGAAGAATGTGAGGAACAAAACTCCATGTGAGGAAAAAGTCCCCCCATATGAGAGAAGAAGAGAAGCTAGGTAGCCCCCCCTCAATATAGAATCTGCACCATTGATAGAAGCTTGATGATGTATGAAGAAACTACTCCATGAACATTGAATAAAACTTCTCTGCTTAAGAAGAAACAAAACCAAAGGTGTATCCATGAAGTCTCCCCAATAATGAAGGGAAGATGTATGAAAAAAATTCATGATCAATGAAGTCTCTGAAAAGTGCTCAAGTGTCTCCATGTCAATGTTAAAACATACCCCCTCGAAAGATGGTAAAATGCTCCACACTGGTGAAAAAGGGTACTCCAAGATCTAGTGGAGATGAATGTAGAATATGTCCCAAAGACTCACATGTCTCCTCTAAGAGTAAAGAGACCTCCTCCAAATGTTGCACATAAGTATCCACAATTAGGTCAACCTTGAAAGAATGATCATGTAGAGAATGAACAAGAGGGTTAGATTGTTCCCTCGCAACAATCTAAGAAGAATCATCTTCATCAAAGACAAGATGAATATCATCAATAATGTCTCCCAAATCTGAAATGTAGGATTCCATAAACAAACTTGCAATACATCTATCAAGGATGCATCCCATGAAACTGAAGCTCGAAGACATGAAATATCCTGCTGTACTGAATCACATGAGGGAAAAACTGTCACACTATCCGCGTCATCAGGTGCAATAGGTGATGTGATATCAATATGAGGAGATGAAGCACAAGTATCAAGAATGGGGTCACATGTGAGAATCCCCAAGTTCAAGTACCCAAATTTCTGCTCAAAATCTGAATCATCACAAGACATGTGATTATCATGTGTAAAATCATCATCATCAAAAAAATCTAAAAAGGAATTATAACTGAGATGCATGATCAACTACCCCAGTCCCAATGATAGCTCATCTCCAAGTCTCTAATGAAAATTGACTCAGGTATGAACTCCACAATTCTCTTGGTTGCGCCATGTGTGATTTGATAGATGGAAAGGATATTGTTTGTCAAATGCAGTACGCACAACACATCATTAAAGGAGTTATCCCCAATGGCAATAGACCCTTTCCCAATCACATCCGTGTATGTATGATTGCCCATCAAAATTTTTTCCATGGTGCAAGGCTCAAATTAAAAGAATATAGATTGTGAAGATGCCATATGATGAGAAGCCCTTGAATCTAGAATCCATCTCCCTGAATCATGACTTGTAGTAGAAAAAAGAGATTTTCCTTTTCTTGTCCCAAAAGAGTGAGTCTTCCTACTTGTAGAAGCCATGAATGCTTTTCCTTTCCCTTTTGAATGTGTGGAAGTGGAAGTTGGTGAATCCTCCTTCTTGTAGGCATTAGGTAAATCAATGTTGTTCTTTTTGAGGATGTGCGTGAGCTCATTAATCTTCTTAGAATGGCAACGACACTCCTCATGACCAAAATTTTTACAATAGGCACAAGTAGGTCTCTCCCTCTTTGGTGAATTATCCCTCTTGGAAGAGGATGAATCTCCTTGTTGTGGAAAAGGTGTTGCTTTTTCCTTAGGCATTGATTTCTATTTCTTCTTGTTTGAGTTGTCCTTTCCTTGATTTTCCACTAATGCTTGAGACTTATAAGTCTTAAGAATGCCCATGTTTATCAACTTAGTTTGTTCCATCATCAACATTTTAGTGAAAGAATCAAATGTAGTCATTATGTAGCTTGAACCTATTGTCATTCTATGGGTTTGGAAACTAGAAACAAATGTTGCATATTCTTGTGGAAGTCTCCCCATCAAATTAAAGATCAATTGAGTATCCTTCTTATCAATGCAGCAATCCTTGAGTTGTGACCTCAACTCTTTTGCCTTAGTGACATAATATTGTATAGTATCAAATTTCTTGGGATCTAACATGGTAAGATCACTATTAATCTGATGTCCCCTAATCTCATCAACTTGACCATACAAGTTTTGAAACTTTTTCCAAGCATCCTTGATTAGAGTACATTTCTCAATATGAAAAATGAGATCCTTTGATACATACTTTCTTAGGGTACCAATTGCCTGATATTTTTAGCAAGCCAATCCAAGTGACCAATAGGATCAGCCTTAGGATCAGCGGAACCAACAATAGTTCCATCAATATAATGAGTTAGTCTTTTTTCCATAAGTTTACTCCATGCATCAATTTTCCAAGTAGCATAATTATGAGGAGTTAAGAGAGAAAACTTAGAAGAACCCATAGCAGCAAATATGAAGGAACACAAGAGCACAAAAGCACAAGAGACATCCCCCCAAATTCAATCAATCAAAGTAACCCCCCCAAAATCATGATTTTGACACTTTATATGTAGTGCATGTACAATAGGCCACTTGCAAACAATGGCAAGGTAGACTTTTGATTTTGTTTTACAGATGCCCCAATAGGCTAAGAACTACAATGCAAAAGACCAACAAGATAGATCTATGCAATACAAGTGCCAAATTGGCCAAAACAGACCATATGTTAAAAGTACAATTTCTACTAAAAATTGCTACAAATAGATAGCATATTATGAGAGTAGACATAAAATTATGCACTTTAAAAAAAAATGGCACCTGAAAAGGAGTTTGTATGAGCCTAAATGGAGTCCTGGAAGTTGCAGAAATGAGGATTGGATAGGTACAGTCAACAAAAAATGATATTTCTAAAAAACTTATCCATTTAAATCAGAAAATAATATCACCACAGGAAAGCACACAAAATTATAGCCCATTTCAAAAATAATTGTACCAAAAAAGGAGCCAAAATGAGCAAGATATGGATATTGGAAGTTGAATTGCAAAATAAAAAATCTCAATGGAGGGGGGCCACAAAATTTTGAAAACATGATGACGTCAGCAAAATATGAGCTTAAAATTAATGGTCGTATGACCATCAAAACACTATCGCTCATTCCTTCCTGGCTGTACGAAAATCACACGTGGCGCTCGGTGGTAGGTTCTATACTTTACAAAAAATACATGTGGTGGCAGCTAGTAGTGGCGTGGCAACTAACTGTATAGGCTATGTGGCATGTTTATGTGGTAGCCAACTAGGCTATTAATTATGCAGATCAGTGAATGGAATACTGCCATGTGTCTAATTTTGGTTGGCTGGTGCATGCCCCACCAATGCACCATGCGATGGAAACATGATCGGCGGTAGGTGGTACAGTAGACCGATGCAGAAACCAGAGGGCCAATAGGTGGCGATGAAGACTGGTGGTGGGGAGGCTATTGGTGGCAATGCTGAGAGCTTATAGCTGGTGGATGTGCAGAGCAGTTAGCAATAGGAGGTTCGGTTGGTGGGGAAGGCACAACGATACAGAATGGGCTAAAGCAAAAGGATGGGTTGTTGAGAAGCAATGCTTAGTTGGTGAAGACAACCAGATGGGAGGCATGAGCACTGGCTAGGGTACAACACTCGAAAAGGTATGACTGCAGGTGAGCAGATCTGAACATGACCGATAGTACAACAACCCTACAAAAATAAATTCGTAGTATGGTGTTTGGTGGGGGGAATACCCCCCGAAAATATAAAAAAAGATATATTTTTTTGAGACTTTTTCAATAAGATTTTTGCGAATTGTAAATAAATTTTCCACGCCCTAAATTTGACTTTGACCCAATATGGGTGAATTTATAGTCAAAAATCATGGAAACGACCACCCAAACGTAATGGTGAGGTTGGATCTAGTCTTGGACGCCTCCAAAAGATGCTACTCCTCAAATCTGCCTCTCGATGTTGTAATAATGCCTCTCAAAGATGAATCAATGATGCTCTAATGGCTCTGATACCATGTGAGATTTTTCCATGATCAAGAGCTCAATGAAATGTACAAATAGAGAGACAAAATATAGGACAAGAATAAACTGTATTCTCATTAATAGATAAAATTAGTTGTTACATACAATGAATATGAGCCTGCATATATAGGCAAGGCTATATGGATATGCAAGCACACAAACATGACATATGGCTCAATAAGAAACAAGGGTAGGTAGGAAATAGGTGTTGTAGGTAGGAGAAACAATAAAATATTCCACATGAGGTGGATCACCCACCAAAGGTGGAATTATCACTCCACAATAAGTGGATATGATAAAGCAGTAACAAGATCAACACCATAAAAGGTGGAAATTCTCCTACACACTATTCCAATGTGGCACAAACAACCGAGTGTCTCATACCCAAACTACTATGAAATGCATATACCTAAGTAAACTTAAGTATAGTGTAATAATATCCAAGATGAATAATTAATTACACCAACACTTTTGCATAGTTTGTGAAGTTTATGCACCGAAGTTTCGATAGCTGGATTTTTTTGCATGTGAAGAAAGACCATGTCAGAAAATATCAGCGGAGAACAATATAAGGAGACAATTCCTAGATTATGATCTAACTTGAAAATAAAAGGTGAAAAGAAAAGGTGATGGAAAATGTTATTGTCCCTGCAAAATTTGTAAGGGATTAAAGACTATAAGATTTCTAATCAAAACAACTAAGAAACATTATAGGTAGCATGGTCACATTGAAGGGGGACATGATTATCATCCATTAGTAAGCTGTTGATTATATCATTTTAATAGTTTATATACATAATAAATCACTTCATGATGAGATCATGATCATGGTTTATTTATGTTGATCATTTTTATATAGGTCGGGCTCCCTAGGGCACATGATATGGATCAACACAACCTAGAGAATATGTTTTTCGAAGTGGAGGAACATGGAGGTGTGAATATCAAAGTTGAAGATAATGACGCCATGGAAGATGATGATCATGTGCCAGAAAATAAAATTGAAGATAATGGTATAAATACATTGATCCATGACATATTTAGTACTAGCACAATTGATCACGATGATCAATATGACTTTGATGTTGTTCATGATTTACCTATACTTGAGAAGGAATATGATCCCCTTTATGAAGGCTCCCAAACAACTCTTCTCCCTGCTGTATTGTTGTTTGTGAACTTCAAAGTTATGAATGGTTTATCCAACATAACAATCTCACATATGTTAAGGTATTTTATATATGTTATTATAGTTAATAAAGGGTGAATAATGTACCATTAATATTCTTTATATTAATAAATAAATATTCTGTAGATTGATAGGTGAGATTTTGTTACCACCATCAATTATTCTACCTTACTCATATTGAGAATTATCTTCCATTCTGAAAGATAATGTAATATAGTATCAAGTAATAAATGCTTGTCCTAATGATCATATTATATATCATAAACAACATGAATTTGCAATAGAATGTCTTGAATGTCGTATTAATAGATATCAAATAGATCAAATAAAAAAAAAGGTGTCTCGCAAGGTTCTTTGTTATATTCCCATTATTCCACGTATGCAATGATTATTCAGGTGCACTAGCTTGGCACAATTTATGGATTACCATGCATGCAATAGAAGTTGAGATGACATTATCCAAATGCATGTGGATGGTTCAACATTTATGGACATAGAGGAAAAGTGGCCATACTATAAAGAAGAACCTTGTAATCTCAGGTTTTCATTGCTAGTGGATGATGTCAATCCATTTGGAGAGATGAGATCTGTTTGCTCAGTGTGGCTATTTTTTGTTATCAACAATAATATTCCTCCATGGATGTCAATAAAGAGGGAGCACATAATGTTGGTGATGATTATTCCAAATATTTTATAATTTAATAGTCATCTACATTTGATTATTAATATCAAGCAATAACATGGTCATAATAATTATGTAATGTTTTTGTTCATTCAACTAGGTAGGTAAGAATTTAAAGATATGAATGTATATATTGAGTCTCTTATCAGCGAGTTGCTGGAGTTATGGAATGGTGTCACTATGTATGACATGTCTAGACTAATAGGACAAAGACAATTTCAATTCCATGCAATGCTTGTATGGACAATACATGATGCCCTAGGGCTAACACATATTTGTGGTATGTTATAGTGCTCAAGCTGTGCATTACAATTATAATTATAAAAATTAACATCTTTAAACTAATTATACATTATCTTGTAGGTCTTCAAACAAAGGGAAAATTTTCATGTCCAGCTTGTGGTCCAAAGATGAAATCCTATCATTCAAAAAGTTTAGGAAAGGAGGCATTTGATGAGTATAGGCACTTCCTCCATATAAATTGTAAGTATTAAAATACTGAAAAACATATTTCAATGCAAAAGAAGAGACTACATCAAAGACACGAAGAATGATACCTTGCCTATGGAAGTTGGAATATAATAGAATTAATCATCAAGGTAATGTCATTCCATCTAATGTCATTTCATCTAATGACAAAAGTAGAAACCTCCTCTAATCGAGAGTTAGCATGAACTTCTAATGTTGTCTCTATTTGGCCTTGCATATCTAGCTATTCTTCCTTCTCTGACACTTGGCATCTATAGACACAACATTCTCATTAGATTAACTTTCTTCCTCCTCCTTGGTTTTCAATTTCTTAGAGTCTTTGTCTCTTTTTTGCTAGTTCATTATTCAGTTGACCTATTACCTCTTGGGCCTCTGCATCCTCCATATTCTTGAAGATATCTTTAACCTGAATACTGACATGCAGATAACCTCCCAAGTTCTACCTCTTGTTGCAAGAGTGAATGTATCCTTTAGGATCATAGTTTTTCTAGCATAATGCTCAAACAAATTATATTATTTTGTCATCTCTTATCAATTATTTCATAATCTTTGGTTGACACTATGGTGAAATCACCAAAACTTAGTTTCCTAGGTAGGAAGGCTTGCTTACACATATCTGTAAAATGTTTAGCATTGGACACACTTAGTTGCCTCACAATCTTTAGATAAGCTATTCTGTCTGGTACTATTTTTGGTAGCATGTACAGGCTCCCCTCAAATCTATATACTCTAAAACATGTCAAATCCTATTCACAAACTAGCCCCCCCAGTTATGATTAACAATGTGTCTTTCATCATAATCCTTGGGTCTTAGGAACCTCTTGATCTCATTAGAGCTAGACCCTTCGCATGAAATCCCATACATTCGGTACAATGGCATCACAATAAGTTCTTCAAACTTAATAAAGTTGGACCTCATATATCGAGAATCCCAAAGAGATGTCCATAACTGGACGGTTTGCTCCTCACCTTCCCTATTCTTTGTATTTAATTCTAGGCTCTCAAGCCAAAAACCCTTTAGATATCCATAAAATAACACTGGATGCATCAATAGTGAATAAAATTTGAAATTGGGATGAGTATCACCCCTAATGTTTAAAAATCCTTCGTGCAACCTCTCCACCAGATATGTTTCATAGTCAAAAGGCCTAGGTTCATACATTTGTATATCAGAGGCTAACACCAGCAACCTAGTGCTTTCTAGATCAGGCACCTCCACCCCTCCTACTTGCCCACACAACATATATGTGTACTGCAAGTAGTGTTTGAACAAATTAATGTTGAATGGTGGCCCATCTTCCTCTGTTAATTTTCCTACCTGCCTCTTGTGAATGATAATTTTTCCAGCCGGTATATCAAGTGTCCATTCTAAGGTATTCTTCCTCCAACTCCCTAAAGAACAAGGGCTTATGAGGACTGGGGTCTAAATTGAAAACCTTATTTCTGGTACCCGTAGAAAATATTATAAATGCTTCTCCATTTGGGAGATAAATGCACCTCTTCACCAAATTATAATTCCTCACCAAAACCTCTAGCAATCTTATGTTCACAAAAACATTAGGGACTATTATCTTAATTAAATTTATCATCCAAGGATTGTAGAGAGGCATATCCTTGGTCCTCCTAAAATAGTGGAACATAAATAGTTAGTGTCTCCTTACCTTGGTCCATACATCTCCAACCTCTTTGTACTTGTCTTCTAATTGGTCTCTCCCTGACAGGGCTGCTTCGACCTTCTGGATTATGGGTCAGGTGCCTGCATTTGGTCTATCATGTCTTGGTTTAACCTACTAATTGGAGTCACCTATTCAAGTTTTTCTTTCTTTTCCTTAGACTCAAGGCTCTTGACCATCCTCTTCTTTCCTGTTGAACTCAAAGCTTCCATTTCTACAATTACAATCCTCTGCTCTATTTTTTAATGTCATAATGTATTCTATCTGTGTATTCTTCTTTCACCAAGGTAGTATTTAGACAAGGAAATTTCTAGTTCCATCATATTATTTTTCAATAATACGATGAACCATAGATGAATCTACTGCAAGTATTAAATAGAAGATTTTTCAATAATACGATGAACTTATCATAAAATTTGAATCGTATGAACCATAGATGAATCTACTGCAAGTATTAAATAGAAGATTTTTTTAAAATTTTGGTTTTAAATTTTTATATGACAACGGCTCATTGGCATATGTCTCCCCAATGAATATTTCCTGTTTGGTGCTCTTTGAACAACTCTTTATTTGATTTGACATCTTACTTTCTCTTATCGGCCGATGACTCCTTTTCCTCCTCATCGATATATCTCAAACCGATATTCTCATTGGGTGTCGGGTTAGCTCATTTAGTGTTATTGTAATAGGCATTGTTTCCTTGATGGGTTTCAGCATCGGCATAGCTCTTACCAATGCAACTGGCTTCATCATCATGAGTCTTCCCGATAGTGTCTTCACTCCGCTCAATCAGTCTGCTCCTTCATCGGGTATCGGGGTAATCTAAAATGAAACATACTGATAAGCAAAGTCTTCCCAATAGAGTATGTTCCATTGACATATGGTTCACTGATGATTTCTTCGGGCATCGGGCTGGCTCAAAGTAACACACATCAATTGCTTTGGTTATACCGATGCACTCTTCTTTTCATCACTCTTATCGGTATAAGTCTTACCGATAGGCTCATCGGCTATTAGCAAGACAATTCTCAATTCTCCACTACTACCACTAGTGTTTACTATGTCGATGGGTCATATCGGTATAGTTTTTGCTGATGCATCGATGTTAAATTATCTATTTAAATTTCATATTATCAATTATACAAAATTAATAATATTTGGAAGAACTCGTAAATGGCCTCTGCTAACTAAGGGCATTATTGTGCTTTCTCTTCTGACCTTCAAAACCATAATCACTCTCGGAACCTCTTTTCGCAAGATGTCTCTAGCATTTATCAACGACGAAATGATTTCCAGGTCAGGTTAATGGAGGATCTAAGTCTGATAAAAGAGTTTCATTCTGCTCTGAGCAGACTTTTCTTGTCTCGAATGACTTCAGATCATTGTCCAAGCTCGGGCTCTAGGTGGCAACTCGATCAAATTTCATCTCTTCAGAACTTCAATCGCCCTAAAATGATCCAAAAATACAGTCTCGGCTTTGGCAAGGCTCTCATTGCTTCGAAAGCTTCCTCTAGGGCAATCAATGATTCATTGATTTTAAAACCGAGTGGCACAATAGGGAACGGAAATGATTCCTTGAAAGGGCAAGGTATTCCAATTAAGAGGTAGTTGTAAGAGTCAAGAAAATAGCCCCCCTCCATTTTTTGTTTGGAGAACTAGAAAGGAGAATTTGGATCAAGGACAACTTCAAATATGAGAAAGGAATCAAAGGATGAAATCCCCCTTTCATCTTTGGGCATCTCTGGCTCTCAGAAACGCTCTGCAGTATAGAAAAAGAAGGGTCCAGGTTCCAAGCTATTTGTCATACCCTCAGATTCTATCAACCCTTATCTTGCCCCCCTTAAAGAGAGATCTCTTTTCACTAAATGGTGTGGTATTGGCAATAATACTTAGGATATTATTGAATGGTAGCAACAGTTGTTTGCTAGTATGGTCTAGGTATGTTTTCTTTAAAATGACTTCCTTCTTATACATGTCATAGATTCTAATTTAAAAAACATCCTTCATGGTAGTCCTATTTTTTTACCTTGGATAAACCTTTCATTTCCTAGATTGGAAACTACGTTTTGATCCATTGGCTCATAGAATCAAAGGATCCCCTATGTGGCTTAGTTTGAGAGGCCTTCCCTTGGAATTTTGGTGTGCTGAAGCCCTTCCTAAAATCCGGGAGGCTCTAGGTTCCCTTTTCGTTATAGAAGAAGATTTCCTTAATGAATTACAAGGGGATTTTAATAATATCTATATAGACATAGACCTAGAATTGGGTTTTTATGGGGAACTATAAATAGTTTCTGAGGTGGGTAGATGGATACATAAAGTTCAAAGATTTTCAGGAAGATACCCAAGAAAAATCTTAATGAGAAACCAAATTATTTCTGGCACCTCAATGGACGAAGCCTCAGGTTTTCTTTTTCAAGTTCCAGGTAAGTCTATGCCTAAAGTTCTTCAAGTGGATCAGCCAAGAAGGAAAGGGGGTCCTAGGAATGATGCCACTTTGCATATTGAAGCTTCTGACCAAGTCAATATGGCTCCTAAGGATTATCCTCTCCCCCTTAGCCCATCGAGGCATGAAGACTCTACTTCTCCTTTAGGTATCCACAAAAATCCCAATAGAATAAAGAGGAAGCTTCCTAAAATGAGGCCCAATAAAGATTTTCTAGCCAAATCAAAAAAGATTCTTAGGAAATATAAAAGAGCTCTCAATTCTGAAGCTGTTTTTCTGAAATCCAAGAATCTTTCGTCTGCTCAAGCCCTTTTGAATCTCCTTTCAGATGCAAAAACCTTAAGAGAAGATATTATCCAAGAATTAAAGGTTTCCAAGGAAGATGATGTTTTTTCGAGAGAACATGGCTCCATTCTCAAAGAAAATTGCTCCTCATCTCCTCCTGTTGTGTCTCCCAATCCTAGGCTTCTCAATCTCTCACTTGAATCTCCCCATTCTTTGGAGGCCTCTCCTAACCTTACTTTTCTTTCTCTTGATTATGGGGTTGCTTCAAATATTGAATCTCTTCTAAAAACTTGTATGATGAAGATGATTCTAAGAAGGTTATGGAAACTCATCTTGTTGCCCTATATTCCAAGGTCAAAAAAAAAAAGAAGTTAGTGATCAAGTAGCTCTATGATTGTAATCCAAAACCTGACTATGGAATTGCTTCTCCAAAGAGATAAAGAAAGTTGCTTGGTGAGCATAGATTCTTGGAGGGAGTAGTCGAGGGTCAAGTGAGAATTACATATGAATTAAAAGTAAGGAAGGGAAACCCCCTTCTTGAACAAAGATTAAAATATTATCTTGGACTGTTAGGGGACTCAATGCCCCTAGCAAAAGTCACTTAGTCAAAATAAGACTCCTTTTGATTAATGCAGACATATCAATGTTACAAGAAACCAAGCTTGATTATCATCAAGTAGCTTCCTTTGCCAAGAACTTCAATATTTTTAGTCATGAATCAATCCAAGGAAAAGGTGCATCTAGTGGTCTACTTATCTTGTGGAAGCCATCAAAGGTGCAAATTGAGAGGCTTGCTTCAAATAGACATTGGCTCTTGGTTGTTGTTAAATTTCTAGACTCCAATTTTTCCTTTTCTTTGATAAATGTCTATGGTTCAGTGTCATCTTCCTTAAAGCAATCCTTGTGGTTAGGTTTGGATGACATTATTTCTTGTTATAAAAGAGAAAATATTTTTATTGGTGGGGTCTTCAATTCTCTTAGAAGTTTGTCTAACAAAAGAGGGGGAATTCTTAGACTTGGTAGAGCTTAACAAGACTTCAATGATTGGATTGACATAAATGGGCTACTTGAAGTAAACTTTGCCGAGAACAAATTTATTCAGAATAATAGAAGATTAGGGTTTAGAAATATTATAAATAAGATTGATAGGTTCTTCTAGCTAGGCAATTTCTCCAATCTCCCCTTCTCTCTTGATTGCATTATTCTTGCATGCTCGGGCTCATATCACTATACTTTGTGTTTTTATTTTGGATATGTTGATATGGTTTTGGCATTGATGTCAACACTTATCAACACTTATTGGCACTTAGAGATCTTTGGTTATGTTCATCGACATTTTCAGTGACTTATGCACAGTCACTGGTATTTGGTTCATCGATGGGTTATATTGTTCATCGACACTTGGAATGACTTGGAGATTACTTGGTTATGTTGAAGACATTGTTTGGACACTTTGGTTTGGTGATTTTGTCATTGGTTTATTTGGGTTTGCATATTTACTGTTACCGGCAAATAGGTCCAGGTTATGCACCAACAAGTATATCTATTCCAGATCAGCACAATACATCATGAAGATGATTTGTTGTTATTGTAAATGCATTGACACGATATGATGCATCACATATTGATTCATTTGTAATTGATTTTATTGTAATATATTTTAGTGAGCCAACCTACTCATTTGGTCTTAGGTTATGGTATAAATGTAAGATCTCATTTGTGAGATTGATATAGGATTGTGGTGAGGATTATAATAAGGTATATACAAATATAAGTAGAGCTATACACACAGACATCATTCAAGATTGAAGGAAGGTTTGAAGAAGGCAAACTAGAGCTTACCGATACTGAATCCAACATATGAAGATGCTATTTTGAGCAGTACATTATCATTGGATTGAACCATCCAATTGTAGTCAGTGTGACTCCCATTTTGTGATTGAGCAGTGAGCTCTAGGCAGTTGGCCTTTTTGCATGTGCAGACTCCATATTGTACACACATACTATCTGCAATAGTATCATCTGATTGTGGGTAAGGTTTCCCACCGTGGTTTGTCCCCTTACAAGGTTTCCATGTACAAATATCTCTGTTATGTGTTGTGGATGTTATTTTATTTCTTTTTCATACATTAAACTTTACTGGTATCACAATTAACTGTTAAAACTATCTATCGACATAAATTTTTGTTTATTGGTATTAAGCATTAAGTTTGGTTGAGTTAGTTTTGGTTTGAATTTATTGGACAACTGATTCACCGCCAGAGACCTAACACTTTGTTGTTAAGTTTCCTTGCCCCCTCATGTCTAGATAATCCCCCTTTTAGTTTTGAAAACATGTGGATGAAGGATCCCAATTTT
Organism: Cryptomeria japonica; assembly: GCF_030272615.1. NCBI lineage: Eukaryota > Viridiplantae > Streptophyta > Pinopsida > Cupressales > Cupressaceae > Cryptomeria > Cryptomeria japonica. The sequence goes on from NC_081413.1 coordinate 625,449,824, forward strand.
CCATCACTTATTGAAATATGATGGAAGGATGCAATCTTTGAGGGATCCAAATTATACAATTTTGTTTGAAAGATAAAATACATCAATAGGAAACTTTTTCAATGGAATGCAAATAATTTCAAATATATTTTGCAACTGAGAAACGTATAGAGTGTCAATTGGAGATGTTGAATGAAAAAGTCATTCAAGATGGCATGACTCAGATGAAATTTCTGAAAGAGAAAGACCTTCTAGCTGAATATGAGGATATTCTATCTAAAGAGGAAATCTCTTGGAAGAAGAAATCAAGAGAAAACTCGATGCAAGCTAGAGACAGAAACATGAAATTATTCCATAATTTTACCAAACATAGAAGGTCCCTTAACAAAATTGATAAAATTCAAGATTTAGGTAATCGATTTATTGAGGATCTAGTGCTCATTCGGTTAGAAATTTCTCTTTTTTTTCCTGAGCTGCTCAATAATGTGGAGGGATCCATTCTAGTAGATCAAAGCAAGTTTCTCTCAGTCATCCCTAAAGTAATTACAAGTGAGCACAACCGAAAGCTTAATAAAATATTTTCAATAGATGAATTGTCCTTGGCATTAAGACAACTCCCTTCTAAGAAAGCCCTTGGCCCAGATGGTTTTTCTTTGATTTTTTTAAGAAATGCTGGCACATCCTTGGTAAAGATCTAGTGGAGGCTCTTGGTTCAGGACCACAATTTGGTCATATTCTCAAGGATATTAATAACACATTCATAGCTCTCATTCCAAAAATGGAAAAGGTGATAAATTTTGGAGACTTTAGGATATATCTCTATGTAATACAACCTAAAAAATCCTCTCCAAGTTACTCACCAATAGGCTTAAACCCCTCATGGATAGCATTATTTCTGAAGAGAAAACAAGCTTCATTCCAGGTAGATCAATTTTAGATGGGGTTATTGTTTCTCAAGAGGAAATCCACATTCTCCATAACACTAATAAACTAGGGATGATAATCAAGTTGGACATATATAAGGCTTGTGATAATGTGGACTGGAGATTTCTTTGCAAGGTCATGCAAGACTTTGGATTCAACAAGAAATGGATCAACTGAATTTTTGAATGTATCTCCACTTCGAGATTTTCTATTCTCATCAACTTCTCTTCTTCTAAAGGTATCAGATAGGGGGACCCCCTTACCTCCTTTCCCCATTTCTTTATATTCTAATGGAGAAGGAATTGGGGAGGACTATTAAGGATATGCATATGAAATGTTTAATTAAAGGTATCAAAGTAGCTTCAAACTTTTTATCTAGTCATCAACAATTTGTTGATGACTATTCTATTGGGGGAGGCTAATTTGAGGGAAGCTGCTCACTTTCAAGCAGTTCTTTCTTCCTTTGGTAGGGCTTCGAGTCAGGTGAATAATGCAAAGAAATCAGAAATATATTTTTCTCCACCTCTTCTAGGTCAGAAGTGAGAATTATGAATATCTTCAAAATCAAGAAGGGGTCCATCCCCTGTATCTATCTTGGAATCTCAATAGATATAGACCTTCACAACTCTAAGCTCTAGGACCCTTTAAAGTACAAATTGGAATGAAGTTCGAACTCCTGGAAAGGCAAGTGGTTGTCTTGGGTGGGTAGATTGGTTATGTTGGAGGTAGCCATCTTTTCCCTTCCCATTTATCTTATTTCATATCTTGTCCTATCTGTTGGTATGAATTCTTTTCTTATCCAAAAAATGAGAATTTTTTTTGGCAAAACTTAGAAGATAGACACAGAATTGCTCTTATAGCATGGGACAAAATTTGTAAGCCAATGAATATGGGTGGTTTGGGCATCAAAAACCAATCCTTACATAATCAAGCTCTAGGAGCCAAGTTAGTGTGGAACTTATTAAAGATCATTCAGCTAGATGGGTTAGCCTTATTATGTATGTTACATATATAAAGGTGGGTCCCAACTCCAATTTCATGAGAATGAAAAACCTACCCAAACGATCTAAAATTTGGAATTTCATCTCTAAATGAATTCCTATAGTTGTTGATTACTTATATTGGGATGTTCATGGTGTTTTTTTTTTCTATTTTGGGAGGATTCATGGGGTGGTTACCCAAGTATTTATAGTCAACTTCACATTCTTTTTTCCCATTATTAGATAATTCAAAATTGCGGAGTTTTCATTAAGGATTATGTAGTTCTCTCTAGTAATTCCCACTTGGGATGGCATTGGAAAATTTCTAAAGGGCTTCCTCTTCCCTTGAATGAAGTTAACCAACTCTTAAATATCTTAAAAAGAAGATAATTGGTGCTTAGAAATGGTAAAGACACTCTTATTTGGACTTTTTCCAAATTTGGTATTTACATTGCCAAGGATGGTTACAACCTTCTGTCCAATCAATCGAAGCCTTTGGATCATAAAATTAATGCCAAACTCTTTTGGAGTAGTAAAATTATCCCAAAAGAAGGAGTTTTTTCTTGGCCACAAGAAAAAAAATCTAACAATAGAAAGATTCAAGAAAATGGGATTTGAAGGCCCCTCGAGAAATAGGAAACAACTGACCATCTCCTTATCAATTTCCCTTTCTTGGCCAGGTGCTAGAGGTGGCTTTGTGCTAAACTTGGATGGATCACCACTACCCCTAATGATATTGTTTCAATTTTTTAAGGGTGGCCAATTAGACCCAAGGATGGAATTCTCAGTTCTTTACGGGAAGTTAGTCCTTCTTATTTAATTTATGAAATTTGGAAAGAGTGGAATAGAAGAATATTTGAAAATAAGGCTAGAATGGTTGAATCAAGATTTAACTCTACTAAACCCTCCATTGTAGAGTCTGTCAATTGAAAAATGGCTCTCTCTCCTTCCCCTAACATGGAATTCAATGCTTGGGATGGCAGGATTAGACTTCGATGGAATGGAATCAAAGTTCCTCCCTATATAGGTAAAAACAATGCCGATGAAAGAGAAAATGTTGTTTGGCTCCCGCCTAGACTAGGCTGGTTTAAAATTAACTTCAATGGTTCTTTTATAGGTAATCTAGGACCCTCTTGAACTGGATGTGTTATCAGGGATCATGAAGGTTCATTCATTGGTAATGTTTCCCTCCCAATCTCCCTGGACACAAATAATATTACCGAGTTCAAAGCAATCTTGATTGGTCTCACTGAGTGTTCTAGGAGAAGTGTCAACAATATTGAAATTGAAGTGGACTCTTCTCTGGTGATCAATGCTATCAAAGATGGGAAAACTCCTAAATGGTGCCTTCAAGCTATATTGGACAAGGTTTTTCAAATTTTATCTGGTTTTCAAAAAATTTCTTCCAGTCACATATATAGAGAAGCAAACTCATAGGAAGATTTTCTTTCAAAGTATGCGGTAGAAGGAGACTCTTTAAGTTGGTGGGTGCATGTTTTGGACACTAAGAAGAGGGATAAATCTTAATGCTTGCAATTGCCTTCTTATCTCTAATTTAAATATTCTTTGTTGGTTTGCCATTTTGATTGGTCGTTCTATGACCTAGGTGGATTCTTGTTTTTATTTTTTTTACTGAGTTAGGTCTATCTAGAAGTTGAGTGGGATCTCTTTGATTGATCTTCCTTTTCAGTTATCCTTCATCAGCTTCGCGGTCACTTTTTATTCAATTTTCAAATTTTTGTCTTATCTTATTTTATTGGCAGCTGACATGGTGCTCTTGTTCTTATTATGTATGGCCCTTCCTTTTAGTCATCTTTTCATTGATAGTGAATTTAAAGCTTGTCTTTCTTCTTCTTAACCTTGTTTTATCATTTCCCTCTTTTGCGCCGCCCTTGGAAATCGATTATTAGTGGTATATCTTAATTTTCAATGCTCCAACTTTCTTGTTCGAGCTTTTTAGCAAGGTTTTCTTTCCTCCATTTTTAGTAAGGAGGTTTCTCTGCCTTTTTTGGTGGATTTTGGCTCAAGAATTTAAATTCCATGTGATTTATTTCTTCAATGGTTCATGCATTTATTGGTCCCCCTTCATATTTTATGGCAAGGTGTGTGTGGCAGGTATCCACCTATCCTCCTCTCCCTAAGATTGAATTTTTTGGCACAATTTTTCATGTGTCAGGGAATGTATCTTGGCCCTTAGAATTTCTCATCCTTTAATCTTCATTTTTTGAGTCATCAAATACTCCCAACATTAAAATTCCTTTCCACTCGATTGGAATATATTTTCAGCACATTCCTCTTTTATTGGGTGCTTTTTGAGCATTATTGCAAGTTTTTTGGTAGTTTACATTTCATCATCTCCTCATAATATTTGTTCTCTCCTTCAAAGTTTCTAGTTTCATTAGCACATTGCAGATGTTTCCTTCTCCACTTCCCATGGCTACTCTGCAAGGACATAGGATTATCGTTAAGATATGCTCAAACCTGATTTTTTACTATGGAGTAGACACTCCCATCTATCTTTCTAGCCTTGTAAGACAATGCAATTTCAAAGAAATTTCAGATCTTAGACTTAAATGATTTCTTCATTCTGTAGGCTATTTAATCATCTTGGGCCACAAAAATGACGTTGGGGCAAGCTCATCTTAAAAAGTCTTAATTTTTAAGGGACAACAAATAGATATCTTCAAGGTTTCTGGCCTCGGTTCTTGATGCAGGGTTTTTAAAGGCAGTCACCTCTGCTTTGGCTGAGAAATTATTTGATCCAAAGCTTTTGGGAGGTCTTGATAAGGTATTATATTTTGCATTACCAAGTTCTAGTCTTCCTAGGACCTCATATTTCTATGTCTATGCAAATCATAACTATGAGGAAATGGTCATTTTCTATCCCCTTATTCTGGACCTAAAGGATTAGGCCCCAAGAGTGAATAGGTAGAGTGTTAGGGAAGTTGTTTATTGTCTAAGGTGGAAAGTTCTGGACCGCTAGCTTGAGGATTCTAGGAGGGAACAATTGTTTAAGGATTATGTGGCTACCAATGGTTTTATTCCTCCCTTACAACCAAATGATATGGCTCTCCTACCTGCTCAACCACAAAAAAATATCCAACCTATTCCAAAGAGTGGTGGTGTGGGGAGCTCTTCTCAAGGCAGGGGTCATGCTATCTCTTGTGGGCCTTGTGGCTGCAGTGGTGGATGTCTTCAAGGCAATGGTCATGATAAGGGTAGAGGTCGGGGTAGAGCCTCTTCAAGCTCAACTAGCTCTTCATCTTCTTCATCTTCTTAGCATTTTGGTTGTGTAGTATCATAAAATTGTGAACCTTGCAATTTTTGATCGCATTTGGGTCTTTGCATTAGTGAAAAAATCCCAAAGCCTCATCAAAGACCCAAAACATGCTCATGACATCAAAAACCTACATTTTTCATCATTCTGCATTGTCTTCTTGTTGCTTCTTGTCCTACGTTAGGGAAGGATAGGGGCATGACGCCCCTGTCCAGACATGGGACCCCTATCCTCTTAGGAAAGGGGTGTGGTACCCTTTTCCTTACCTTATTTTGGGCCCCCTTTGGTCCCCCTTGCATTAGGCTTATCAATTTTCAAGGGGGAAAAAGTTTTCCTATGTTGGCCTAAGACAACAAATTACGTAGAGACCCCTAATTCACAAGTATATAAGAATAACTTCCCCCTCCTATTTGCAAAAGACAAAATAAGTGGAAATCAGTGAAATAAAGTGCAAGTGAAAGTAAGGCAAACAACTACGAGGTCTCCATTATCATCATCAAGCATTCAACCATTCATTCAAGCATTGAGCATTTCAAGTCTCCTTTCAAGGATAGGTGTTGCATTCAAGACAAGGATTAAACCATTGAAGAGGATATTTCTATCAACATTCAAGACATCCTATTTCACATATCCATTCAAGAAAATTCATTTACAAAGGTATCAAAATTTCAATTACATCCCCTTCTTGATGTTGATTTTACTTCAGACATTTCCTTTCATTTACTTGCAACATTTTATAACCACTTGGTTAATTTTGAAATAGGGTTTGACCTAGAGGCAAACCCCCTATCCCAAAAAAATTTCTCTCTTTTTTGTGTGTAGGTTGGAGGTGTGCAACTGTAGTTGCAGGTTTAGGCTTCATTTTCAGAGATGAAAAATCCCTTTTTAGCACGTATATTTTTCATAGGATCATGCACATAACTTGCGCATGATCTTGCAAATTTTGCTCAGATTTGCAGGAAAGTTTCACCTCAACATTCTAGTGCTAATTCTAGATGCACATCTTCATTCCGCATCTCTATCTCAAGATATAATCGTTTCTTTGTCATTTCTGCACTTAGTCTTATTTTTCTTAATTCAACTAGTGTACTGTAAAAGAGGGTTAATTTAATATCTTAATACTTTCAAAATTTACTAAAATTTGCTTACTATTCAATCTCTTACCATTGGCGATTCGATCTAGTGAATTCAACCCCTCTTTTGAATGTTATGTGTGAAAAATTGAAGGGAATCCTTTGTGAAACTTTCATTCTTCTTTTGAGGGGAGTAAAGCTTTCCACTTGATCTCTCCTCATCATTTGTCACCTATTACATTTTGGTGAACTTGACATATTACATGCCTTACATGGAAAATTATTCTATACTTTTAATTTTCTTACAATTTACACAAACTTAGTGGTTAATTCATTGAAAACCCTAGTTGCTAAAATTGAAATTGAACTTGTATTTTGCAAAAAATTCTATCTATTATCTTGGATCTAAAAATTATGTTGCTTATCAAATTCAATTCTTTCATTGTCTTGTTGTATTTGCAAATCAAATTTATAAAATTAAGTGGTTAATTATCAAAACCCTAATTTTCAAACATCAACTTGAACTTGTGCAAAAATTGGATTTACATTTAATTTTCAGATTTGTGACTATTTTTAGACTTGTCTTCTTGCCTAAAATTCAAATTTTTAATTTCCCTCCTTATCCCAAAGTTCAAAATTTCAAAATTCAATGGTTAGGGCCTAAAACCCTAGTTTTCAAATTTAATTGGATTTTTTGAAAAATTCAATCAATTTCAGACAATTTCAGGTTTCTAAATATTATTTAAGATGGCCCTATCCATTAGGTTTGACCATTTTCAAAATTGCAATTCAATTTCTTATCTTTTTCAAAACCCTAATAGGGATTTTGACATTCAAACCTTAATTTTTCCTATCTAGAGATCGTAAAATCAATCAATTATTTGGGGTTATCTCTCAAATCATCATAGTTTTCATCCTTGAAAATTTTTGAAAAAGCTATGAGGGCCGTGCATAACTTACTCACAGTCCCTAGATTTTTATCTAGATTCTGGGAGACTTTTATGACTATATCTAATTGCTTAAATCCAGAGAATTGGCTGATTTTGTCAAATTTTGATCCCTCTAAAATAAAAACACTTCCCATTTTCATCATTGCATGTTTCTATGAAATATTTAAAATCAAGTGGTTAATTATAATCTCTCCTAATTTTAAGATCTTAATTATGTCAATTTGAAATTTGAAATTAAGTGGTATCCCATTGGCCCTAATTTTAAATTTCAATCTCTTTTTATTAATTAAAAATCTTTCTTGGAGATTGTGTCATTTCTTCTTTCCACAAAGTTTAAATTGTATGATCATCATTTTCTTTAATTTTTCATTATCCAATTTCGCAAACTTTATTCCCAAAATTCAAAATTAAAATTAAAATTTCAAATTTCAAATTTTCCCTCTGGTGCATGAGTTTTACAACTATTAGTCCTACCAATACTATCCCAGTTAGACGAAGCATTAGAATTAATGCTTCCCAATATTTAATTCATGAAGAGATGGAGCCTAATTGGGTGACTTCTAAAATAAGGATATTGCTAATTCTTCCCATCCTAATAAAATATCTACCTACCCAATTGATGATTCCCATGATGAAGAAGAAGCTTTGACTAGAGTTTCTATAGATCAACTTTTAAAATTGGACAATCAATTTGACAATTTCTAACAATGGATGTCCCTGGAATATCCTAATAGTGAAGCTCTTCCATTAACTGAAGGCCTAAAACACATGATTCAAAGTGATAAGAATGGAATTGATATATTGTGTGGTATTTCTCACATTGTTGATTATAATATTATGCCTATTAAGAGTTGTGTTGAGACCTTAGGTTATTCATAACCTCCTACACAAATCAATCATTCTATTTGTTTGATCACTTCTATGGCTATTATTCCTACTTTCACTTCAAACATCATGGCTACTTCAACTCAAAATGTCATACCTACAACCACTAGTCATGGGGTAAATTCCTCTTCTTCATTAAGTCCTCCATCTTTATCTATGCCTTTAATGAGTACTCCTATTGTCTCTCAACCAATCAATGTGACACAAGGGGGAAATTCATTCAATCATTTTACTCCTCCTTTTAGTGTGCCATTCCCTACTCAGTCATCACCCATGCCTAATTACAATATTGTCGCACCACCTTATTCTCAATCAATGCCTTCTTTCAAAAAAATCACACCACCTTCTCCATCCAACATGTCTAACATAAATTCTTCAACCGAAGAAACCATTAATAACCTTTTTCAAATCGTGTCTTGATTATAACAACAAATTTATTCAATGAGTGAATCCAAGTTTAGTGTACCAATATTTAATGTTGTGAGCCTCCTTTATCTTGATATTGTAAGAGTTGTCCCTCCTAAACATGTCGAAGTCCCTAAATTGGAACTCTATAATGGAAAAAGGTGATCCTTTAACACATGTCAAAATATTCTTAACTTTGTGTACTGACTTTGGTCGTGATCAAAGATTGCTTGAAAAATTGTTTACTAGAACATTAAGAGATAAGGCTTTACAATGGTATTACTCTTTGCCTTCTTATTCTATTACTTCTTTTCAACAACTAGGAAATTATTTTATTTAATAATTTTTAAACAATATAGGCCCTAAAATCACTTTGATTGATTTAATGCATTATAAACAAGGTGTTTAAGAAAAAATGAATGATTTCATTGGTAGGTACAAGAATTTATGTTCTCAAATCTCTTTTTCAATGCCTAATAATAATATTCAAAGAATTTTAATTTCTAATTTGCAACAAGACATTAGGGAAAAAATTCTATTTTTTGAGTTTACTTCCTTTTTGCAGTTGTGCACAACACTTCGCAGTTATCAACTGGTTGCGAGTCAAATGGAGCAATCTACTTCTATGGCTCCATGTGATAAAGGTGAGAGTGCTCAAAAACCATTTTTTTAAGTTCAAATAAAACAAAGGCTTCATCAAATCCAATGACACCATCAACAAAAACAATGTGAATGTTACAACAGGTGTGCCTCCTATTTCTAAATTTTTCAAAAGAGAAAGAATTTAATCCTTGTAATGATTCTTTGTATAGCATCATGTCTCAGTTGTTACAAATAAATGCTATCAAACTTCAATAAAACCAATTGATCCTTCTCAAGAAACTTCACCTAACTTTATTAATAATTATTTTGGTCAATTTTATCATCAACCTGGTCATGATACTGAAAAAATGTTTTGCATTTAAATGTAAGATTCAAGACTTGATTGATAATAATACTATATCTATGGCATGTGTGAATTATGAGGGAAACAAATCAGTAGCTTCTCCTAATTAATATCTTAATATTTTCACTTATCCTTTACCATCTCATACCTCTATCATGATTGATACTAAACACACTTCTTTGATAGTTAGTTTGGTAGAGAGATAAGAAACACCTAAGGATCCATGTATCACATTTTATCCTAGTGAGACCATTAGGGCACATGAAGGCCCTTTATACATAGTTGCAAAGATACAAGACAAACCTTGTCGTGGTGTGCTTATTGATCCCTCTTGAATGGTTAATTTCATCACTGAAGAATATGTTTTTTACTTTATATTTGCATCAACCAATCTATGATGATACTAATGTGGTCATTAAGTTATTTGATGGATTTTATTTTCCCATTATTGGTTCTATCTTACTTCCTATTGAGTTTCATACTAAATCTATAGATGTCAATTTTGCTATCATTCCTTCAAACAATTCTATGTGAAATTAGACTACAATTGGCTATCTTCCATGAAGGCTATTTCTTCTCCAATCCATAAGTGTTTAAAATTTCCCCACAATGGAGAAATCATAACTATTAACCATAGCTTTTTTTGACAAATCGAAAGAAGCCTAGGTGTTCATATTGATTACTTTTGGCCTTAACAATTTCAATCTCTTCCACCAAGAAGTAATGATCTCTTTCAATCTTATAAAAAATGGAACAAGGATATGATTTAATATTTAAGATAATTTATAATCCCACACTTGATATTCCCATCGTTCTTCAAGATGAAGTTATTCCCCTAATGGATAGAACTAATCTTCCCCCTAAGGAATATTCCCAATCTATTCCTATGGATGAAACCATGTATTCTCCTAAGAAGAACAATAATATTCTTCCTAAGTTTAGACCTATACCTCCTCCTCATGATAGACCCGATCTCCTTCCTAAACCAAACATTCCTCCTTTATATGGTGTCGTTCCACCACCTTCCTCTTATAGATAGAAGAGACTTGCCTCTCCTCTTGTCCAACCTAAAAGCCCTCAACTTAAACATGCAACTGCCAAAGATGAGAACATTCCTCCTTCAACAAATATACCTTGGTCTTCTCAGCCTTCCACTAAGACTAGATGGAATTGTTGTGCGAGATAACACTGATGGAAATTTCATACTAGAGCTTGTGAAGTTGTTTGTCAAACTATTCAATCTCCCAAAACACCAATAGTTGACATGATTCCATTTTCTCCTAAGCAAGATGTTAAACCTAAATCTCTAAATCATAAGTTGTAAAAAACATGTGATGGTTTTACTTCTATTCATGTTAGAGCTCCTCTTTTTATAAATCTTGATGAGTAAATGGGTGAAAATGTTATTCATGATGACAATACAATTCCTAATGCTTCTGATAGTAAATATGAATATATTTATGTTGACAATCATTTATCTACAAAATTTTCAAAAGCCTTAATCCTAGCTCCTAGAAATCAACAAAGTGACTTAGCACATTAGCGAATTCCTTTTTTGGATCTTGTGATAGCTCCATTTGCTGTGATCAATGTCACTCCTATAGCGTGTTTCCTACCTTCCCAAAATAATGATCAACAAGATCAGGAGGTGGATGTCATGCTATAATAGCTACATTAGTACTGTAGATACTCTACCTCTCTCTTTTCTTTTTCTTTTGTGACCATTCTTCTATGTGTATCCCTATTGTTCTATTTGTTGTCCCTAGTGATGTCTGCTTGGGGATGATGCAAAGCTTTGAGATATCTTTTGGTCTCTTTCATGTTGACTCAAAAGACACTTGTGTTCCCTATCTTCCAAGGTGGTTTCCTTTATTTGGGGAATAAGGACTATTATATGCATATATATGTATATTATATACATGAGTTATCATACAACATACTGACCTTGAGGAAAGTGAATCCACCTCGTGCTTTGTGTTTTGTGTTCATTATCATTGGGTTTATTCCTTGGTTGGGGGCTAAATCCTTGTGATAACATACTCCCACTCTTTAGCTCTCTTTGATGTATCCTACCTTAAATAAATCACTCCCAATAAGGTATGCTCCCACTCTTTATCTCTCTTTGATGTATTCTACCTTAAAGGAATTGCTCCCGATAAGGCATGCATGATCGCTTTAACATGGGGGAAGACACTCCACTCATATTTTCTTTCTTGATACTTCAAGTTACTTGGTGAACTTTGGCTTTGCTTTGTAATTTTTGGAATCCTTTTTTTTCATGACTCGTAGTGAGGGGAAGTTTACAACTTGCAATCATGGTTCTCTCTTAATCTACCCTTTTACTTTGTCAATCAAAGTAGTAAGATCCTTAGTCAAATGGGGATTGTTGTATCTTTCCTCCTTGATGTTGTGAAAGTCATTCAATCTTGTATCCTTGTACTTTACCAGTAGTATTGGTGTATGCTTATACTCCCACTAAAGTGGGGGATAATTGTAGCATCATAAAATTGTGACCCTTGTAATTTTCATCTGCATTTGGGTCTTTGCATTAGCAAATGAATTGCTAAGCTTGATCAGAGACTCAAAACATGCTCATGACATCAAAAAACTGCATTCTTCATCATTTTGCACTACCTTCTTGTTGCTTCTTGTCCTAAGTTAGGGTAGGTCAGGGGTGTGGCGCCCTTGTCTTGGCCCTATTTTGGGTCCCATTTGGCCCCTCCACTCATATTTTCTTTCTTGATACTTCAAGTTACTTGGTGAACTTTGGCTTTGCTTTGTAATTTTTGGAATCCTTTTTTTTCATGACTCGTAGTGAGGGGAAGTTTACAACTTGCAATCATGGTTCTCTCTTAATCTACCCTTTTACTTTGTCAATCAAAGTAGTAAGATCCTTAGTCAAATGGGGATTGTTGTATCTTTCCTCCTTGATGTTGTGAAAGTCATTCAATCTTGTATCCTTGTACTTTACCAGTAGTATTGGTGTATGCTTATACTCCCACTAAAGTGGGGGATAATTGTAGCATCATAAAATTGTGACCCTTGTAATTTTCAACTGCATTTGGGTCTTTGCATTAGCAAATGAATTGCTAAGTTTGATCAGAGACTCAAAACATGCTCATGACATCAAAAAACTGCATTCTTCATCATTTTGCACTACCTTCTTGTTGCTTCTTGTCCTAAGTTAGGGTAGGTCAGGGGTGTGGCGCCCTTGTCTTGGCCCTATTTTGGGTCCCATTGGGCTTATCAATTTGTGAGCGGGAAAAGGTTTTCCTATGTCAGCCTAAGACGGAAAATTACCTAAACACCCCTAATTGCCAAGTATATAAGGAGAACTTCCCCCTCCTATTTGCATAAGAAAAAATAAGAAGAAATAAATGAAATCAAGTGTAAGTCCAAGTAAGGAAAACAAGTGAGAGGTATCCATTATTGTCATCAAACATTGCAACATTCATGCACGCATTGACCATTTTAAGTCTCCTTTCAAGGCTAGGTGTTTCATTCAAGACAAGGATTCAACCATTGAAGAGGAGATTTCTATCAACATTCAAGACATCCTATTTCACATATCCATTCAAGAAAATTCATCTACAAAGGTATCAACAATTCAATTACATCCCCTTCTTGAGGTGGAATTTACTTCAGACATTTCCTTTGGGTAAGTGCACCAAGATGGTGAACAAAAATGGGGGTATAAGTGGCCACTTTTTTTCTTTTTCTTTTTTTCTAAAAATAGGTAAACCTGAACTTCAAAGAGATATTTGAAGGTCATACACTCAAAACTAGGAGTTGAGAAAAGAATAAGAATTGTAGTACACTAAATCTAGTTTCTAAACTACTAAATTTTTTTAAATTGGATAAGATTAAGAGGGTCAAACCTTTCACGAATGATAAACTATTACTGATTTTTTTAGAAACATATAACACAGTTGTTTTCGTGTGCTGCACAAAATATATAATTAGATTTAGTATTTTAAAAAACCCTTTGGTAGGATGATAAGTAAGAGTGAGATCTATAAGTTTTGTATTTTTTTGTAATTTTCTGTTGAGTATTTTTTTTAATGATTTTTTGAAGTGACCACATCCTAAAAATTTGGTACCTATTCGTGCGCTGGACATAACTTGTAACAAAATAAAAAAAAATGCAAACTTTTTTTTAAAGTGTATAGAATCTAGCACAGAATAATAATATGTAATTTATTTTGAATTTGGTCAAGTATATCAAAAGTTATTAAAAAAATGGTAGACATGTGTCTATGAAGAGTGTCAAGGCATTGATAAAGAAATTTAAAGTTTACATAGCTAATGTTGTCCAAAAATAGAAAAAATTATATGGTCAGAAATCTAAGAAGATGTGTGAGATTATGGTGGTAATTTAGAGATACCACTTAATCATTTGTAAACCTGATGACGATGAAGTCGAGAAATCATTTAGGAGGATGAAAAATGTGTAAAGGGACAAAAAAGGGGGGAAAATGGGCTTGCAAGCTGTATGATCATTTTCCAACCCTCTTAGCAAGCCAAAACCTGCATGGGTTTTGAAAAACAAAAAGTACTTTTCACTGTTCTAAATAACCCTTATGGGTTATGTAGAACTACAACCACTATTTTGTGTTTCACAAAACCCGTACGGGTTATGTAAAACTAAAAACATTTTTTTTTTGTTTCACAAAACCCATACGCATTATGTAAAACTAAAAACATTTTTTTTTGTTTCACAAAACCCATACTGGTTATGAAGACATAATAATGTATGATTGTAAACTTAGCATTTAATACACGTATTTTAGACATACTTATATAATATGTGTTTATGTATGTATAAATGCATATCTATAGTTATATATACATATATTTATATAGATATATGTATATATGTTTGTATACATGCATGTATCTCTTCTATTCCTCTCTCTTGTCTTCCTTCCCCCATCATTGTCTTTGTCTATTTTGAGCCCTAATTATCTTCCTTGAGTTCTAACTCATCTCTCTCACCCTCAAACTTCTCTCTTTTTTGATTCTCTGACCCTTTTCTCCTTCTCCTTCTCTCTCTACCTCATGTCTCTCACCCTCTCCTCCTCCTACTCTCTCTCTCTCATTATCCTATCCTATTCTCACCCTCTTCACCTTCTCTCTCTTTCTCTCCCTCTCCCTTCCCCTCTTATTATCTTATCTCTCATTCTCTCCCTCTCTCTCTCTCCCTCTCCCTCTCCCTCTCCCTCTCCCTCTCTTTATCCTATTCTCCCCATTTACGCCTTCCCTCTCCCTCTCTCTCTCTCCCCCAATTTCTCCTCTATTTATCCCCCTCTCTCTCCCTCCCCCTCTCCTCATCTTATTATCTCCTTCTCTTCCTATGTCCTATTATCTCTCTCCCCCTCTCTCCCTCTACTTTTCCCAATCTTCCTCCCTCCCCTTCTCCTTAACCCCTTCTCTCTTTATTTCCAACTCTCTCTCCATCCCCTTCTCCTTATCCTATTCTATTCCTCTCAATATTGCTTATTCTCTCTCTTACCCCCTCTCCCCCTACTCTCTCTCTCTCTCTCTCTCTCTTCCATTTTCCCAATATACCTCTCTCTCCCTCTCTCCCTCTCCTTTTCCCAATATCCCTCTCTCTCCCTCTCTCCCTATTCTCTCTCTTACCTCCTCCCCCCCCCTCTCTCTCTCTCTCTCTCTCTCTCTCCTTTTCCCAATCTCCCTCTCTCTCCCTCTCTCCCTCTCCTTTTCCCAATCTGACTCTCTCTCTCACTCCCCCTCTCCTTTTTCCAATCTCTCCCCCTCTCCCTCTTCCCATCTCCTTTTCCTAGTTCTACATAGCTTGTATGGGTTATGAGAAATTGTGAACGTGCACATAAAAGGTTTCTCATAACCCATACTAGTTATGAGGAAATGTTAATATATTTTGGTCTTAATAGCCTAAGAACCATCATTGTAAGTTGTTTGAATGCTCCATTGCTTTTGCACATGATTTTTTGGGACAGTAACAGTCAGGTTTTCCTAATCTTTTGTCACTTTTGCTTTTGAATAATTGATTTGTCTCTTATATTAGATTTTTTTAAAAGTTATCTTTCATTGTTACTTTAGATTATAACAAAATGATGATCATTTGTTGTTTTTTTTCTTTGATCATGATTGATTTGTTTTTGAAGTTATTTTATTCTTGTTACTTTAGATTATAACAAAATGATGATCATTTGTTATTTTTTTGCTATTTGATTGTAGATTGTCATCATGATGTTATGTGTAGGACAATGGGAAAGAACAAGAGAGGAACAAATGAACAAAGAGAGGCAACAAAGGAAAGACAAAGGGAGTGTATGAGGAGATTATGTGAAGGTATGTCATCTAATGCACCTAATGAAAGTGATGAGCATTCAACAATTGAAATTTATATGATGAATGAACCAAATCAAAATTATCAACATACACCAATTCAAATACATATGATAAATGCACCTAATGAATGCAATGAACATACACCATTTGAAAATGATTCAATGAATGCACATGTTAATGAAATTGAAGAAGATATACCATTTGAATTTGATGTGATCAATGCACATAATGCACCTAATGAAAACAAAGAGCATGCACCAATCTGAACACCTCTTAGAATAATTCATAGAAAACCAAAGTTCCTAATAGATATTGATGAAAATATTGTGAATCCAATGCATGATAAAATTTTTGAAAGAAATTGTAGAAGAATGGTTAGAAGAATTTTGAATAACTATTTTGAAAACTTATATCAAAGTGGAAGATGCCAATTAGTTTTTGAAATGATTAAAAATCTGAAATTTAGAGAGTGAAAATTTTGGGGTTAAGAACATCCAAAAATAAAGTGAAAGAACCATTGTGAGAAATCTTTTTGATGCATACCAAGGCACTGGTTCAAAACCATGCACTAAAGATGCTAATGTTACTCATCATGTCCTCACATCAACCATAATGGGAAAGGAAATGGAAAAATCTCATTTAATAAGAAAAACAAGAAAATCATTAAGGATAAGTAGAACCATATTACACTATGCCTTAGAGAGGTGAGAGAAAATCAAGGATCCTAACAATAATTCTCTTTGAGCATTCTCAGGTAGACTCCCATGCATGGACAAGGTTGTTGTTGATGCAGTAATAATATTAATTGAGAAATATTGGCATGACAACACAAGGGTTTCACCAAACCAAAGAGATGTTGTTAGAAGGAGAATTGGAATTAGTAATCGTGAGCCACATCCAAAACACTATTTAGATACCACTCAAACACAATTTTATGACAGGTTTCTTCAAAGCTTTCCTTAGATTAAAATTATTCAAATTTTTTTTGAGATGACAAAACCATTTTATGTTAAGATTAATCATGCACATACTACATGTTGTTGTAGGGTCCATGCTGAATTTTCCATGCATTATGATATTTCACTATATATGTTGTACTTTGCACAGTAATGATGTTTTGTAGAAATGTGGTCTACATGCACCTCCTAAGTCATCGAGATAATTTATTTCAAGTATACTATGTAAACGAGATGATGGGTGCATTTACTATAAGATGATGTATTTGAGAGGTTTTTGTCCTACATGTGTGGTTTGCAACAATTTCATTGATGCCTACATCTAGATAGCACACATGAAATTGGTAAGGAACTAGTTTTTATTGGAAAATATAAGTCAGTCACATATGGTGTTAAAGATGGAAAAGAATTAAAGAGGTGTGAGTTAGTGAAAAGGGATATATGCATAGTTGATTTTATGAAGATGTTTCAAGACAAACTAGTGTATGAGTACATAGGCCGCACACATAGAGCTAGGTGGTTAGATGAGCAATTCAAGTAGTGTAAGGACACTTTCCCCCTTGGCACTATTGTCTTTGTCATTGATTTTTCTGATAATTATACACTAAAGCTGCAAAATGAAGTGCAATCTATGAATTACCACTCTACAAAAGTTACAATTTTTGTACACATAGCATTCATGCATGCACATGATAGCACTGAGGAGGATACAAAAGGTTATAAGACAATATCACATCTATATCAGCAATGATCATACTCATTCCTAAGAGTTTGTGAAAGGATGCTTTATAGTCTTCTATGATAGTTTAAGGGAAAGAGATATAAGATACAATGAACACTTAATATGGTCGGACAATTGCACTGCACAATTCAAGAATGCAAGGATGTTCTACTGGTTGACTAGGATGCATGTGACAATTCAAGAATGTAAGGATGTTCTACATTTTTTGATGCATGGAAAGGGAGAGCATGATGGTGTGGGAGCATGTGTGAAAAGAACTCTTACAAGAGAGGAATTTAAGTATGAAGGTGGTGCAATGTTAATATATGTAGAAACAATTGTGCAATGGTGTAACTCTAGGATGGGACTAGGTAGTGCAGGTAAGTCTATGGTTTCTAGATATTTTTGGTTGATATGTGAATCTAACATTGAAAACTATCTAGATTGTTTTACACTTACTAGATCAAGTGATATGCATTCATTTAGAAGTTCAAATGCAAAATCACTAGTTATTTATACTAGACAAATTGCATGCTTTTGCTCTTCATGTATGCATTTTGTGTGGGATGAATGTGAATCAAAAGAGTGGGTTGACCAATGGTCTTGTAGAATTTTGCAAACCCTAGATACATATCAACTTCCTAGAGCACTACAAATGAACCAGATTGAGGCATCAATGGATTTTGACCATGTATCAGACATAGTTGAACCAGGTAAAGGGTTGCAATTTGCTACAATTTTAAGCTTAATTTATTAGTATTAACTTATGTTGATTTTGGTATTAACTTATATCCTTCTATTAAATGCATGTCATGTATATGTAGTTATTACATATGAGAACAACGAAGAAGGAACAAATTACTTTTTGTGTCATTGTATTGAGGCCAAAAAAAATTGACTTCTATAGTGGTTGATGGAGAGGGTATTGAGTACCCAATAGGATCCGTTGTTGTGACAGGGACATGGCTTAGAAGGTACCATTGTTGTGTAGAGTTGTATTGAGGCCTCTTAAACTCATTTATTTAGTAGTCATTGTATTGATTTTGGCATTAACTTAACCTTCTATAAAATGGAGGCACCTTATCAAAAATTCTAATGCCTTGTTGTTTGAGGACTTTGAGACACACAGACATATTCTTCATTACTTAAACCTTCTTGTTGCAACAAATATTCATTTGATTAAATATCATTGTAGACCTCTTAACAAGGATTTGTGGAAAGTTTGTGAATTAGACCATGAGGCAATACTTGGGACAGTAAGGGTTAGAGCTAATCTAGATTGTTCATTTGATTGATTTTGGCCCATCTAGAAGAATAATTGTACAATATGGTAGAATAATTTTGACAATTTTGTATATCTTTTGCGAAACATTGTAACTTTTCCCTTTTGGATGTGCTATACATGCATATGAGATGTAATGTGCATATGTAGATGACAAATTTTATAAATATAAATAGTAATGAGCTTGATCATTTATATTAGATGCCAAATTTTATATATGAAAGTGTCCATGGGGTTGATTTGTAAATTTTGAGAGCCCAAATTTGTACCATTTGATTATAAATTTGTACTATTTGATTATAAACAAATGAGTCTAATTCTGACATATGTTAAATAACTTGCAAATGGGTATCTGAATATGCAATTTTTTTCCAAGTGTTTTGGGAAATTTTTGAGTTATTGTTGAATTACCTGATTTGAAGGGCTAGTAGGAATAGTTTGAAACCAAGAGATGTCTTTGATGTGATAGAAAAAATATCACCACAAGAAAACATAATCAAGTTGTTTGAAACTAAGAGAGGAGTTTTAGGAAATGAAAACATGACTCCATAGGTTCAAATGGATCATCCATAAGTGTCGCGGTCTCTGAGTTAAGTGATGTCAAAGTTGGACCATTTTTTTCACTTTAAACACTCAAGGGAAACTATCACTATGAGGTGGCTTAGAATGATTGAACATCTTGGGGAGCAAGGAAAGGGCACACCTAGTGTAAACCCAACTGCTTGGACACACTCACACTGATGGTTCATTCCCACAATGAGTAGAATGAAAGATGCACTATTTTGCCACCTCTCATTGATGGTTTTTTATGCGACAAAAAGAATCTCACCACAAGAAAATGGAATTAAGTTGTCAAAAACTAATAGATGATTTTTTAGGTAGAAACAACATGACCACATAGGTTCAAATGGATTGTCCATAAGTACCACAGTCTTTGAGTTAAGCAACGTCAAAGTTTGACCATTTTTTCCACTTTGAGCACTCAAGGGAAAACATTGCTAAGAGGTGGCTTAGAGCAATCATACATCTTGGGGAGTAAGATAAGGGCACACCTAGTGTAAACCCAGCCACTTGGATGCACTTACATGATGACGGTTTGTTCCCACGATGAGAAGAACGAAAGATGCACTATTTTTCCACCTCTCACTAATGGTTTTTGATACGACAGAAAAATATCACCACAAGAAAATGGAATCAAATTGCCCAAAATTGAGAGAGGATTTTTGGGCAGTGAAAACATGACCCCATAGGTTCAAACATATTGTCCATAAGTGCCACAATCTCCAAGTTATGCGATGTCAAAGTTTGACCATTATTTCCACTTTGAGCACTCAAGGGAAAACACCACTACGAGGTGGCTCAGAATGATCGGATGTCTTGAAGAGTGAGACAAGGGCACACCTAGTGTAAAACTAGCCACCCAGATGTGCTTGTGTTGACAGTTCATTCCCACGATGAGCAGAATGAAAGATGCACTATTTTGCCTCCTCTCACTAACGGTTTTTGATGTGAAAGAAAAAATATCACCACAAGAAAATGGAATCGAGATGCCCGAAACTGAGAGAGGATTTTTTAGGAAGCCACAATGCGACCCCATAGGTTCAAATGGATAATTTATAAGTGCCACAGTCTCCGAGTTACTTGACATCAAAGTTTGACCATTTTTTCCACTTTGAGCACTCAAGGGAAAACATCGTTACGAGGTGGCTTGAAATGATCAAACATCTAGGGAAGTGAGACAAAGGAATACCAAGCATAAAAATGGCCACCTAGACACACTCGCACTGACTATACATTCCCATGATGAGCATAACGAAAGATGCACTACTTTTCCACCTCTCACTGACAAGTTTTGATGCAACGGAAAAAATCTTACCACAAGAAAATGAAATAGAGTTTCCCAAAACCAAGAGAGGCATTTTAAGGCAGAAAAAAATGATCCCATAGGTTCAAATAGATCATCCATAAGTGCCACGGTCTTCGAGTTACGCGACGTCAAATTTTGAATGTTGTTTCCACTTTGAGCACTCAAGGGAAAATTGTAGAAGTTGAGAAAGCCAACTTCACAGACCCCGAAGATCACCTGCATGCAAATAACCTGTCACAGAAAGAAGAGATGGAGACAAACAAGCAAGGGTGCTCTGAAAGCTGAAAAATGTATTCATCCAAGAGAGAGATAAATTACAATGATGAATCCTTATAAAAGGATATTGTGCAACCCTAAAAGAAACCCTAATAGGTAGACATTTAATAATTAATATAATTATTAAATGTCACAAATGCAAACTAAAGTGAAATCTTAAGAGAGGAATAAAGGTAATTTAATCAACATGATTAAATTAAAACCTTTACTCTAACACCCCCCCTTAAGATGAGCAAAAGTGCAGTTACAAACATGTGCAAGAAAGCAAAGGTAACTACAATGCAAGAAAGTAAACTTGGGTCCCGGCAACAAGGCCTGATCAGGTACCCAATTACAACCAAATCTCTGTAAAGTGGAGAAATAGAGAAAACCTCATGGGAAAAACTCTACTCCAAAAAGAGATGAAAGAAATAAATGCACTAATAACAGAAGGATAGGAGGTGGATAACATGATACCCCCCATAGACAACTTCGATCATATAAGTACATATACAATGGTCTCCATAGGAGAAAAAGAAAGAGGCTAGAAGCCCCCCCCACAATGAAGAAACTCCTATCGCACATATGGATGCCTGAGGTAGAAGCCAGAAAGAGATCCTGAAGCGACATATAATATTCCTCCCCTTGGGAAGAAATGGATCCAAAGGACGAAGATGAAGAAACCCTGTGAAGAGAGAAGAATCAATCTGTCTCAAGATGTGTACCATAATAGGATGCTGAAGAATCCCTCTGTCTGAACTGAAACAAAAGATGTCAAATCCAAACTGAACTGAAGACTCAAAAACTGCAACCTCTGAATGCACAGATGATGGTGGGCTAACAGCTGGAATATGGCTGTCAACAAAGAGGAGCTGAAAATCCTCAAAGTAATCCTCCAAGTCTGCAATATAGGACTCTACAAACAAGGATGAAATGCCTGCAAGATAAGAATCCCAAGTAGCCATGTCTGAAAGATGTGTGATGTCCTGCTTAGCTGAATCAATAGGAGCCAAAGAAGAGGCAATATCAAACTGATCAGGAACAAAAGGAGATGATGTTGATACATGTATAATCTCAGTCTGAAGAGTAGGAACTGTGAGACAATCCTCTGATTCATCGGAATATGTAAGGGTGTCTAAATATTGAAGTTCCTTTAAAGTATCATGATCAAAAGGTGTGTTATCTCTCCAACCAATGGGTACAAGACAATCTGAAGCAGGATCCTTTGGGAATGGAGAAAGACTGGGGTCTCCATAGATCTCCCAAAGACGTGTCCAAAGTGAGTGAGGACAATCAATGCCCGATATAGCCCACACAGTGTCAGAATCAACACTAGACAAAATAATTCCTACTATGTGATTTCTAATGATATCCCAAGCTAGTGTTCTCTCTAAAGTTGCTGGTTCAGGTATGAGATCATACAAATAAGGCAAAATATTAAGCCACCTACAGTGTGTAAGTATGCCCGTTGCCCATGACTCATAATTACCCCGTTCTAGAAATACAACTGAAGGGTGAGTAGAAAAACCCATGATAACTCTTCAAATTAACAAATCTGAGACTAAATGACTTTAATACTGATAAAGCAGATCAAATGAAGCCATCCCATGCAAACAAATTATTTCCAAGTCTGAAAC
Organism: Cryptomeria japonica; assembly: GCF_030272615.1. NCBI lineage: Eukaryota > Viridiplantae > Streptophyta > Pinopsida > Cupressales > Cupressaceae > Cryptomeria > Cryptomeria japonica. The sequence goes on from NC_081413.1 coordinate 625,472,294, forward strand.
GTCCAAGTAAGTGACAGATGTGTTAAAACACAAAGTACTGAATAAAATGTACCTGGTGCAGATTCTAGAAAAATACATGATAGATCTGGAAAGAGCACAGAACCACCTTTCCGACGCCTATTCGCTTTCGAAAAACGGAGTCCGTATGCAAAAGATATGGCTCCTGGAGTGCAAAAAACTTGTTCTGACTTCGACTGGCAAAAAACACTACAAACAAGCAAGGGTGCTCTGATACCATGTAGAAGTTGAGAAAGCCAACTTAACAGACCCCGAAGATCACCTGCATGCAAATAACCTGTCACAGAAAGAAGAGATGGAGACAAACAAGCAAGGGTGCTCTGAAAGCTGAAAAATGTATTCATCCAAGAGAGAGATAAATTACAATGATGAATCCTTATAAAAGGATATTGTGCAACCCTAAAAGAAACCCTAATAGGTAGACATTTAATAATTAATATAATTATTAAATGTCACAAATGCAAACTAAAGTGAAATCTTAAGAGAGGAATAAAGGTAATTTAATCAACATGATTAAATTAAAACCTTTACTCTAACAAAAATGTCACTACGAGGTGGCTTGGAATGATCGGATATCTTGGGGAGTGAGACAATGGAACACATACCGTAAACCTGGCCACTTAAAAACACTCATGCAGATGGTTCATTCCCACGATGAGCAGAACGAAAGATGCACTATTTTGCCATCTCTCACTTACTGTTTTTTATGCGACAAAAGAAATCTCACCATAAAAAAATGGAATCGAGTTGCCCAAAACTGAGAGAGGATTTTTTAGGAAGATACAACATGTCCCCATAGGTTGAAACAAATTGTCCATAAGTGCCACGGTCTCTAAGTTACACGACGTCAAATTTTAACCATTTTTTCTACTTTGAGCACTCAAGAAAAAACATCGCTACGAGGTGGCTCAAAATGATTGGAAGTCTTGGGGAGTGAGAGAATGGCACACATAGTGTAAAACTAACCACCTAATGTGCTTGATTTGACGGTTCATTCCCAAGACAAGTAGAACGAAAGATGCACTATTTTGCCACCTCTCATTATCGATTTTTGATGTGACAAAAAAAATCTCACAAGAAGAATAAGGGAAAGAGTTGTTAGAAACCAAGAGAGGTTTTTTTAGGAAGTGAAAACATGATCCCATAAGTTCAAATAGATCATCCATAACTACCATGGTCTCTAAGTTACGTGACGTCAAAGTTTGACTATTTTTTCCACTTTGACCACTCAAAGGAAAACATCGGTACGAGGTGGCTCAGAATGATCGGGCATCATGGGGAGAAATAAAAAGGAAAACATATCATAAAATAGGCCACCTAGATGTTCTCATGCTGACGGTTCATTCCCACGATGAGCAGAATAAAAGATGCACTATTTTGCCCTCTCATTGATGGTTTCTGATGTGAAAAATAAAATCTCACCACAACAAAGTGGAATCGATTTGAGAGAGGATTTTTTAGGAATAAAAAAAATGACCCCATAGGTTCAAATAGATTGTCCATAAGTGCTATGGTCTCTGAGGTACGCGATGCCAAAGTTTGACCATTTTTTCCACTTTGAGTGCTCAATAGAAAACGTCGCTACAAGGTGGCTCGAAATGACCAGACATCTTGGGGAGTGAGACAAGGGAACACCTAGTGTCAAACCGACCACCCAAAAGCACTTGTATTGATGGTACATTCCCATGACAAGCAGAACGAAAGATGTACTAGTTTGCCACCTCTCACTAACAGTTTTTGATGGTTTTAGATGCGATAGAAAATATCTCACCACAAGAAAATAGAATTGAGTTGTCCTAAACTAAGAGAGGATTTTTGAGGTAGTGAAAAAATGACCCCATAGGTTCAAATGGATTTTCCATAAGTGCCATGGTCTCAGAGTTACGCGATGTCAAATTTTGACAGTTTTTCTACGTTGAGCACTCAAGGGAAAACATCACTACAAGGTGTCTCAAAATGATAAAAAATCTTGGGGAGTGAGACAAAGGAATAGCTAGAATAAACTTGGCTGCCCAAATGCACTCATGCTGATGGTTCATTCCCATGACAAGCAGAACAAAAGATGCACTATTTTGCCACCTCTCACTGACGGTTTTTTATGATTTTTAATGCAACAGAAAAAATATCACCATAAGAAAATGGAATCAATTTGTCTTCAGCTGAGAGAGGTTTTTTTAAGTAGAGAAAACCTAACCCCATAGGTTCAAATGGATTGTCCATAAGTGCCATGGTCTCCAAGTTATGTGATGTTAAAGTTTGACCATTTTTTCCACTTTGAGCGCTCAAAGGAAAACAGTGCTATGAGGTGGCTTAGAACTATCATACATATTGGGGAGAAATAAAAGGGAGCACCTAGTGTAAATGTGGCCACCTAGACGTGCTCATGCTGACAGTTCATTCCCAAGACAAGCAAAATGAAAGATGCACTATTTTGCCACCTCATTGATGGTTTTTGAGGGTTTTTGATGTGATAGAAAAAATCTCACCACAAGAAAATGGAATCAAGAGAGGATTTTTTAGGAAGAAACAACATGACCCCATAGGTTCAAACGCATCATCCGTAAGTGCCATAGTATCTGAGTTACATGATGTCAAAGTTTGACCATTTTTTCCACTTTCAGCGTTCAAGGGAAAACATTGCTATGAGGTGTCTCAGAATGATCAAACGTCTTGGGGAGAAAGACAAGGCACATAGCATAAAGTCAGCCATCCAGACACACTTACACTAATGGTTTGTTCCCAGAACAAGAAGAATGAAAGATGCACTATTTTGCCACCTCTCACTGATGGTTTTTGACAGTTTTTGATGCGACAGAAAAAATCTCACCACAATAAAATGAAATCGATTTGTCCAAAATTGAGAGAGGATTTTTTAGGTAGAAACAAAATGACCCCATAGGTTCACACAAATCATTGATAAGTGCTTAAACTCTTCTTTAATAGGCGATTTGGAAGAATAGGTGTGTCTCTTACCCTAAGGCTGACTTGTTATGGAATAAAATTTAAATGAAAACCTTACCAAAGCTAACTCATCCTTAGATAAATTTCAAATCTTCTTTGTGTGCTCAAATCTTGTCTTAATTGGTTCTTGAAATGATGAACTTCACTCCATAAGCATGAGTATATGAAATAATAACTTCACTCCAATCTCTTCATGCACGAAGGACTCAAAGAAAATTCACTCAATCAAAATAAACAATATTAGCATTACTGGTATCAGTACTTGGGTATACATAATATGAGCAATAGACAGTTTAAAAGTATACGCCATATGAGTTACAAGTAATGAACAAATTGGATCACATTTCAAGACATATACACAATGAACAAGTTTGATCATATTTCAATAGCAAATAACTAAGTTTCAAGAATATCAAGTTTCATATATATCAATGAACAAATTGGATCAAATATCAAGTTTCATATATATATAAAATGGCATAGATGCCAAATCAATTATAGTTACAAGAATATGGCATGTGCAATGTCTTTCAAAGTCGATATATACATATATAAATTTTGAATATTTAAAAAAAATGGTCCTTCAATGATCACAACTATAACTATATGTCTCTATCAAAATCTATGACTATGACGAATCATCAAAATTGAGCCTCTTCAAAGTAGTACGTGGCTCTACATGTGGCTGCACAAGGACAATTCAAATGTCGAATGAGATATATTTTCTCTATATAACATTAAAATAACTAAATATTGAATTCTAAATTGTTTGAAGTTGAAATGTTGATTACCTCATCTCTGTCTTCTACACTTGGGTGAGGTTGAGGATCCATGGGATGTCCTAAAGGAGGATATAACTGGTAAAACAATATTAATACATGTTAATAACATATATGTCAAATAACATATAATAAGTAAATGTGGTCGTACAAGGCAAAGTCATAGATGAATAAGTTACGACCATTTCCTATATCCATGGTAAGTGATCCAAAAGGAGTTAACTAGATGGTTTCAACTCCATTGTGCACTTAGTGAAAAGGAGTTGATCTAAGATAGACATACATTTTCCCTTGGTCGTGTTGGATCCTATAATATACGTGTAGGAATTCTACTAAAATGGAATGGTAGAATAAAAATAGAAAGTTTGGAAGGGGCCTATAATAGGTTAAAGAAAATCATACAAGTTAATAACGTAGAGTTGTTGACAAACTAGATAAAAAAATATTTTTAACATATGTAGAACAAATGCACACCGAAGCCTTGTATAGTTGTTCTGTAACCATAGGAGGCCTAGTCGATCTAATGCAGCTATTAACATTTCCTGTATGAAAAATGATAACATATGATATAAACATAAAAGGATTTAGTTATTTCAAACAACCAAGAATGTGATCCAAAGTGAATATGAAGATATCACCTCTTCCCTCTACTGATCCTCCTTGACATTAGGTGCATTCATTAATTCCACAAACCCCATATGTTTAATAATATAGAACAAATAAATTAAGTGCATTTATCAATATCTACATATACATGTTTAATCATAATACATTTCAACAAATGAATTTAAATTGTACTGAATTACCTTTTGTCGTTTGGGTGTTCAAGAGGATATCTTTTTCTACCTTGGATTGGTAGAGGATGGCTTTCTCATACGAGATATCCTCAAGGAAGGTGGGGTAAACTAATGAAAAAAAATTAACATAAGGGAAAAGAGTATGTATTTAATATATCACTTAAGTAAAAAATATACAAATCTAAATGGTACCACATAGCTATCTTGGCCAAAGTCAATAGCCGAAAGTGTGATATCATTAAGTTGGGACATCTCAACCACAAACGACCTCTATAAAAAATCAATGATACATATAATTAACAAAAGATATTTTGAAACCAATGAATTATTATATTTTTAACAAATTTGCAAATCTTTACCTTTGGTGGTGAAACTACTCATGACCATGGAGTCAACTTAAAAGTATTTGATGTACTCCCACCAGCTACTGTACCCTACAATTCATTTTATTTATGTCACTTTAAATTGTTTTAAACATAAAAATTCATTTCTTTTTATAAGATTTAATCACTTAATTGATAACATGTTATAAAAAGAATTAAACGCAATTGTGTCTGATAGAGAGGGTACAACATATTGATTAATTCATCCATGAGGGCCACATCCTCTATAGTGGAAGCATGGCTCTACTCTCAAAACATGTACACAAATGAGATGTCAAACCATCCTCATCTACGTCAGTGTCTACACCAGAACATATATCCTGACAAGTGGGGCACATATGCTAACTGGGTTGGCTCATGCAAAATGACGCATGATGTGATGTTGATGAAGGAGGTGCTGCTGATGAAGGAGGTGCCACTGATGAAGGAGGTGTTGCAGGTGCTAGTACATCCTCTACTCTGACCAATTATGTTTTATGCTGAATAATGACATCAGTCAATGATGCAACTTCCTAAAGAGTGTAATTCCATAGACTCCTTCAAGGATATAGGGATAGTGACATGAATGATGGGTTTAGGATCTGTACACCTCCTATATTGTGGCTCTACCACCCTATGGGCCCTAGGTCTATCCTACATAGAGCCTCTCCCTCTATCCTCAAATTGTTGGATGTCAAAGTAACTCGGCTTCTCATCAAGGATAAACTCAAAATACAACTTTTTGAAAAAATATAGAGGCACCTCCCAATTATTACAAGGTGGTTGGTCAAAGACCATATACCACCTATTCCAAAAATATTCTTTCAACCTAGCATGAACACACCAATGTATAGGAAACCGAGTCGTATTTAGTTCTAGGTTGTTATTGGTAACAAGATCGGTGGAAAGAGCATATATGTCATCTTTACCTATGCCCTTTTTCTTCACTTGATCATATGACAACCCATCCACATAAAATTTTCAACATCTATCCCTCCATGAACTCCATTTCATAACCTCCCTAGATACCTCATTTGCACTATTAGCCATTGTTTCTAGTGTTTTGGCAAGGGTTGAGTGTTGCTCAAGCCTAGAGGACCTCAACCTATTCACCAATATATAAATTTGGGCACTATTTTATGTAAGGCGATTGATGAGATCATCTTGTGTGACATCTACATGATCTAATGGAGGACATTAAGCATTTCAAGGTGGAGGTGGTTGTTTAGGAGCAACACTTTGAGGATTTTGATGGTTTTCTTGTTGCTCTTGTGCAACGTTTATAGGGTTTTCTTTGTTTCTTATGCAGGAGGCGGTCTTTGTTGTCTATTTCATTTTTGGGGATTGCTTGAAGAATTTGACATCAAATTAACAAAAACAAAACTTAAATCAATTAAAAAACCCTAATTCAATTAAAATGCAAACAAAAATAATCAAACCAATCAAATCTTACCTGTTCGATGAGGTGCCATTGTTGAAAATTGCTCGCAATGTTGGGAAAATCTAATATAGTTGCAAATTCATGCGGGTTCTATGTTTTTTTTTTCTTTTCCTTGCTGCTGTTCCATGGGTTTTGGTGTTGAAAATGGTCAAAACCCATGGCCTACACCAAAAAATAATTTTTCTTAAAACCCGTATGAGTTTTGAGAAACTTTTAATTTTTTATTAAAAAATAAAATGTTCCTCAAAACCTATATGGGTTTTGAGCACCTTTTGGTTTTTTAAATTGTTTTTCTCTAGGCTTGGGTTTTGAGGAACATTTGGTTTTTTAAATTATTTTTGAATTTTTAGAACTTGCACGGGTTATGAATTTTTTTTTTTTTTTGGCATGTGGTTACTTTTCTGTTCACCATCTTGGTGCACTTACCCCTTTCATTTACTTGCAGCATTTTACAACCACTTGGTTAATTCCAAAATGAGGTTTGACCTAAAGGGAAACCCCCAATCCCAACAACATTTCTCTCTCTTTTCTATGTGTAGGTTGTAGGTGAACGGTTGTAATTGCAGGTTTAGGCTTTCTTTTCAAAGATAGAAAAATCCTTTTCGACACATGGATTTTCAGAGGATCGTGCATAACTTATGCACGGTCCTTGAAACTTTTTCTTAGATTTATAGGGAAGCTTTGCCTCAACATTCTACTACTAATTCTAGGTTCACAGCTTCATCCCACATCTCTATCTCAAGATATAATCATTTCTTTATCATTTATGCACTTAGTCTCAATTTTCTTAATTCAACTAGTCTACTACAAAAGAGGGTTAATTTACCTTCTTAATACTTTTCAAATTTAGTGTAATTCACTTAGTATTCAATCTCTTACCATTGGAGATTGGATCTAGTGAATTCAACCCTTGTTTTGAAAGTAATGTGTGAAAAATTGAAGAGAATCCTTTGTGAAACTTTCATTCCTCTTTTGAGGGGAGTAAAGATTTCCACTTGATCTCCCCTCATCATTTTTCACCTATTATAGGAGGTTTTTCTATATTTTGGTTGTGCCTATTTTATCTTTCCTCTGTTACTTTTTGCAAATGAACTAAATCCTTTGTATCTCTGAATGCTCAAATTCCAATATGTAATATCTTTCACTTTACTTTGATATCCTGGACACTTTTATATTATTCCAATATGTAATCTCTTTTATTAAGTTATAAAATTTTGGGCTTGGCCATTTATTAATAAAAAAAGACACAAAATTAGTTTTTGTATGTTTCAATTTCGAAAGATAATTAAATAATTTAATAAAAATATAAAAAATAATATTTTTCATTGTTTAACATTTCGGTTGATAATTAAGGTCGTCATTTGACTAAATCTAAGATATAATAAGAAATAAAATTTATCAATAATAAACAAGGTTATAATAAAATATCAATAGTGATGGAGACGATGTACAAAAATTTTGTGTGTCATAATGAATCCATAAACCCCACAATAAGAGTCAAATTTTTTGCCAATCAAATAGCCATAAATCTTTTTTCACAAATTTAAAACTAGAGAAATGTGTATTTAGAGTATAGAAAAAATTAAATTTATAGTAAAACAGAAATAATACTAAGTTGTAACTAGTCCAAATGATTTTTTAATAGCTAGTTAAAGAACATTAGAAATGTTTAGAAGGTCTCTAATGGGACCGACATGGAATTTAACTAACCCAAACAAATGGTCTAATTTAATGAAAACCAAGTTATAATATACTTCGTACCTCTATTAACCTATTCATGTTATCTCTTTGTACATTTTTCTATTCTAAATTCTCTATTCTTATAAAAAATAAAAAGGGTTATTATGTGAACAATCAGGGGATTATTAAAATATTTCAATACAATATTAATTAATAATCATTTCCTCTTCCGTTAGGATAATCAAACCAAAAATAATAATGCATGTATGCCATCTTCTTCTTTTAATAAGTTTTTTTAACTGTATTCATGTATTTTATTTTGATCACTGTATTATTAAAAAATGTTTTTCTCTATTTTTTTTCTTAAATGTAACAAGTGCCACATAGAGGGTACTTGTCATTTTAATATTAAAAAATATGACGTCATTTCCTAACTCTATCCTTATTCAAGTGCCTTTGAAAAATATTGCCACATAATATTCCCCTAGGTGGAGTCCCCTTCAATCCAAATCATGGCCACATTCATTCAAGAACATTATGCCAATATGTTTCTCTTTGAATTGAAAGGGTTTTAGGAAGCTTAGAAGATGCTCCAAAAAGAAGAGGCATGAGAGTTAGGAGAAACATAGGGTTATTCTAAAGAAATGGGTTGGAAAAGAGTCGATCAAAACTATTATTGTTGAAGAATCTCTTTTTCTTCCTAGCATTGGAGGAAGGGATAATATAGTAGTGCATATTGTCACTTTCTTAGATCAAACTCTTACAACCCAGATCTCAGAACTTCATCCTCATATTTTCAATTCTTTCATATAAATGAAGGGAAACGATGTTTTGTTGTTATTTTCTTAGATAAATCTTCAAGTGATCTAGCTCACAGATCTAAATCCTTCTTCCTTAAGGGTTTTGGTCTTTATACCCAACTTTTGTCCCTAAAATTTGAGCTCTCTTCGATGCCCATTAAGTATGCTCCATTTTTGTTTCAATTCCCTTCCTTCTCTCTTGAGTAGAGAGATTTGGAAATTATTTAAATCCTAGTTAATCAGATTAGTGTCTTTGCTAAGCATGATCTTTTGACCTTTGAATACACAAGTCTTCCTATTTAGGTTTGTAATTTGATGGACTTGTCAAAGTCCTCCCCCCAAGAGATTCACATTCATTCTAAATTTGACATATGTATTTAGAAGATCATTTTGGAAGACCCCCTAGGTGGTGGAATTAAATGCTCATATAACAAGTCATCTCATATCAGACTGTAAGATTCAAGAAAATGGTGATATTGGAGTCTACAAGGATCCAATATCTAGCCTTTATCTATGCTCTATATGTAGAAAACACGGGTTTTAGAGAGTATCAAATTTTATTGCATATTTATCTACAAGAGAAACTTCCCTAGCAAAGTTCTCTCCCAAGATGGAAGCATTAGTGTTCTATCCATTATTTTGTTCGGAAGGAGAATGGGTAATAGCCAAGGCCATTTTATTTTTTTACCCCAAAATCTTAAAACTCATGAGCTTCATGTACTAAATATTTGCTAGGATTTATTGTCAATAAATTAAAAATCACCCCTCCACATTTGACAGAGTCATTTAACCTCTTTCTCTAATAGGGAAATTGTCAGATCCAAGAATGTTGTATATGATTATAATGAAGATGTCATACTCCTTTCAGAATTTAAGGATACTTTCTTCGTGAGGGATATAGATGTCCTTGGTGAAGAACTACTCCTCAAAGCATATAAGCAAATCACAAAGGAGGTCATATAATCATAAAATCACATAGTTTAATCAATTGATTACTTACTTTAATCTTTGTTATCATTTCATGTCATTGTTTAATTACTTGGACATTATTTTGATATATATTTATAATAAGTTTTATCAATTAATTAGATGCATTGAAAGAATAAACCAAATTCCTTATAATTGAAGGAATCAAAGTGTAGAATAATGCTTCTAAATGCTAAATGTAACAAAAGTATCAATATAGAGGCCCTAGGGTTTCCTCAAGTGAGGACGATGTAGATAGAGATCCTAAAGATGATAGAGATGGTGAGGCATAGATTGTAGCGCAGATTCATGGACAATCAATGTTTGGTGCCTATGTCATGTTGGGGGTGGTCTGGATGCCCTTACCTTTTGTTTGGTTATTGGATTTGGTGCTTTCTGCTTTGGGTTATGCGAAGGTTTTATTTATTCTCTCCTTCGGTCTAGGATATAATGTTGCTTTTTTGGTGTGCCAAGGGGAGGGTTTCACTTCCTCTGGAGGCTCACTTTTAGGGAAATGGGAGTTTTCTTTTTTGAACATTTCTCGTGGTTTCTTCCTTGATTTTTTGGATCTTTTTAAGGTTTGGGTTGCCTGTGCTTTGGGTCATATGTTTTGTGTCTGCATTGTTTTAATGGGGATCCCTATTGGGAGATTTGATGCCTCTTTGGGCTTTCCTTTGGCGGTGAGATACTATTCCTTTTTGAGATGGTGATAAGGTTAGTTGAAGGTGTATCTTCTATTTTAGAGGCCATTCTTGAGGGGTTATTTTTGGGAGATTGGAAATCTTGGCCTTATCTCCAAATCTTCTGATCTGTTTAACAAGGACATGGTTTGATCTTGCCTCTCTCTAATCTTCTCTCCTTCTAGATTTTTCTCTTGATGGGGTTGGTTGTGTGGCTTTCCCCCCCTAATTTTATGTGATATCCTTTCTTTGTTGGTTATTTTGAATGTTCTATCTTTTCTGGCCCTTTGGTTGACTTCCCCTCTATTTTTTGGCTTCTCCCTCATTATCTTTGGTTATTCTTGTAGAGTGTCTCTATCTTCTTTAGAGGTGAAGATAGATGATGTTGGATATGACTTATCTTCTATTGAGGTGAATATGTTTGTTGTGGTTGATGCAAGGAAGTGCTATCAGGGAATAGATGGTGTGCTATCTCTTGGTTGTTGGGGGATTGAGATGGGATTTTCAATGGATTTTTTTGTTGCTTCTCCTATTGAGGTGGAGAGAGTGGAGGGTATGTTTTTCTTAGTGATGTACTAGATAGCTGATGGTACCCTATCAGTCATCTACATGGGAACGTAGATTTGTCTTTTATTTGTCTCTCCTTTATCACCTATTGAGGTGGTGATTTTAGAGGGTATTTTGGCTCTTCTCTATTCTACTTCAAGGCTATGGGAACCCTATAAAACCAACTTTCATAGTTAAGAGAGCTTGGAAAAACCCTCTATTTGTTGCTTTTCTTAGGGATGGGCTAGATGCTAGTAGTTTTCAAGGGCCCAGTCTATATAGTGTTTGTTTTTGGTTAGGATATGGCTTTGAGGCTTTTTTGACTTGAAGTTTCTCTAAGAAGTTATGGGAGCCTAGGAAAACCCTTCTTATTGAAGTCTTTCAAAAATCTTTGGTCCCAGATGGTGATAGTATGTTTATTAGAAAGAGTTTGGTGCTTGTGACTTTGGGATCTTTGATCCATCTCAATGTTCAAGTTATGTGTGCCTAAAAAAACCGTTTCTATCCAATGAAGGTTAAGGGAGCCTTGATAAAACCCTTGTGATAGTGATAGGCTTTAGCCTTCTTCCTTTTCAACTAGGTTCATTATTATTTCAATGTTGCTAGGTTGAATTTGGGCTGTTTTTTATCCTTGATGTATCTTTTGGTAGCTATCTATTTTGGGTTTCAGATCGTTATTAAATCCAAGGGTTTTGGGTCCCTTTAAAACCTATTTTATCCTTAATCAAAAGGAAAAGTGATAATAAAATTTTTTCTCACAAACCCTTCTAAAAAAAAACCCACTCCAATATACAAAGATCAATTTCATTATTAGTAAAAACCATTATAGTAAAAGTAGAAATTCTATGCTCTTCCATGAGCAGCTACAACAATAGAGAGTTCTAGAGTAAGTTTGGCAATTTAATGGCATCTTAAAAAATAACCAACCTATCTCACGAAATCAACTAAGGGATCAACATCTATATAGAGCTCAAAGAAGGAGATCAATTCCTATGGTTTTAAAAACCATTCCCAATTCCTAAGACATAACATGTTTCATAAAAAAATTGCTAATTCCATGACATTGCATATATAAAATTCTAAAGTAACAACAACTATCTCTTCCATAATAGTCATCTTGTCAAATACAATGTAGGTACAACATAGAAATTACTATGACAAAAAATAAGCACCTTCCTTACCTCACACTACTTGCAAATATAAAATTTTACCATAAATGTTAGCTACTAAAAAATAACTCCTTGTGACTCCTCCACTAAACTAGTAACCATCATATCCATAATGGAAACTTGTCATACTACCAACCTAGCATCTTATGGTAATAGGAACTATAAAAGTGGGCATCAACTCCTTAGAAAGTGGGAATCCATGCTATACACCCATCTTCTATGTAGGATTCCATCTTAATAGAAGGTCCTAGAAAGATGACATTAGGAAGCTAAAAAATTAGAATATATTAATATATCCAATAATTAATTAAATAATTCAACATGTTTGGAATGTAAGATTGAAGACTCCATGGCCAGTAGAAATGGCAAACCATCTAAACTTCTCAATACTTAGTAGCTTCATTAGTGCCTCTTCAAAATTCATAAAAGTATCAACCTTTTCCATCTTCCACTATATCATGAACAAACTAAAAATTCACATCAATTTTTTTTTTTTGCATAGAAAGTTTGATCAGTGATTGTTTTAGTGGCTAATATTCACCAATTGGCTGGGCTAATAAGTTCAACTTTTAAGGCAACCTGAATCACCATTTTTTAACAATTTTTTATTTTAATGTTATTTAAATTGCAAGATTTTATTTTATTAGTTTTTTCAAATCAAAGACTCGACAAGATTTTATAATTTATTGTAAAAATGTAAATTAATTAACCAATAATATATCATAATTATTAGTAATTTTAGGGTTATATTAATAATTTTAGTTACCACCATTGATTTCAAATATAATCTAATAAGATTCATTGTATTCCATGAGGTAAATTGTACCTACAAGTTGTAATGCTCATAGGGGTTGAAATTGCTCTTGAATTGTTGACCTCAATGAAAATAAATGGTCTAAATGCAATTTTTGGCCCCATGAGTATTACAAAGTGTTGGTACATTTTATCTCGCAAAATACAAAGAGGGATATTAGATTGTTTTAAACTAATGGCAGAAACTAAATAAAAAAAAGTCTACCCCTTAAACTCATTAGTGATTTCCACCTTGAGACCTCTAGTTTTCTATTAAAACTATTTTTTTTAAATGAAAGGATTTTGCATAATAATTAATGCATACCCTTATTATTTTCCAAGATTCGCCAATATTTTCTACTAAAAATATTGATATAAAAAAAATTACTAAAAAATTTAATATTTTTTATTTTAAAAAGGAAAATTAACCAATTAAAATTATTATTTAAAAAAATTAAAATATTCACCAAGATTTTACACAATTTTTTGAGACGGGGTTTCTTAAAGTTATCATTGAGTTTGATTCTTTGCTAAGAAAATAGAAATTTGGTTACACAATCCATAGTAAATTATCTTGTATCATGCAAGCATGAGTAGCTACCATGAAATCTACTTCTATAGTGAAGAAAGTGACTATGATATGTCTCTCATTTATTAATCTCATGAAACCACCAAACATTGTGAAAACATATCCACTAGTGGATCTTCTACTGTCAAAGTTAGATTCCCAATTAGAATGCAAATATCCATGAATGCAAATTGAATGCCAATATCTAATAGGATAACCATAAAAACACATGAAATACTTAAAATCACCCCTCAAATACCTGAAGACTCTCTTAATAACATCCCAAGGCACCCTACCAAGATTAGCCATAAATCTTGGACTCTCACTACATGAGAAGTATTTGGCCTAGTATAAACCATATGATACATCAAGCAACAAATAGCACTCGCATAAGATACTCTAGTCATGTCCTACATCTTAAAAAGATATTTTGGAAAATCATGCACAAAACTTTTTGTCCCCTATAACATTAGAATGATGCACTTGTAATACCCTAAAAATGGTCATCTAAACCATGGGCCCCTAATCTCGACAACATCACCAAGGTCATAACCAAAGGCAATTAAAATTAATCTTGAGCACACAATTAATTTTTTGAATCATCAATGTCACATGGCAAATTAATCACTCTAAATTAACAAAATAATTATTTAATTAATTGATCATTTCAAGTAAATCATTTTTAAACAATTATCCTATTTATTTATTAAATATCCTAGTATATTTAATTAAATAAATTAATTTGCCATTAAATCATCTAAAAAAGAATTAATTGGAAAAAATAATTAAAATTTGAGAAAAGAAATCAAATGGAGATAATCTTGAAAATGAAATAAAAAATTGAAAAAATCTAGAAAAGCAATTAAAACAATTAAATCTCAAAATTGAATAAAATAGAGAATAAAGCTCAGTTTTTTCTGATTTTATCTTAATTTTAGTTCAATTTCCTTTAAATTTAAGAAAAGAAGACAATCACATCAATTCACTTAGATTATGCTTCTTCTTGGAAAATCTTGAGCACTCATCATCATTTGTTCTCAGTGGTAAGTTTCTTTCTGAATTTTGTATAAATTCAGGCTCTCATCTCTTAATCAAGGATCCTGGAGAATATATTGTTATTATGTTGTTTTTTCTCCAGGTTCATTAAGATTTTGTATTGAGAATATTTGCATAATAGTTATTTTATATTTATTAAATCATTTAGCTTAATATTTATTCATAGCTTAATCATGTTAGCCTAATATTCATTAATCTTACATATCTTGCATTTATCTAGCTTAATCTTGCATTCATTGAGCTCAATTTCATACACATAGATTAAATCCTTCATTTAGGTATTGTCTAGTCACTTGCATTACATATAAAAAACTTGAGAGCAAGACTAAACTCGCATCTACTAGAAGGCAATAGGTAGCTTTGTGCTGGTTTATTATTCATTGTTGATTGATTTACATACCATGCATCTAATGACTTATTGAAGTGTTGTGTATTCTAGATACAGATGCAATCGACTTTTCACACACATAGCATTGTCTCCAAGTTTTCATGCCCAATCCGTCCAAAAAAAATTTAATAGTCTATGGCTCATCCACAACATTTTATTATCTCTATCTCAAATGATCTCAATCTAACTAATATATGTTGTTGCACCTAGATCTTTTCGAAATGTAGAAAAATGGAATGTAGCTTAACAATAAGTACTAGGAACCATTTCTAAACTCTTTCATTATATAATAACCAATTAGGCTAAACTTTAGTACTATAGGCAATTTGAGCACTATCACTGAATCTTCCCTTTTGAATGTTGATTGGATATTGTTAGATATGATTCAAGTTAAGATGAAATAACTAGGTCAATTGATACAAATTTGATAACATTTCGCATAAACAAAAAGATACAAAACTATAAATTAAAATGCAAGTTCAGATCTATAAGTAAGATAAAGAAAGGAACTTGTCACTAAAATTTGAGCTTGAAAGTGCTTGCAAGATAGCTAGGCACCTTAGTTGTGGTGGATTTTTCATTAGATTTAATATTTTGATTCTTGATCAAGATTTATTTGTAGATCTCATTCTTGTAAAATTTCAATGAAAAAGTGAATATGGTCTATGGAACTACACTTATTATGTTGGTATTTGCATGAAAAGTGTATTAATGAAATGTTATGTTGTCATTGATGTCTATTAACTAATAAAAATATTGTTATAATGTTGTTTTGTAATCGATAGGAAGAGCTAGTGAAGGGAACTGTAACCGGTAGGTTAGTTTGTTGAGTGAACTGGTATTGCTAAGTATTGGAGAGTTGAACTGGTAAACCCTACCTATTGATTTGATAACCCTAACTAATTAAGTTTAATGTATTGGTTTATGATCTGATGATGAGCGGCAATGATTAGGACACGTATGCATGTTGGCTAATAAGAGTTTCAAAATGTTTTTGGTGCATTGAGATAATTATTTGTATCTTGGGAATGAGAAAGCATAGTGCATGTAATGCAAATCACGTGATGAGTTATTGAGTTCGATTAAGTGGTGATCAAGGAGCGGTCATGGCTATCTTGAATGACATGCAAAGATTGTTATGTAATCAAATGATCATACTTAAACTGACTTGTTTGTAATCTCTATGACAAAATTAGGTTTTTATTGTTTTACAGACCTATTGATTTGTTTATAAGGTCTATGAGTTGTTTTGTTTCAAAGTTGGCAAATTTTTTGTGGAGTGTGTGGTTGCCAAACTGGATGATGTATCTGCAGTTTTTATAAAGGCATATAGGAGCACGAAAAGGCATATCCGATGTAACTTCTATTGTTTTCTAACAATTATAGAAGCAAAGTTCGCTAATTGGGTAAGCTCTAAAAAGCTTAGTGTTATTCAAATCCTCTTACCAGGTGGTCCATTAGCTTGGATTTCAAATCATCTACCAAGGTTCCTCCTCATTGGGTATCGCTTCTAATAGGGAATTATAGTCAATCCCTTAACTGACTTGTCCCTGACAGGATCTGTTCTTAACAAGACCTTTTGTAAAGCTTTAACATGCTTGGCTCCTAACATGGATAACTTCAGAAGAGTTCAGAATACTTGTGGGTATTCATCCCCACCATGGTTTTTCCCATTTGGGTTTCCACATCAAAAATATTGTGTCAAGTGGTGAATGTTTTTGTGGTTATGTTTATTGAATTGCTTAAATTCTGAATCCACTTTTGATGTGTTATGTTAACCAACAATAATCTGAAATGAGGTTTTACTTATGTAAGTAAAGTATTTAGATATTTATGAGTTTCAAGTTGTTTATTGTTACTCTTTTGTAACAGTCAACCGGTTTTAATTTGACAGTTTATCTTGACAGTGATATTGCATTTGTAGTTCAGTGGTTTAACTTGTCAGTTTATAGTTTACTTTAAGAGGTTCATTCTAAGATTGGTGAAAGTTTATATTAGTTTTTCTATCTACTGATTCACCCCCCCCTCTCAGTAGTTGACTGGATCCTTATTCTTTCATCATACCATCATATTGATCCAAGGATTTTTTCTTATTGAAAATCGAGAACTATGTCTTAGTATGGGCTCTATCAATCTACAACTTTTAACTATTAGATTTATAACTTCCACATAGAAAAGAGGAAAAATGTTGTGTTGCATAGGAATTTTCCTAAGTCAAAACCCCCCAAAGGAATTAACCTCCACTATAGCTATTATTGACTAGAAAGTGACCTTAATCTTAGGAGGGTAGAGGTTAAATCTAAAGTGAAATTCTAAATTGACAAGATTATAACTCAAGATTGATATTGGTGCTAGTGTAATGCTCTTTACATTAATCCTAAAAGTATTAATGTAATAACATAACAAATCATGATAAAATCTATCATGAAGGGCATACTTGAGCATTTCTTATTGTAGCTTGATGCTCCTTTTACTTAGATATGATCTTGAATGAAGGAATTAAGTGTTTATATGGGAATTGTGGACTAGGAAAGATGATCAAATAAAATAAAAATGATACATTTATATAGGGTTCCCAAAGTATTTTGAATTTTTGGAAACCTTCCAATCATCATCAAGATATTGGGATTGGATCCCAAATGGTAGGAATTTCTACTCTACAACATTAAAAATTTTGGCCCCATTTGGAGGGACAATGGTGATAGTGTAACATTGTAAACTGTAATGAGCACAATTTCCACCTCATGTTTGTGCTTCTACTTTATAATATCCTATTGCCATCCCCTCTTTCGGTCCTTTTTGTTACTATTATGTAACCCTAATGTCCTGAACATCATTTACTGAACTCCATCTTGGAGGTACCTTGTTTTCTATTTGTGTTGGTCTTATTTGTAGGAGGACCAGAGCTTGGAACACCCTAGTATAGAACAAGGTATTGGTAACATCAAGGAAGAAAAATTGAGAGGGTGGGTGAATCAATTTTCACTGGATTAAACAATTTAAGCACAATCTCAGATCTAATTAACTACAACAAAAAGAATGATAAAAATAATAATAACAACACACATAGCACCAAGATCTTGATGTCGAAATCCCAGTTAAGGGAAAAAAACACGGTGGGAACCTACGAATAATAAGATGATACTCTATACTTAGTAAGTGAAAATATTACAATGGGGAATGCACATGCATTAAGGCATATTGCTTAGATCTCACTATTCAAATTACAATGACCCAGAAGACTCAAACCCTTAGGGAAGTTTAATTACCTTATAGTAAAATTCAGACTACAATCTGGTTAAGATGAAATGCAAAGATAGCATTTGCTAATGCCTGATGATAATTATATTTAAGCACACTTGTCTTCTTTGCAACAATCTTTGCTCAGTACACCGCATCAAAAGATAAATTCACTTGTTTGCACATACATTACTCTCTAATAATACAAAATTGACATCGACATAGGAATTGCTTTAATATTTCACCCATTTATACAAATCATCAACCCTTAACACCTAATTACTAAAATTACATCACACGATACATAAATTAACCACAAGACCAAAACAATTCCATAGAAAACATAACATGGACCTAAATCAACTCTTCAAACATGAACCACCACCGACAATCTTTTCAAGGTCAACTATAGAATATCTTCAATAATACCGAAGACTGTTGGCATATGCACACTCCAATGAGACATTGTATGTGATTGAAGGTTTTGTCATTGGTGGTAACCTTGCAATCCCATGGCACTGACAAAGACCTTATACCAGCATCATCAGATCACACTCAACACCGGTACTTAGGACACTGACACCGGCATAGAAGAAAAGAAGTATACCGGCATAGAGGTCGACAGGATTTTGTTATACAATATTTTTTTTATTATTGTAAGCCGACTTGGCAAATTGTAAAATGACTCTTATATATAGAGGAGATCTTTGTAGACATTTTTATGAGTGATGTAGAAGTATAAAGGAAAATATTAGGCAGACCTAATGTGCAAAATATAGGTCAAAGTGTATATGTAAAGAACAAAGTAGGAACTGGTACTGAATCTGGCATTGAAGATGCTATTGTAAATTAGTACAAGTTATTGGATTTGTATAATCCTTATTTGTAAATCAGTGTGACTTCCCATTGAGTAGTGAGCTCTAGTCAGTTGGCCTTCCTCCATGTGCAGGCCCCTATTGTAAGTAATATTTTCTTATTGGCCAATGAGTGAATATTGTGGGTCACAAATCCCACTGAGGTTTTTCCCACACTGGGTTTCCTCATTAAAACCCTATGTTATGGTGTGCTTTTCATGTGGATGTTCTTGATTCTTTTTATTGCATTATTTCTTGCATACCGGTACACTATTATATTATGTTTTGCATGTTTTAAGCTAAGAAATTCTAATTATCGGTTAGATATTAATTGACCCCCCCCTCTCAGTATCTATGGGACCCCTTACAATTGGTATCAGAGCTTGGTCCTCTATTTTTAGAAGCCTAATAGCTTGAGGAATATCTTGACACCGGTAAAAATGGAAAATCTGATGAAGCAACTTGAAGGAGCTCTTACAGACTATGATGCAGAGAAATTGAAAACTATAAAAATTAGAAGATGATTTAAGGGTAGCTTAGGATATCATTCAGGCACTTCAAGAAAATTTTACTATTGCAAGAAAAAAGAGAAGAGAACTTTGTGAAAAATTGCAAAAGGAGAATGATGAAAAGGAATCACTTAATGATATGATAAGAAAGTTGAAACAAGAGAACATGACAACAAAAAATGAAATGCAGGATATGACTATGAGATTTTGCAAAGAGATTGAGGATAGGAAGAAGAATGAAGAAGAATTGACCAGAAGACTAAGTGTTGCAGCAAATGAGAACACAAGACTTAGCTATGAAAATGACATGTTGAAGACAGATCTGATGCATACTCAGAATGACAAATGAATTGATGAGACAAAAAGAAATCTTAGAAAGAGAATTGGAAACTGCAAATCAACACAAAGAAAAATTCAAGAAAATCTCAAAGGAACTTGGTACCTTGCTGAAGAATCAAAAACCTAAAGGTGACATTTTTGGAATTAGCTTTGAAGTTGGTGAAAGCTCCAGTACTACAAATACTCAGGATCACAGCAAACTGGTAAGACAACCTAATGCTTATAAATTCAATGGTAAATGATTTAACTGTAATAAGTATGGTCATAGCGAAAATGAATGTAGATCTATAAATTATTAGAATATCAACACACCCACTGGTCAATGTTCTAAATGCAATAAAGTTGGTCACAACTCTGAAAACTGTAGAATGAATGTGAGATGTTATGTTTGTGGAAGATTTGGACATTTATCAAATCAATGTAGAACATAAACTAACATAGGTTATGGGAAAGCTATTTAGAAGAATAATGTAACTTGTTATGCATGTAAAAAGATTGGGCATATTGCTAAATTCTATAGAAGTAAAGGAATAGTGGTAGACAACAAAAGTTCTAGCTTGAAAGGTAAAGAAAAAGTTGAAGAGGTTAAGCAAGAATTCTTAAAACAATGGATTAGAAAAGTTGATCTAAGTATTGGGAATACTCCTCCACTGGTAGAACAAACCAATGCTTCACCGATAGGACAGAGTGATGCTTCACCAGAAGGATAGAGCAGTGCTCCACCGATAGGAATTTCTTCATCTAATTGAAGAAAATTTCCTTGAGGGTTTGGCAATGTATTGATACATGTGCTAATTATTCCCTCGGTTAGATATAAGAAGTTGAAAATTACTTATTACTGGCAAAAAATGTTAAGTGAATACTTAATTGACATGCAATTAATGTGGTAGATGGTGAAAAGACACTATAAAGTTAAGGTTTTGGCTCCATTTCATTTCACCGAGATTTCAAATTTTCAGAGAGCGCAAAGACTCTGAGCTAAGGCATTTCAGGAAAGAAGAAAGCACACTCCAAGCAATCATCCATCCAAGGCAGTAAAACATATTTAATGATGGCATCCACCTCTACAATTGAATACATATCAAACCCTACTATTGTTGAAGTAATAAAAATACCTAGGCCCATATTTCAGTTAGTTCTCGAGATAGCAAAGAAGGATGATACCTTAGGTGCTTTTTCTCAAATTCCTAAGGGAGTTGTCTATGTTGAAGACCTTAGAATGTACATCCACTACAACATTGAAGAGTTAGGAGATGAGGAAATTAAAACCATGTATAAAACCATGATATGTGATAATACCGGCAATGTAAAGGATGAACACAAAATCACTGAGACCCTAGGATTTACAGAGATCCTTAGCATTCCTGAATTTCCAAAGAATGTGATTAGGATAGTTTTAAGTAGGGTACATGGAGAATTTTTCTGGTTATATGCAATCCATAAGATCACCAAGGAAGCTGTGAAAGCTGTCATAGGGTTACCAACCACCGGTAAAAGACCAAATAAAACCAAGAAGGTTTCCAATAACCTAGTTATAAACCTAACTGGTGCAACATTTGACAAGAGGTCTCTAAGGGCTAATGATGTAACAAACATCAATGTGAGATTCATCAGTATGATATCAGGTTATAAAGATACTCATGCTAATAGACCTAATTCATTTTCAAGTTTATGCATTAAGAGTGCTTATGACATGGTCACAGATAATGTAAAAATTGACATATGTGAGGGGTTAAAGGATGAACTAATTGACAACCTTGGGAAGATCAAGAAGGACAAGAAAGGAACTTTCAGATTTGGAAATCTATTAGTATGCCTAATGCTACACATAACAAAATAGGTTCCCGGTATAGGTTACAAAGAACTTGGATATGACATACCGATAGGAAAATAATTGACTGAACTATTCAATAACGTGGGTGAGAACAAGGAAAACAATATTCATGACTTTTTCCAAGCATTAAAGACCAAAATGAAGAAAAGAGTAAGGTTATCTCAGAAAATTGTAGACAAATACAAAGATGATATATGCTTTGTCATCAAGAAAGATGAAATCTGGATGGAAGTGGTCATTCCAAGGACAGTTTGGGTAACTGAGATGGGATATGAAACATATGATCACATAGTTGAAACATATGCCAAAGCACCTCTGGAAGGCCCCAGAGAGCCAAAGGAAGAAGTATTTGGTAGTGCAAAGAATATTGAAAGACAAATTCAATCAAAGAAAAGGGTGAAAAAGGTTGAGGTAGTTGTAAGGAAAGGGTCCAGACAAGCAAAATCCATTAAAGAAGATGCATTGAAGAAAAATGACATAACAGAGGATGAGTTAGTAGCTCCACAACCTGAAACTCACCTATCGCTGGTAGGTACTTCTTCAGGAAGTGACATGCCTACAAATTTTAAAAGAGTTGTAAGAAAAAGAGATCCCTCACCAGCAACCACACCTTCACCTAGGAGGACAAGGCAAAAGCAACAAGCAGTGAGATCTCCGGTAAGAAAGGCCACACCAAAGAAGAAACTGACTCCCAAGAAGAAGAAGAGGACAAACAGAGACTTGGCCCCTCTTGATATAGTGCTGAATGAAATCATAGAGGAAGGTAAACTGAAGAACATTGAGAAAATATATGACACTCTAATAGCTGATGAAAAAGAGCAAGTTGAAAATAGTGTTATATTACATATGGATATGTACAAGAAATTTTTGATGGAAGTAGTCAATGAAATTCCTGATGAATTATTCAAAACACTTGAGGCAAGAAGACAAGAAGTGAAAGAATTTGATAAGAAAATAAAAATTGAAAAGTTACTTGCTGTATATCTGGTAAACTCTCCACAAGAAATTGATGATTTAATTGCTCAAGCAAACCAGTCAGTATTCTCTACTACACACCGGCATATTTCACTAATGGCAGGAAGAGTTAATTAGGTGATAGAGGAAATAGAAGATGGATGGGATATATTCCTGGTTGAGAAAGAAAAACAAGAAGAGTACAGGAATCCCAAACCTATAAAGGTTTATCAGAAAGATAGAGACAAAGGGAAAGGAAAAGTTGGTGGACCACCAAGCATCAAAGTTAAAGACAACTTACCCCCACCTTCTTTAAATACTCCACTGGTGAAAACAACAACTACTGAAGATCAACCAGTAGCTAAGAGTATGGATGTAGAGGATAATAATCCTAATTCTGAAGTCCTATACACTATGGATGTTGATACTCAGAACATCAACATAGTAGTAGACAAAGATACAACTGATAAGTCAGATATGGCTAGTGAGCCTTCGGTAGTAGTGGAAACTGAGAAACTGGCAGAAGATAAAGAGAAAAAGGTAGAGACTAAGTCACAAATTGAGGCAATACAACATACAAAGAAACAAACAGAGCTAAAGGCTCTGGAACAACATCAACCAGAATAGGTACATAAGCAAATAGTGCCACCGGTAACTAGTGAAGTAGGAAAACCAGTGCTTAAAGAAATGCAGACACAAACTGACCTACCAGAGGTCAATACAAGCTTGGTTACTTCCACCGGTACTCAGATTATTGGATCATCACTAGCATACAAATCAACAAATGTGACTGAGGTGCTACTAGATTCAATCAAGAAAATAACCGATTCCAGCTCACAAGCTTACAAAGCAATTGATGATTCCATACCAATTTTGAAGGTAATAGCTCCCAACTATAATATAGATAACAAAGATTCTTTAGAAAAATTGGATACACTGTGTAAATATATCTCAAAAAACATTGAGAAATTAAAGGAAGATTCAGTGAAGGATAAAGTAGAAGTTAAAAAACAAAAATTCTTTGATGAACAAATAAATAAGTGTAATAGAGATTTTGACACACTTCTACCGAAACTATGTAATTTATTGAAAGAGTACAAAACTTTGTACAAAGATACCTGTAAAACAAAATTTTTGACTGTAGATATAGACAAAAAGATGAGCAAGGTACAAGATGAGATCAATAAACTTGCAGATAATTTTGTCAACTGAACTGATACACTATCAATTTTTGAGGAAAAGATAGCAAATTTTAAGGAAGAACTACTCAAATTGGAAAAAGAGAAAGAAAGAATAATAAATAAGGCAAAACATTTGAGATCTAAACTAAGTCCAAGATTGGACTATCTAGCATCTCTGCGGAAGGAAATTTCTGAGGCACTAATACAGGGAAGCAAAACACTGACAGAGCATTTCCAGCATGTAACTGGTACAGTGAAGAGAACTAAGGCAACAATAAAGGATAGTAAGGAGTTTATGGATAGTATAAACTTGATTTTGGGAGATCTTTTTCAGATTATAACTACCCAGCTACAAGGTTGAGGTTATGGATAGTTGAAAGTACAAACTCTACTAACATCTTGACAACCTTTGTCATTGATGCCAAAGGGGGAGTAGTGGGATGAGAAAATTTAAAACACAAGAATCAAATGCTCAGGGGGAGCTCTCACATTTTTGGTAACATTTTTGGACTACACATTTTTGGATACTTTTTGAAATTTTTCATGAGTGTTTCCATCAATGCCAAAGGGGGAGATTGTTGGCATATGCACACTCCAATGAGACATCGTATGTGATTGAAGGTTTTGTCATTGATGGCAACCTTGCAATCCCATGGCACCAGCAAAGACATTATACTAACATCAGCAGATCACACTCAGCACTGGCACTCAAGACACCAGCACTGACATAGAAGAAAAGAAGTATACTGGCACAAAGGCTGATAGGATTTTGTTATACAATATTTTGTTTATTATTGTAAGTTGACTTGGCAAATTGTAAAATGACTCTTATATATAAAGGAGATCATTGTAGAAATTTGTATAAGTGATGTAGAAGTATAAAGGAAAATATTAGGCAAACCTAATGTGTGAAATATAGGTCAAAGGGTATATGTAAAGAATAGAGAAAGAACTGACACTGAATCTGGCATTGAAGATGCTATTGTAAAGCAGTACAAGTTATTGGATTTGTATAATCCTTATTTGTAAGTCACTGTGACTTCCCATTGAGCATTGAGCTCTAGGCAGTTGGCCTTCCTACATGTGCAGGCCCCTATTGTAAGTAATATTCTCTTATTGGCCAGTGAGTGAATATTGTGGGTCACAAATCCCACCAAGGTTTCCTCATTAAAATCCCGTGTTATGGTGTGCTTTTCATGTGGATGTTCTTGATTCTTTTTATTGCATTATTTCTTGCATACCGGTACACTGTTATATTATGTTCTGCATGTTTTATGTTAAGAAATTCTAATTACTGGTTAGATACAAATTCACCCCCCACCCTCTCAATATCTATGGGACCCCTAACAAAGACACAAAAGATCTTCAATAATACACTTAAGGATCAATGTGGACCATCAAAATAAATAAGACATGATTAGGAAACACCAAAAAATATGTTATAATCATCCACAATAATTGCACCAACACAACTTATTCAAATCTTCATCGAACGACATGCTAACACATAAGAACATGTATCATCAACAACTCGAATAAGAAAGAGAATTTGTAGAGCATCAAATCACAAACTATTTAAAATGAAGATGCACATGAAAATCGCAAAGACTCTCCCAAATCAGCAACCAAATATCAGATCATACTGGAGGACAACTGATCAAACACAAGAACATTGCAACACTAAGTATAAAAAAATAGTATCCATACATGAATCTTCAACTTGATCAAATCATCACATAGCATCATGAAATAAATAAATAATGAAGTATCTCTAGTTGATTTAGCATCTCAAATAGATAGACCAATTAGATAAACTCACCACAATCACCGAATCACCAAAACAATTATCTGTAACACCAAAACATAGGAATATTTTAACATGAATGACAACAACATATCCTAGAAGCAGCAATATCCAACAATATCCCCCTTTGGCATTAATGACAATGTATGAATATAAAAATAAATAATGCAAAGGAATAAATCACCATCAGAAAACTCCAACAAACTCCCCTTAACATCAAGTAGGTTTTCACATGCATCTCTCCCCTTTGATAGAAATGCCAAATACAAAAATGCAAATCATGCTTCTCTCCCCAAACCCGTTAGCAGCAAGGAAGAGGAAAACTGAGAGAGGGGGGGGTGAACCAAATTTCATTGCATCAACAAATTTAATCATAAAACATAGATCTAATAAACTGCAACAATAAGATACATAAGCAAATTGAAAGCACAATAGACAACACCAAGATTTTGACGTGGGAAACCCGATTAAAGGAAAAACAATGGTGGGAACCTACCAATAGTAAGATGATACTCTGTAATAGTATGTGAAATATAACAATGGGGAATGCACATGCATTCAGGTACACTACCTAGATCTCACTACTCAAAAGATAATGACCCAAAAGTCTATAACCCTAAGGGATGTCTCATTAACTTACAACAAGATTTAGACTACAGTCTAGAAGAAGTGAACTCAAAGAATAGCATCTCTAAATGCCTGATTACAGTTCTAGTTAATCAAAATTGTCTTCTAAGAAACACCAATCTCTCCTCAATCAGAACACTTAAGGATAAATCATTTGTTTTCACATGCACTACTTGCTGATAATGCATACACAATGTTGCTTGTCCACCTAAATTACATGAATATATCACTTATTTATACAGATAATTAACCTTGATAATGAGCACTAGTACATTTGGGGTTCAATTCTGATGGATGCTCATCAGAATTCCGGCTCTTTTTTATCAAACTGTCGACAAACATAGTAGTCGAAAACTTATTGTCAAATACTTCGACGGTGCTCGTCAATGTCATAATTCTGACGGAAACCATTAGGTCTCCATCGGTGTATGTCTTACCCAGAGCCTCATTGTTGGTTATCGATAAAATATACACAAATGGAGACCTAATGTCTCGGGTGTCATTGGGGTAGCACATACTGATGAAATTGGCTATGGACAAGACCAAATGTTCCCTTCGCAACTAGTGTAAGTCCTATCGATAGATTTCATCGGTATGTGCTACCTCGACTGCTCATCCATCGAGAGAATGCCATCAGACATACAACATCCTTGTCAAATATTTTTGTTGATTTCCATCGGAATGTCGATGTTGTCCTATGGCAACCAAGAACTATGTACTGATGAGGATGTTGTATGCCCAACGGTATAGTTGTTAGTGCAAATATAGGGGTGTCACAATTCTGGGGAATATTTATTTTAAAAAATTAATAATAATACAAAAAATCATATAATGACTACCGAAAGATGATAGTTTCACATCAACCCATTAATTGTTTTATGGCATGAGATAGGTTTTGGGTAAAAACCCCACACAAATTGTGGCATATCGGCTAATAATGCAGCAATATTTTTATCAATTCAAGTAAATCATTAGAACTTATTAGGGCACAATACTTCTCAACTATGCCCGATACAGGGATTTGTCTCTAGATTTCTATCATGGCTTGTGATCTATCAAATCTCCTTTATTTGACCTACCTTGAATGCATGCCTGGCACTATTTGAAACTTTGATAGTCTATATCCTCTATGTTGCTAACATTGAAAGACTCCTTTATCAGTATGAATATTGGCTTAGGTGTATGGCTTCTGCAATAAGCATAGGATAGTATTTATATTGATTTGATACAAAAATTATTACTCACAACTATCTTTGCAATAGTGAATGGTCTTATTGTCACATACAATTAGTATGATGGCATCCTTGTCATATTTTAAAAATGATCTCTTATCTAAGTGTTTTCTGATAATCTTTAAATTATCTCACCACTAAAAAGCCTTCATCACTGTGATTTGCTAACTATCTACACTCATGGAGAGTTATTTGACCACTCTTTGTATCATCTATGGATCTACGGATTTTGGTTTGATTGGAAACTCTTGGTCTCTAAATTTGTATGACTTATATTGTCACTACTCATTCTCTTCAAGTTGACATCTACATTACTGTTGCTATATCTTTCCTTTGATTGAAAGCTTTGACATCTCAACTATAATGAGGTTTGACTGTGAATGAGGATAGTTCATGACCCTTTTTGCTTTAAGATTCTTTTAGATCAAAAGTTGACCTAGATGATCATCAAATGAGAATAATTGTCTATCATAATAAGTGTGCATAATGAGTTTTTGTTACAGAGATCAAGTATTATATTAACAAAGTAATGGATTTACAAGGCTATGTGCTCAATGGTTCTCTTAACTTGTAAAAATTGCCAACATTCATGAAGAAAAATTAAAAAATATCATTAGTGAAATGATTAATCATTTATATCAACTTAAGATGACTTAAAACACAACCATCATATCCCACAAAAATAAATATTGGCCAAATACGCCTCAAAAGCCTCTAATTACATAAAAGTTAATGCTATCCTCTAGATGTCAAAGGAAATTTGGTCATGTGCATTGATCGCTAAAATTTGGAGTGGAAAAAGGGAATGTACATTATAGTCCACTACAATTTTAAGAACAAAGAGACTATATGGCACCGAGAGGTAACAATTGTAGGCTATGTTGGCCATAATCATTGTTGCAGCAACAATGAGATGTGAGGTAACAATTATAAAATTTGGATGAACTCAAAGAGACATTTACAAATACAACCTACCCTTTATAATACCTAATTGAAAAAATGGATACAATGCAAGTCCTTGTATCAATAATGTTTGGTAGGAATTAAAAAACTAGAACAATAAATTCCATATAAAAGTGGTTAGACTTAAAATGATAAGGTAAATTAAAAAATGCTAAAGAAAATATGAACTAATAAAAAAACTTACAAGGATGAGGCATATTCCCAACTTTTGCAGTCGTGCCATGCATATCAGAACTAGAAGTAACTCATAGTGTTACTGTACATACAAGACAATATGGGAGTTCATTATACCCAGCAACTTATGGTGTTGTTGTTCATTTTGGCTCTATTGGACCCTACAATTATGATGCAATATAAATTATTCAATAAGATTAATTATGCAATATAATGAAATATTGAAAAGTGTGTTATCTTATGGAGCTTTGATTTGTTTCAAGAATAGTTTAATATTCTCTACTTAACAGAGCTAGCCATGTGAAGGTAGAAGCTCATTCCCCCCTAACATCAGTCTAAATTCCCCATTAACATCAAACATTCATTCATTCTTTCATCCATTATTAAAAAATAGCATTCATTCATTATCACATAACATTCATTCACACATAACATTCATTAACACACAACATTCATCAATATTCATTAACACATATCATTCATGAACATTCATTAGAACATAACTACATTCATTAACACATAAAAAATAGTCATTATCAAATAGGGTAGATTACAATCATTTTTTTTTTTGAGTCTATGCATAAACTGAGTGGAGCATCGTTTTATTCATCATTTCCCTGATCTTTAGTTGTTCTGTCTTCTGCTTGTGATCTCGACGTATGCGTATTCCTATACAAAGGACAAGGACACTGAACCAAAAGGGGTTCATCTGCAATAACAAAGAAATGGGTTAAATTCAAAACATTTTTTATTATTGTTACAAGTATTTCATTAATTTAAAGAACATGACTATGGCACTCTTTACCTGATGGGGTGACATCATCTTCCACATTATTTTGTCTAGCCTTTTCTCAACGTGTTGAACACCCTCTAGATCCTCTAGAGTTGAAATATGAAAGGTTATATTAATCAATACACCAATTGAAATTAAATTTATTTAAAGGAATAACAGTGGTTCTATTTAATTGATTGTGGAACATCACGTTCCTGATGTTTTCTACCTAGATCATGCTCCACTTGGACACCACCGACTACATGCTCTAAAATATTAACAAAAAAGGTTACATTAATTACTACACTAATTACAATTTAATTAAGTTATTTAATTGTATTTGTAATTACATAAAAAAATTTGAATCCAGATACCAATTGTAACTAAATTTATTTAAAGGAATAACAAATGTCCTAT
This sequence comes from Cryptomeria japonica, assembly GCF_030272615.1. Lineage (NCBI taxonomy): Eukaryota > Viridiplantae > Streptophyta > Pinopsida > Cupressales > Cupressaceae > Cryptomeria > Cryptomeria japonica. The sequence goes on from NC_081413.1 coordinate 625,502,197, forward strand.
TTACCTGATTGGGGAACATCACATTCCTGATGTTGTCTACCTAGATCACGCTCCACTTGGACACCACCGACTGCATTCTCTAAAATATTAATAAAAATGGTTACATTAATTACTATGCTAATTACAATTTAATTAAGGTATTTAATTATATTTATAATCACATAAAAAATTTTGAATAGAAAATGAATACCTCCACTACTTGAATGCACATCCGGACCTTCATGTCTAGGTTTTGTTCCATGATTAATAGGTTGCATTATAATTTCATGTGCATTGTTGTGATTTCTTTCTTATTTAAAAAGAATATAGTTGTATGCGGGAAAAGCAGGTCAATGAAACTCAAAATGTGAAAAGTGAAGCTCAAAGAGACTTGTCCACACACCCACAGGACTTCTTTGTGCAAGCTATGGAGTCATAAAGGATGACTCAACTTCCCAAGGTTTGTTCCATGGTTCTCTATCTCACAAGGTCCCTCAAACCAATGTCTTTTCTCTAAGATCACTGAGCAAAGTGGTTTATGGATGACAAATGCAAGAACGAGGGATGCTTTGATTGATTTTAACATGAGAATGCATCCTATCTATGCATGATTCTACAAAATGCAATAAAATAGAATATAAGATGACAAGACTAGTAGTAATACTATCCTAACATGATATACTAGTTAATGATTTAAGCTAATGATAATAGAAATACTCTAAAATTCATATTAGATTATTTCCTATTACAAAGAGAGGCTAGATGCAAGCTAAAATTGAGCATAAATGAGATACTAAAAGCTTGGATGGATTTCTAGAGAGATTAGATAATAGATTTCTTGGATTCATGGATCCTAAAAATGGAGGAAGGAGAGCTCTATTTATAGTGAAATTGAAAGAGTTAATCAAGGGTCAAGTTTGAAAGTTGTCAATCCATGTTTACAATTTTCACCAATGAAATGGTGACAATTGTCAATATAAGGCTGGTTGAAAGGAGAGGTAGGAAGCATTAAATGCTTGAGAAGACCTCATGGTTACCTTAGGAGGTAAGGGTTAAGGTTAGGTTAAGAATATCCAGTGGATAAAGATTTTACGCAAAGGATAAACTCTTGTGCAAGGGTTAAAGGAATAACCATGGTCAAACCAATAAATACTTGATGAGACCCTTGGGTTATATGGAGGGTGAGTTGAGGGCTAACCATAAATGGTTATGTAAGAGCCATTAATGGTCATGTAAGAGCCATTAGTGGTTTGGAAGACTTTTAGAGGTTGGCTCTTTGAACACATAAAGCTTTAAATGTTTTTCAAAGACTTTGGAGTCTTTGAGAAGTGACTTCAAGTTGCTTAGGAATGTGACAATATTTAGGAGATGGGTTAGGCTAATTGATTAGGATTAGATAGGTTCTAGAAGAATTTAGAAAGGGGGTTTAGGATGCAAGTGGGAGATGTAGGATTTTGCAAGTGGATGAGGAAAATAGAATTCAATTAAAATAAAGTTAATTTATTTCAATTTGGTTGCAAATTGGGAAATTGAATAAATTAGATTTATTCAATTTGGGGTGAACTATTTAATTAAATGTAAATTTAATTAAAAGAAGAGAGAAGGGATTTAATTAAATAAAATGATTTATTCAATCAAATGATAAAGGGGTTTTAGTGAATTTAACTAAATAAATTGAATAATTTACTTAATTAAATAGAGGAATGTGGGTGATTTAATTAAATTGGATTTAATTAAATAGAGGAATGAACATAAAATATTCATTTAGGAATATGGTCATTTTTATACATCTACAATAGTTACTTAATGTTGGAAGTTAACATCAAATAGATAATTGGTAAAGTATTCAATTTGAAATCATTTTGACTTATCTTATCTACCTTATGACGGATGCATCAAAATCTCATATTTCCCCACTCAATTCTCGTAGTCATTCAGCCATGACTGTATAGCCTTGCAGGTATGCAATTCTCTTGTCATCTTCTATGGGCGCTTTATTAAATTCAAAGCCCTACATTTTTGCTTAGTATCGTGAATTTTTCTTGTATTCTTTGATTAAAAAAATTGATTGCAATTTATAAATATTTTGATGCAATATTTCATTTACTGATTCTTACAATTCATGCGGGAAGTTTCATATAACCACTACATCCGAGTTTGTGTTTCCCATGCTTTTCTTGTCTTGCCTTGGTTTTCTTTGACATGTTACTTAGTCTATGGAAAGTTTTATATATGCTAGATTATATAAATATAAAGAGTAATTAGTACATAATTACATTCTTAATAGTATCACATACCTTCTTTTGGCGTCTAGTGGTGTATTTCCTTTTTTGCTTCCAATTCTCTCCTTTGCATCGAAAATCAGGGCCTTCCACTCCCTCTCTAGAATCATGGGGGGGATTCTCGTACTTTACGTTCTTCTCTAAATGTGTCCTATATTGGTCCCTCACATACTTTAGATATGTACCAACTTTTTCAAGGACCTTGGTTTTGTTGAATGTGTCCTTTCTGAACAACCCAACCATATGATTCGTTAGTTCATCTTTTAACCTTTTTTCTTGGTCATTCCACCTTTAAAGAAAAAGAAAACCTATTAGATACAGAGATAAACAGAATCTACCTTTGATATAGTTCAATAAAAGGATTAAAGGAAAACTATTATAGCAATGATATGAAATCAAAATAGTGGATTAGGGTTAGGTCACATATGATGTTCCACCTTTTACATATGGTGGGCCCAAATATCTACAATGCAATGCCATTATGAATTTTATAAAAACTATCATTTCCTACAATAAAATCATAGGATCATTAGTCCAAAATGAGTGATCAATAAGTAAATTACAATTAGACTATATATAATAATAATTTTAAAGTACCTCAATCCTTATGCATCTTTAAGAGAATCAAGTCTTCATCGCTCACCACCAATGTGGCCTGTAACGTTCCCATACTAGCAATACAGGAAGATCCAGGAAATGATGGTATGCTATCAGTAGTAGTCACCTCTGGTGCATCCTCATGTGCATCTCCTTCTATAGAAAATGAATCAACTATGAAATGCTACCAAGAAAGAATGCTTCAAGGGATATAAACACATAATGAAAGAGAGAAAATGAGGGATCTACCAATAGTGGGCGGGTCAACATGATGTGCAACAGACAATCTCTGCATGCTGCGTGTTGCTGACACTACAGTTGGAAATACAGGTGGGGCTAACCTCGGATGAGGTAGCATTTGCATAGGAAAATTGACATCACCTGAAGAAATACATTAAATATATTGAAAAATAAATATATAAAAACTGCAAGAATTGTAAATAAGGATGAACCTTTATGAAGAATTGTAAAGAAAGATGAACATTTATTAAGTGTTCGATGCTAATTTTAATGATAGAATAATATGAAGGAGGACAAAGGTATGTAAATTTATGACAAGAGGGAAGTGTAAAGCAATAAGGAAGGAGACACCTTGAAGAACGCTAGAATGTATTATGGTTTGATAAAATCAATCAAAATTTGTGTTTTGGAACTTGTTAATTGCAAATTTCCACGACAGGCATGTTTCATGCACTGTTTCAAGTTTCTTCTCATCAAGAAAATAGATTAAAAATGCCTAATCAAGGATTGGAGGGTGAAGTGTAATGAATTAATTTTTTCTGTGCTAAGTTAGAGAAATGGTTGTGAAGAATGAGGAGAGTTTGAATTACTTTTCTCTAAACTATCCAAAACCCTCAGTTCTGGGTTAGTCACAAGGGTTTGTTAATATCCACTGATGTATTCATTTAAAACTTCTCAAATTATGGATTCCTATTGTTTATTCAAGTATCTTTCATATTAAATTGTTCTTACATTGAATTTTTGTACAAATGTCAATAAAACTACTGCCCTAGCATACTGAGATAGATTTTTCCATGTTTTGGGACAACAAACCATATTGTTTTGTTGAGTTATCTCCAATGGATTGAAAAAGGATTGTGTTGATTTAATAAGGTTGGAAAAACTCTAAGTAACCTTCTCTAGTATGATGGACATTGATAAGCCAAGAAAGTTTCAATCTACTTGTTTGATCATGATAGTCACAAGGAATGGTAGTTTGGGTTCCTTATTTTGCAGTTTTGGAATTTTGTAAGGATTCTATGAGTAAGTGCAGATTATTAGTTCTTGGGTAGTTGGAGTAGCTCTTAATGAGACGAGGACAGTGAAAGAACACTCTTAGAGGACAAGGGTAAGTATATGTTAAGGTGTGATGGTTGAAATGCTTGGTATTTTCATAATTTTAAGGCTAAGATGGAGTTGCTTGAACATGTAACTTGTCTTGTTGGAGGTTGATCTCAAGTAGAATGTGATGAGATTTAAAAGGAGAGAGTATCATATAGTGAGAGGCAATTTGATAGTGAAGATCAAATCATAGTATGAAGCTCTCAAAAATTATAAGTGATGAAGTGAGAGGTTGATCAAAGTCAAGGATCTAGAAAAAGGATGTGTTGGGGGTTTGTTGAGAACAAGTGAAGGGATGTATAAGTGGACTTGTTTCCCTAAGGTATGAATGATGAGTAATGAAGAGAATCAACTAGATCCCTCTGCATCAAATACATAATAAATATATGATCAATAACACTAGCATTAAAAAAGTAACTTCACAAGTCCAAAGGAGGAGTAGTTTTAATGTATAGAACATGGTCATCACTTGAACTACCTATAATACCCTGATCATGGCCACTAGGTTGATGAGGACACATAAAATCATATTAAACCAACACGTACATATTTTAGTTAATGACATAAAATAGAATAAAATATAAACCATTATTGAACATTTGTTATAATTAAAGCTTTCATTACTGCTTACTTGCAACTTATGTGCTATCCAAATCAATTGTTGCACCCTCTCTTCTATTTCAGTAGTCTCAAGGCTCATGGATGCCAAAGCAATAATCTCTCTATTAATTTTTCTAACAGACTTTTTCATCATTTCTATAGGGTTTGTGGTGAATGCAACATCACCATCGCATAATACTATTGAGTCCACATCCCTATACAGGTGTTGAGGTATTGTAGGTCCCTTTCCCTTTCCCCAAACATCCATCTATGACAAGAATATTATTAACACTATCAAAATTACTCCAAAATACTCAAGAAAAGAACATAATAATGTAACAGTTTGCTTCATTCTAATTTGTACAATTACAACAAGGTTTACCTGCTCGATACAAGTGTCAAGACCTACATCCCTATCTATGCTATGTGATGGATCCATGTCTCCCTGTGATAGAAAAAATATAAAAATGTTAGCGAAATGAAACCAATAGACTTAGTAAAAAAACTTATTAATAAAATGGTATATTGGAGTCATTAATTAGAGGTTGGTTTAAATAGTATATAGTACATACCACCCCCATGATAGTAACTTTGTTAAAATCTATATGATTAAAATTATAACCGATTAGCATCTCTTCCCTTGCACTTATTGATTTTATCACACATACGAATACATGATTTCCCTCATGCACCTCAAATATGCAATTGGGTTGCTTATTAGTTGACCCAGGTCGCATACTATTTATAAAACTTGCAATATTCCCTATTGCTTTTGGTCTTCCATTAATGTGTATAGTGACTCATTTACTTTGATCATTATCTTTATATTGTATATAATTTTCTGATAGTACATACCTACGAATACTTTTTTATATCAAATAATTTACATCCAATTTTTGTAATTGTAACAAGGTCCAACAAACTCCAATTTAGCAACATTGTTGTAACAGACTTTTATGTCGTCCATAGAAAATAGGCTCAAACCACATAACGATGAAGGTGCTATGTGATATATCCTCTCATTAACATAAAAATACATGTTTATTGGAGGAATTTCCTTGGGTACCCATTATTTTTGTAGATGTTTGTACCTCAAGGACACCTCGATGTTGCCTTTGGTTTCATCATTGTAAGAACATGACCCCCCTTGAGCAAAGAAAAATTCCATGTGTTTATCAAATTTTCTTCTAATCTTTTGACCTCTAGTTGATCTCCCTATTTTAGATCTACTACATGTCTCACTTTTGTCTTCTATTCTTGCATTTCCCTCACTCAAGGAAGACACATCAGACAAATACCTTTTTGGTGATACCTGCACTCTATCAAATGAGAGAGTTAGTTGGTAATGAGAGAGATATTTTGCAAAAGGTAATGTTGATGAAGAAGTTGGCCCTAAAGTTGATATTGAGATTAAAATTTGAATAAGTCCAACTGGGGCCTCAAGTGTTGATAACTATATAAAATTTGCTGCTAATGTCAAGGTTTGAAAAATTGAGGAAGTTTGTTTTCCTAGTATTTTTTTTAAAATAAATTGTTTCTATAGGGTATATTGACTTATAGTTGTTGATCCATAAGACCAAAGATTACTTTAGTGGCAAATATTTGCCAATGGCAAATTTTTCATGTCAGGCATGTCAGAAATTGCAAATATTTTGTACTGACTGGGGGTGGCCATGTCACCAGAATATTATCAATTTCCATCAGAATCACGGCCCGATCACCATATATTTTATGAAATTAACTGTTTCTATGCGATGATTTTGCCAATACAATATATTGTGGACACACGGTAAATTTAATTTTTTTGTCTACACTCTCCAAGGTTTCCTTAATAGATGACCTTAATTCGCCTCTAGGCATGTGAAGATTTGTTAGCCAGGGGACCCAATTTTCCCAACATCTTGTCGACGCATGTCTCCATTCACCCCAACTTTTGCCAACTATATTGTATTCACCAATTATTTGGATGACCTATAATCACCTCAAAAATTACATAAGTCATGTTATAGTTACGCGGGATTCGCCAAATATTTGTATACCATATAAAATTCCCATAGAATTTGCCATATAAGGATTGGTATAAATGCATGCAAAGATCAGATCTATCTCAATGCAATCTAGTGGGTTCTAGGCTCTGAATTTTGATCAATAACAAAGTTTCAGACCAGGGAAAATCATTGTTGTTGACTGCATTGGTGAATGCTAGTGACCTTAAGGTGAGCGATCATATTTTTGAAGTGGTATATTATATATTATAGTCTATTATTGCATCTTCAACAAATTGATATTTTTTTGGCAGCCTTTATTTTGTTGGAGATGTCAAACAAGAAGAGGGGTAGGAAACCTGAATGTGGGGAAGGCAATGAGAGGTGAACAAAAAGTAGATAGTTGTCTTCATACTTTGGCATTGGAAAAAGATTGTGGTGAAAATCAGGAAGGTACATCATCACAAGTACAAGTATAAAATTTTCCACCTACACCACATGTTGAAGATAGCGGCGAACCTGATATCTCAGATCGGGATGATCTTGAAGAAGGTTATCTTGTAGATACCCAAGTTAGCCGAAATGATATAATCAACCTGGGTGATAATGCCATTGATGATAATGCATGGAAGGGGAAAAGAAAAGCCATATCAAAAAAGGGTGAACCACAAGAAAAAAAGGATTGGGACTAGGATATGTCAGTGAGGAATTTTCAGATTAATTGGGCATCAAAGTATCCATTCATTGAACTAGTGGAGAATCAAATTGAAGGCGAGCCTCCAATAGAATGCAGGTGTAAGATTTGCACTTGGAAACATAAAAACAAAATTAGGTTGCAACTAAAATTTGACACCATAGAAAAGCATATGGGTAAAGTTTATGAAAAACAAATGATAGATGGGGTTGAAAAATTGGTGATAAGATGGAAAATAAAGGAGGAATGTAAGCATGCGAGGAATGCCGAAGAGTATTATTTTCATGAGAAAATATAGATGAAGCCTACTGAAGTTAAAGGTTCTATTGAAGCTATTTTTGGAAAAGCAATGCAAATAGAACAAATGGAAAAAGTTGTTCAGTTAAGTATTGTTTTTTATATTTTGAGTAGAGGGCGTGCTATGATAGATTTCCCATCAATTAGTTGTTTATTACACTTTTTGTAAGTTCCTAACTATGCTAATAGACACTGGTCAGTAAACAGTGGATGGGAATGGGCAAGTTGTCTTGTTGAGGTTGAAAAAGAAGATGTAAAGGAAAAAATAAGAGAGTCAAACTTTATTGCATTTTCTTTAGATGAAGTTATGATAGTAGACAATACTTCATGGGTATGCATGCATGTTTATACTATAGAGAATCATACCCGCCAATCTCATCTACTATCTGTTGCTAAAATGAAGGAGAGTGTGACAGTGGAAAAAATATTTCAACTAGTAAAGAGAAGTTTAATTGAATATGGAGGTATGGATGACATGACGGTAGCCAAAAAATTGGTTTGTGTTGGAGCAGATGGAGCTTCAGTAATGCAAGGTCACAAGAATGGTCTTTGTACAAAGATTGACACTTCATTTGCACCATACATTACTGCAATTCACTATATGGCTCAAAAAATGAATCTAGCTTTTGGAATTGTGAGAAAGTTTGCTTCGATTTAAAAAATTGAAATTTTAATTAGAAAGCTCTGCTCACACTTCTGCAGAAGTCACAAGCAATTTATGGAATTTCAACACTTTGCTGATGGAATAACTAATGGGAACACGCTTCTCAAGGATAATGATACTAGGTGGATCTCTTTGGATGGTCTAGTGCATCGAGGGTTTTAAAAATATCCATCCTTGATTGGACTATTTCACACAACTCATGACGAATCAGATCAACCAAAATTTCTTGACCTTCTTTGGAGGTTAAGTAATTTAGAGACACTCTTAACTTTAGCAGCTCTTTTGCCCATGCTAGAGGAAATGAGGAATATTATGAAGGCTGCCCAAAAAAGAGCTATGTATATTGAAGAATATGCTACGCTGCATAAGATGACATGCATGACCCTTGATAATCTCTATCAAAATCAACCAACACTATCTGATGAAAAATTTGTTAAGTGGCGGACACTCATAGATTTCAAAAATCCTAATATTTTTTTACAAATCGGTGTAGACATAGAGGCATGTGCCAATGTACACAGAGTTGAGATACCAATGCACTTCTATGCCATGGTTGACCCTGAGGAACCAAGAAAGTTCCCCGGGAAGCACAAAGCAAGAGTTACAAGGGAATATTTCAACAAGATTGTTGAGACTGTAACTACTTCTGTGAAGAAAATTACATATGATCTTTCCTCACAAATTAGAAGAATATTCCCTCTTGACAACCTACTCAAAGCCCTATCTATTGTGTTTCCTCAATATTGGAGCCTCAATAGTGCAGCTGATTTTTGAAGTAAGCTACTGACTTTGATAAAATAATTTTGCATATCCAGAGAATTGAATGGAGTAACTATAAATGGAATATTAGAAAAAACTCATCTTCAAGAGAAATCATCTCATTTTACATACACTATGAAAGAACAATATGGAAAAATGGAGAACCCCCGCGAAGAGGGATCAGTAACAAGGCTTTGGAAAACTATAGCTGAGAACTTAGAGTTGCGTGATTCAATGCCAACATATGTGAAGCTTGCTGATTTATGTCTTACCATGATATTGGGTTCTGTGGAAGATGAAAGTGTTTTCAGTGCTTTAGGGTTTCTAAAATCAAAGCTAGGAAACAAACTAGAAAAAAATTTGGAAAATTGCTTGAGGCTCTATACATCTGGGTATGATGTCCACACTTTTCCTTACGATAAGGCACTGCAAATATGGAGATCCAAATGTGAAAGAAGAGGTTTGGGAAACACTTCAAACCAAAGTGCCAGTGGGACTATTGACTCATGTACTTGACCTATTGGTAGCATTGAGACGTAGTTTAGCGAAGGCATGCAGACTCAGAGTGAAGAAACCATAGAAAACAATCAAGAAAGCACTGGATTTGATGAGGATGAATGACAACTATGAGAGATTGGTATTTATTAATCTTATTACTATATCTCATCATTCATATTACAAAAGCATATTATTTTTTGCAATTAGAATTTAATATTGATTTGTAATTGTATTTTTCATCTTTCTATTTCCAGATTTAAAATAGCATAATAAAAAAAAGAACCATAATGTGTTTATTGATACATATATGTTTATTGTTTATTTATACATGTTTGAGTCTCAAATCTGTGTGATACATTTTAGAACCATATGATACAATTTATTCAATAGTAATGCACATGTTGAGAACTTAGATTGTCATTAATTCTTTCAAAATATAGCCATATGATATAATTCATTCAATAGTAATACACCAATCTATGTGATTCTCCATCCAAATTGTAAAAGTGAATACAAAGTTTCAAAACCCTTTGCAAATGACCCTGAATTCGCTTTTATAGAAACAAGAGAGAAACAACTCCTGTGTGATTCTCCAATGTCCATGCAAAAGTGAATACAAAGTTTCAGAACCCTTTGCAAATGACCCTAAATTCCCTTTTATAGAAACAAGGGAGTAACAATAGCTTCAGGTCGAATTGCAAGTTTGCAACATGTGAAGACTGAACATCAAAATCACAAACTCAACATAGATCTATATGGCCATCACAGGCCATATTAGCAATTTAACATCTGCTACATGTTTGATGTCTCCTATTCAAAAAATAGAGTTCAAAATTAAATATTAATTCATGCCATGACAAATTAAACATAGATAATAGTAGTGCCTAAAACCTACTAATCAGAAATAGAGAAATGCATAAATATTAAAGAAAGGGAGAATTTGAGAATACAAATTTAGTGGCTGAAGTTTTGCACTGTGCATCATAGATTCATAGGCTGGATTAGCAAAATAGCAATAGCGAGTGCTAGTTTTTTCCTATTCATAAAATAGATTCATAGGCTAGATTAGGAAAATAGCAATAGTGAGTGCATCAAAGATTCATAGGTTGGATTAGCAAAATAGCAAACAAAAAAAACATAAAACCTTGAAATTAAGACTAAAAGAAGAAAATTGTGCAATACATACTATGATTCTTAAGATTTATGTGCTAGATTTTGTAGGGTGCTCCACTCTTCATCTGATGGAAGGTCAATATTTTGTAAACTGTGGAAAGTCAACTCCAACTTCGTTGACATTTCATATTTAGAAGATTGACTTGACATCGCTGTTTCATCCAATGCTAAATTTAGAGCTGTAAATGGTTGGATGAATTCCAGAAAGCTTTGGGGAGTTGTGTCCTTTGGAAGCAAGTCTAAATCAGACTTCATTTTTATCTCCATGCTTTTTTTGTAAGCTTATTCTCCAATGAATTTATTTGATGGGTCAACGGTCTTAGGCAAACCAATTTTAATCAAAATATTTTTCTTATCTTGCAACTTCAATATCTTTTTTCCACAATTTTCCATAACTTCTGATGTTTCCCTTAGCTTTTGACAATTTTGAATGATAGATGATATCTTAACTACGTCATCAATGCAGCTCTTAATTCCCTTGGATGCTAAGTAGCTGTCACTGAAACTGTAGACTATATTCAGAATCTTTTTTTCCATATCCTCTTTTGAATAAACATGTGTTCTCTTCTCATAGTGCCCTTTGATTTTCAGAGAAATTAGTCTCAGAATTTCAGTCAATTGAAGCCATTCCCACAACTTGTCACTCCACTACATTATTTGCCGCCAAATGTTTTCTTATATATACTTCATTGTATTTTTCATATTATCTTTCAATCTATCCTCCAAAGTTTTTATTTTATCATTTGCATTGTGCAGGTCTTCTTTCATTTGTGTACATATTTTTATTTCTTCCTCTACTACCTCTTGCAATTTTTTTTCTTTTTCCTTCCCATGATCCAATAGGTCCTGTAATTTTCTCATTTCGGCAGCAGCATACTGATAACTTTTGTATAATTTTTGAAACTAGCTCTTTCCTCATCAATTTTTTACTGCTTTTAGCCAGTTTTTTTGTTAGGTCCTTCAATTCTGCATCCATCTTCTCCTGCTCTGCAATTTCTACTGCAGAGCCTGAATTTTTTATCCTTTTCTATAAATCATTGCACTTGCTATTTGTTGCTTTCCTCCTTCATTTTTTTGTTTTCCAAGTTTGCCTGTAACTTTTCTATTTGTTTCTCCAGTTTATTTTTTTCTCTCTCCACCTTTAGCAATGAAGTGTAGACCACTTCATTAGTCCTTTTTGACACTAATTTTATCCACATTATGTACTTTAGAAAAATCCATTTGGAGGGTACTGACTTGAAATTCAGAGGGATCTATCTGATTGTGTGGTGGATTTTTATATGTAGTTGCCCCAGGGCCAGGGGCATAACAACCATGAACTCCATCAGATCTTTCTATGGTTCATATGTTGGAAATACCCTGTTCCTTGTAGGTTGTTCATTTACAACTTCAGTCATGGAAACCCTATGAAATGCTTTCTTTTTTTCTTTATTTGCTTTTTTTGTGTGTTCATGTTTATCATAGTAATCACAAAATTGAAAATTTGGTCTTGCTGAAGCAATTGAATGTTTGAAAGGTGACATAGGAATACCATAGGCTCCAGTTCCACTTATTCCTATGGTTTTAATTAATTATTGACTAGGATTACCAACAATAGTTCCTAATCATGTCCCACTCCCACTGACACTTTCATGTGTAGTTTTCATAATCTTTTGAGGTGTGTGATCTAAGGCTACAAATGATTGATTTGTAGTATCAGTGGCACTTGATATAGGATTCTCAATAATATGAGAATGAGTATCTACCACTAGTGGCCTCTTGCGAGATATATTTTGTTGTTGCCCTTGTCCAACACCAAGACAACTAGTATCAGTAGTAGTACCCATCCCAACCCCACCAATCACAGCGGCACTTGACTGCACAATAATAGGAATGCAATCCCCAGATTCCCCTCCAGTGGCAGTGGCACTTGATTCACCACCAATGGGAATACCATGATGTGGTGGTGGTTGTGGATTTGAACCTGAAACAAATGTAGGTGGACCCTGAGGGTAATGAGTAGTACCTATCCATGATGAATCTGAAGAATCAAGTCCAATGACCTGTTTAATAGGACCTTTTGATTTTGACCCTGATGGAAGTTGTACCTAAAGTGAATAACAAATGCCCTCTCCTCTATCACCTAGACAACCACCTTCAAAACCCATTTTTTCCACAATTTTTGCCCCTTTGCTATATTTTTCTTTCATGGACTCATTGACTCCACCTAATATTTTCAGGACTGTAGTAGTTATTGGAGGGGGTTCAATCTCATTCTCATCATCGTCTTCAGTCCTGTCATGCTCCATATTCCACAATTTGCTAAACTCTACATCCTCTTCGATGCTATCAAATTCTGCACTTGTCTTTGGTTCACCGAGATTCTTCCTCAAGTCCAAAAATCATTTATTTTGGTTTGAGTCCAATAATTATCTTTACATTCTTGGAGAATTGATTTGGGAATAGATTTCTTAGATGGATTAGTAGATTTTAGGTAGAAATTGTAGGACCTCCTATTTTGGATGCCCTGGCCCTCCTCTGTTGTCCTTTGTGTGTGCAATGCCATAATTTGTGATGAAATTTCATCTGTTGAAATGTTATTGTCAGCTACAATTTTCTCCATCTCTTTTTTAACCTCATCCTAGGAGTCCATGCTTCTAAGCTTTTCTAGCAATGGTTTACTTTCATGTTGACATAACGCTAAAGATTTCCCATTTTTCGTAAGCCTTGCTTGAACTACACTGATTGGATCATACTGCTAGAGACCCTCATCACCAAAGTTAAAAACTATCAAAAAATCTTGTGCCACATTGAATGCTTTTCTCTCAAATGTGAACCCTCCACATGAGAAAGGCAAGGAGGGAAATATGCTCTTCTTTTGCTGACCATGGAAGTGCCTATCTATGCTCTCCAATTGTCGTGCATACTCTAATGCAAATACCCTCTCTATCACACGTATTGGAAGTCTGTATGGTTTTACTGTCGATCCATAAAACCTTAACACAGTGAATTCTTCCATGAAGAACTAGTCAGCCAATTCTATTTGGTTTCTGAGTTGAATGCAATCTCTACAAGACACAGACAACCTAGGCATTGGAGTGCTTGTAATTTCATTATACATTGGTGCCAAAAAGAAGTCTGGAAAATCATTGTAGTTCTTTTTGTTATCATGCATCCTTATCTTTGGTGTCCAATCATATATTGGACACTCTGTTCTCTTCCTAGTCTTCTCATCAATCTTATAGCTCACAATTTGAAGCTTGTTGGTCTCAAATATTGCACGATACTTGGATAGAAGGAGATAGTACAAGTAGGATGAGAACCTAAATGTCTTACATGAACCTTTTTTCATCATTAATAATTATTTTTGCATGGATTTTACAATGTGCTCAATAAAATTATATCTTACTGGTTGACCTACACAATGGATATTATAAATCATTTCAATTTGGCTTGCACCCACTTCGCTATCATTTTCCAATCCTAGGCAAAATGACAGCAAGGAAATAGTATCCCCAACCCATGGAAAAAAAATGTTAGAATCATAAGGAGGCTTATGATTATGATCCAACACAATACCAGTACTACTCTTCATTAGAGCTTTGATAAATGAATCTCCATGACTTGGATCGAGACTCTTATAATTCCCTCTCATCTTTTCGAGGTCAATTTGGACATTTTTGGGCTGCAAATCCTAGGCTCAACAAACGAGCAAATTCTCCCTTGTTTATGGATAGAATTTCCTCTTTTGTATTTTTATTGACAATTGCTTTTTTTATCTTCATCATAATTTTTAGTGCAGACCATGACAAAATTAGGGCAAGGGAATACTTCAAGTAACACCATGCTTCCCAATCCAACATCCCACGATGCGATTTTATATGTTCTTTGTTGTAACTTTGAGTTGAAAGCAATAAATTTTGCCCTACATGCATCTGCCACCTTACCAGACAATGCATTTCTAACATCTATGATACACTTTTCACCATGGATAGTAGGGTCATAAATATCATGGTACTCATTAGTGAAACCTGGTGTTTTAACTAGTTTGGTTAGGTACATTTTATTTTTAACTTGGCTTCTTATTGAACTACTGCTTCCCATTTTCCCCATCACTATTATTGTTAATAATTCAAAATAATGCTAGATAAAAAATTGAAAATGCTAACCCTCAAAATGAGATTACCAAAAGAAAAAGAGGTGAGATGTAGGTGTTCTAGATTTTACCCAGAATTTTATTTCACTAGATTGGCACAGACAGTCTCTGTTGCAACTTGCATTCCTTAATCTAGTAGTTGTTTCTGAATCTCCCTCAATTTACAGGTTTGTCCATGAAATGAAATACGATTATGATTTACGAGTCTCTTATTTTGAAAACTCTGAAAAGTAGAAAAGTAATACCTAAAGGGAAAAATATCTAGAATCATGTTGTAATTTTATTAATTACTATTAATAACTAGTCAATACTGAAGGACAAAATATTCATTACTTCAGTATAAATTCTAAGGACAATATGAATCATATTGTAATTTTATTAATTATTATTAATAAATATTCAATGCCGAAGGAAAAAACATTCACTACTTCAATATAAATTCTGAGGACATTAAATGTAATACGTTCAATTCCAGGGGAAGTTCTCCCAAATATGTTCACTTCCCAAATTCAAGCTGAAATCCACCCTAAGTCGTTGATCTTTTCTCATTCAATGGATGAGGGATTAGGGTACCTATTGTGACTTTATGGGTCTATTTTTTTAGTCTATTTAATAATTTTAAACTTCTACCCAAAAAAGTGCATTATAGAGTTAATTATTTTTAATTAAAATTAAAAAGTTTCAATTCTGGGCGAAGTTCTCCCAAATGTGTTCACTTCCCACATTTGGGCCGAAATCCACCCTAAGATGTTGATCTTTGCTCATCCAATGGACGAGGGACTAGGGTACCTATTGTGACTTTATGGGTCTTTTTTTTAAGTCTGTTTAATAATTTTAAACTTTCGCTCGAAAAAGTGCTTTATAGAATTAATTATATTTAATTAAATTTAAAACGTTTCAATTCTAGGTGAAGTTCTCCCAAATGTGTTCACTTCTCACATGCAGGCCGAAATCCACCTTAAGCTATTGATCTTTTCTCATCCAACAAATGATGGTACCTGTT
The DNA here is from genome assembly GCF_030272615.1 of Cryptomeria japonica. NCBI lineage: Eukaryota > Viridiplantae > Streptophyta > Pinopsida > Cupressales > Cupressaceae > Cryptomeria > Cryptomeria japonica. The sequence goes on from NC_081413.1 coordinate 625,518,204, forward strand.
GTCAGTTTTCATGGGTCCCACGACGTCTGCCAATTTTTGGGCACATCACCATACTCGTGTCACTTTTTGGGTCTATATTTTAAGTCTATTAAGTCATTTTAAACTTCTGCCTGAAAAAGAGCTTTATAGACTTAATTATATTTAATTAAATTTAAAATGTTCAATTTCAGATGAAGTTCTCAAAAAGTTGTTCACTTCCCACATTCGGCCTGAAATCCACCCTAAGTCATTGATCTTTGTTCATCCAACGGTCGATGGTGCCTGTTTTTAGATGTAGTGGGTCCCATGACTTCTGTCATTTTTCTGGCACCTCACCATACTCGTTTCACTTTTCAGGTTTGATTTTTAAGTCTATTTAATTATTTTAAACCTCCGCCAGAAAAAAGGCTTTATAGACTTAATTATATTTAATTAAATTTAAAATTTCCAATTCTGAGCAAAGTTCTGAGAAAGGTGTTCACTTCCACATTTGGGCTGAAAGCCACCCTAAGTCGTTGATCTTTGTTCATCCAACGGTCCATGGTACCTGTTTTCAAATGTAGTGGGTCCTATGACTTCTGCCATTTTTCTAGCACGTCACCATACCCATGTCACTTTTTGAGTCTGTTTTTAAAGTCTATTTAATCATTTTAAAATTCCATACGAAAAAGAGCTTTATAGACTTAATTATATTTAATTAAATTTAAAATGTTAAATTCTTGGCAAAGTTCTCACAAATGTGTTCACTTCTCACATTTGGGCTGAAATCCACCCTAAGTCATTGATCTTTGCTCATCCAATGGATGATGGTACTTGTTGAGTGTTGTTAGATGTCATCGGTCCCATAATAAGAGACATTTAAAATTTGGTCCCATAATAAGAGACATTTACATTTTAAAGATGTGTAATAGTTTGAGATAACTATTAAATCTAATGTTAATATTATTTGTAAAAATATGAAACTTAGTTTCTAGAATAAAACAAATAACTAAATAAAAATATAAATTTTGATATACAATTTGAAAGGTAAAAGATTAATATATAAAAAAAAACATTCAATATTAAATTTAAAATATTAATTTAAAGTTTAATCTAATAAAAATAAGTAAATATGTGTACTTTTAAAAAATGTGCAGTTCTCAACTTGTTAAGCAAATAAATGTGGCAAGTACAACTATCAAGGTGGCGAACGTTTGTTGCAAAAGGAAGTTGTCTATGGTAGGTCGCACGAACAGAGGGAGGAGAGGATGGCTGGAAATATTTTTCCTGATCTCGTGGCATTAATTCCTTATCCTCCACATTCATTACCTGCCCTAGACGGAGGCATAATTTATTACTTTTTATCAATGCTGGAACATTTGTTGGATAACCAGCCACAAACTATTTTTTCGTTTGGACTATGGACAATATGGATCTCTTTATGTCTGCATTTATGCATGGTGATGGACTTCAAATTTTGTATTTATAAATCTTTGAATCAATAGAATGAAAAAAATATTTACCAATAACAAAAAAAAGTAAATCTGATATAATTAAATAAAGTTTAATATAAGTAAGTTGGAGTTTTAGTTAAAATCTTAACTATATATCTATAAAAGTATAATCAACCATAATCAATGTACAAATAATTAATGGAATGAACTGAATTTTTTTTTTATATATTAAATATAGAGGAAGAAGCATTACATAAAAAAGATCATAGTATTAAATTTATTTCCATTATTTAACAAATAATTGAAATAACGTAGCTCATATACAAAAAAAAAATGAAAAACTTTAATTAATAAAAATGAAATAGAATTATTGAAAGCATTTTTATATCCATAAGAGTCTAAGACTCTTAGAGGCAAACTGAAACAAACTGGAATTTGAAAAATTATCATTAATATTTATGCTTAGGAAATTTACAATTTTTACGTCTGAAACTTGAGTCCCTCAAAAACTTAAAAGCCAAAATGAGTGAGCCACTGGCGCTGAGCCTGTTAGGGTTCGAGGACATAGGAGAAAAAACTACTAGGGACATAGGTAGTGGAATTATTTACAATTTTGCCCTAAGAATTTGGCCCTCCTTCCATGTAGAATTCTTCAGATAGCATAAGCTGAGAGAATTCTTCAAGCAACATGCAATTTGGAAAGTTGTCCAGGAGGAAGCATTTCTGGAGAAAGTCCCTACCAATCCGCGCCCCTTTTTTGTGACGTGTCAACTCCTCCACATTCAGGTTTAGGAGAAACAATTACTTGGCCATTGACACTATTTGGTCAGGGAGGATAAGCTTGGATAATTCACTCACCCAAAGGATCCCCACCCCTACTTCTACAAGGATGAAAAGAGTAATTTTGTCTCCAAGGAAGTCTTCCTTTAAAACCTTCCTCAATAGCATTAGCATATCCACCTTGTCTCCAACTAGGTCTAGAAGAGATGTTGAGAAGTGGGATGTAATGTCCGTGTTAACACGGTACCTATTTTCATTTCGCAGAAACTCTCTGCCCAACACCATCTGCACAGACTTTTTGGTGAACGACCCAACCTCATTGTAGATTGATTAGAGGGTTGGGTCTCTAATGGAGCCTAGAAAGGCCCTCTGGTCCTTTGCAAAAATGCTTTTCAAGCAGATGGGAGTGTCCATCTTGAGAAAATAGATTAACAAATTAAACAACCTGAGCCTATAAACCTAAAATACCATGAGGTCAGACGATTTATCTACCAAATGGAAAATTCTAATCGAAGATGAAAGAAGCAGAGATCGTCTATAAATTGTTGAAGCTCATGATTGAAATAATTACTTCTTTAATTATATTAGTTGCTATAATTTTTTTAAAATCTTTCGTATCTCTGCAAATATTTCCCATAAATGGTCTATTATGCAAAAATGGAAACAACTATGAACCAGTACCAAATTGGCAAGTATCACATTGGAAGTCATGGGGACAAAGTGGATTGAAATTAGTGAAAAGATATATATTAAATGAATAAAATTATTGATCGTGATTCGTGACATTTGATACGTGTTTATTGAATCCAATTCCATTTCGGGCACTTTCTGGTGAGCTATGTTCTCTTCAAAAAATTGGGCCGAAATAAAACTTTAGCCATTGATCTATGATCATCGAACGGTTTAAAATCATTGATAGATTTTAGGTATGTGTCACCCTTCACATGTCAAAGAGGTCGTGCTTATTGATACATCGTGCAGAGTCCAGACTCAATGTATTATGTGATGTGATGTGATGTGCCTTGTCTATTAATGGAAATGAATTCATGAAATCGCCAATAAATTATATATTGTACCATAAGTAACAAAATATTCGCCAAAACAAATTAAATAATTTTGAAGTGGTGGAAAAAAATTGCAAATACATTTAAATAATTTTCAAGCGGTGGATAAAAATTGCCAATATATTTGAATAATTTTTCCTTCGTAGTAAAATTTTTTGCTCATACAATTATATATTTGTTGCTTTTACCAAATATTATTCGCCTCCCACAATAAATATTTTCTCCATAAAACAAGGTATTATTTGCCATAAATTTATGGAATTTTCGTACCCTAGAAAAAAATTGCCAATACAAAATAATTTTTTTCCCCATTTTAAAATTTTTTTCACCATCGATATGAAAATTTCCCTCCAAAAATAATGTCTGATTCGGTGGGGGGGGGGGGGGGGGTTTCTTAAAGTTATCCCTGCATAAGACTATGTAGGATCCTCGTGAAAGAGGTTCATGTTCCTACATATGTAATTCAATTATCTTATGTTAGCTAAAAACTACATGATACGTATACTAAAAATTACATAGTACACAACATGAAAAATATGAAGTCATCATAATAATTGTATATTTTTTTTTTTATTCCTTACCTTTACTTTATGTAGACTTTGCAAGATCATCAAGGAAAGGGTTGATGATGTCTGTAGTTAATTACCTATTTCCACCAAGGGTGGTAGCATCATAGACAATATATACATGAAATCAGCATCAATAATTGAGCATCATAAGCATTAAATTTGTAATTTGATAAATAGTAAATAGATATGTATCATAAGCATCACATATGTATCATCATATATGTAATTAAGCATCATAAGAATCACATATGTATCATGATAAACATGTAATCCATCAAATATATTCCATAAATCACCATCCATCACATAGCTAATAAACAATCCACATAATTAATTAATTATGTAACCATATAAGTTAAAAAAAAATTCTATAAAGAAATCAATATTAAATAGATAATATACTAATCACATATGTCATATATTTTAAACATTTCATTCATGTCATTGATCTTCTTCTTTATCCAACTCATCATCATGACCATCATGACCATCATAACCATCATGACCATCATGACCATCATCATCATCATCATCATCATCATCATCATCATCGTCATCATCATCATCATCATCATCATCATCATCATCATCATCATCATCATCATCATCATCATCATCATCGTCATCGTCGTCGTCGTCGTTGTCATCATCATCGTTGTCGTCGTCATCATCGTTGTCATCATCATCATCATCATCCTCATCAACATCACCATCAACATCAGCATCAGCATTAGCATCAGCATCAGCATCAGCATCAGCATTAGCATCAGCATCAGCATCAGCATCATCATCATCATCAACATTAGCAACATCATCATCATCATTACCTTCTTCTTCTTCATGAAAATTTCCGTTAGGAACATCATCAACTAACTATCAATCATGATAATCATCTACATTATCTTCTACTTCTTTGGTATCTTCTTCTTCCATCACATTATACTTTATCGACCTTCCTCTTGGATCATGTCTAACAACAAATGACCAACCCAGTTTATGTGGAACCTCTGAGTAAAATACCTACTCACATTGGCTTGGAAGAACATAGGGCTCATCTCCAACTAGCTCAAATGACCTTGTATTAACCATTGTAAATCCATTATCATGTTCAATAATAGTTCTATCAGGATAATTTTTATTCAGTCGTAGCCTGTACTATTTGACAATGAACAAAACTAATTTGAAGGAATTAAAGTCACACTCAAGTATATCATCCAAAATGCCATAGTATCCATTTTAAGACTTTTGAGGATGTATGTCATTTCTAGATGAAATATTGGTCACCTCAAAGACTGTAGTTATCTTAGAATCTCAAGTTTTCTTTGTGTCATCCAACTTTGTGATGCAAAATTCATGACCATTGAAGCACATAGTGTTGTGGTGTTTGACTTATAATATGTCAAACATGTAAAAATTATTGCCTCGTGAATTGGTAAACATATGGGTGATTAATAAATTTATACATACTTGTTTATCTCTTAAATGATATGCTAAATTAATTTCCCTTTGTGTAACATTAGAATCTCCATTACAATGAGCTTTTTTAACCAATGAAGACACACCTTGCCATGTTAATGTGTGACCAAAATGTTGATGTCATTCAATCCATACCATCATCCAATCAAGATTGTTCACAATATATAAATGTAGTGCATCCCACTCTCGACCAACTATACAAAAAAAAAAATAGATGACTTACAACCGATTTATTTTGAAGATTAATAATTAGTTAACTACAATAACATCTTATAATTACCTCTCACTTTCTTCATTCTACCTTTCCCCTTCAAGTAATCCCCTTCAAATGTGTTAATGGGGTTGGGATCCCAAATATGATCTATCTGGATCTTTTCTACAAACTTAGGAAGATATTTATGTTGGCATTCTACACTAACATGAGAATAGTTGATGTTGTCATTGATGGCGAACAACGTGTATTAGGATTCTACAGGTTCACCAGCAATACAGACATCATCTATCGGCACTAGAAGGCCCAACAAGTTCATTCATCGGCATCTATTTTACACTAGCAATAAAGCATACCAGCACTCAGATCGACCTGAGACAAAGTTTTGTTTATATGAATTGTATTGTCATGTAATTAATTATCTGTAAGTTGACATGATGTATTGTAAAGACTCATATATGTATGAGATCTTATAGGTTATTTTGACATAATAATAGATGAGGAAATATACATAATAGAAGAGGTGATTATGTAATAGATCATAGAAGATAGGTTATGTGAGTGAAAACCATTTTCTAGCAAGGTTTTTGGTTAAGGTTTATGGTTGAGCTTAAACCAGTACTGAATCAAGCATTGTAGATGCTATTTTGAGTAGTACGTTGTCTTGGATTTAATTATCCATTTTGTAGTTAGTGAAACTCTTTGATTGAGTAGTGAGCTCTAGATTGTTGGCCTTCCTATATGTGGAGGCCCCTATTGTAAGTAATATTTATTCATATTGGCCAGTGAGTAAATATTCTGGGTCACAAATCCCACTGAGGTTTTTCCCTTACTAGGTTTCCTCACCAAAATATCTTGTATTAAGGTGTGCATTTATGTTGTCTCTATTATTTCTCTTTGCTGCATTATTACATGTTTACTAGTACATTAATTTGGGTTGCAAAGTTATAAATAAGTTCAAATATTCAATCAACCAGTTAGACACTGATTCACCCCCACTCTCAGTATCTTTGGGATTGTCATTGCATCTAACAATTGGTATTAGAGCCTCATCCTCTATTTGTAAAAGCCTAACATCTTGAGGAAGATTCTAAAACTAGTACTGATGGAGAATTTGAGAAAACAGTTGGAAGGAGCTCTTGAAGATTTTGATGCAAAAAAATTGAAGAATATCAAACTTGAAGATGATCCTAGGACTACTAAGGAATTCATTAAAGGGCTTCAGGAGAACCCGGTTATAGAAGAAAACAAGAGGAAAGATCTTCAAGAGAAAATGCAGAAACATGATGATGAAAAGGAAACTCTTAGAGATATTCCAGAGAAGTTGAGGCAAGAGAACACTAACATGAAGAATGAAATTCAAAATCTAACCATGAGGCTATGTAAGGATATTGAATATAGGAAGAAGAATGAAGAAGACTTGACTAGGAGACTTAATGATGGAGCAAATGAAAATCTGAGACTTTGTCATGAAAATGATATGCTAAAGCTAGATCTAATTTGCATGCAATGTGATAAAGAGGAGCTTATGAGACAAGTTGGCATTCTAGAAAATGAGTTGATCACTAAAAATGAATACAAAGACAAATTCAAGAAAAGTTCAAAAAGGCTTGATGACATGCTGAAAAGATAGAAACCTAATGGCAATACAGTTGGAGTTGGATTTGAACATGGATAAAGTTCTAGGACTGAAAACAATCAAGATCATAGCAAACCGGTAAGACAACCTAATGCTTATAAATTTAATGGGAAATGTTTTAATTGCAACAAATTTGGTCATAGAGAAAATCAATGTAGATTTAGAAATACTCAGAATACAAATTTACCCACCGGTAAATGTTCCAAATGCAATAAAGTTGGTCATAACTCGGAAAATTGCAGAATGAATGTGAAATGCTATGTTTGTGGTAGATTTAAACATTTATCTAATCAATGCAGAACACAAATCGGTCAAAGATATGGAAAAGCTATTTAGAGGAATAGTGTTTAAAATCATTCCTGAGATTACTAAGCAAGATAATTCCATCAGAGCCTTTTCTAAGATTCCCAAGGGAGTTGCTTTTGCCAAAGACCAAAGAATTTATATTCACTGCAACATAGAGAGTTTAGGGTCTGGTTATTTGAAAAACATGTACAAAGATGTTATAACTGATGAACAAGGTTTAGTCAAGCCGAATCATAACATTGTTGAGGATTTAGGATTTGTTGAAATTCTGAACATTCCTAAATTTTTGAATGAGATAGTTCATTTTGTACTGAGAAGGGTTCATAGGAGTTTATGTGGCTACTCTATTTTTAAAATCACTGAGGGAAAAATCAAGGTAGTTACTATTTTACTGTCAACTGGTACTAGGTCCAACAAAAAGAAGAAGATACCAAACAAGGGTGTTATGGACCTAACTGGAGCTACATTTGACAATAGACATCTTAGGGCTAGTGATATCATTGATGCAAATGTGAAATATATGATCATGGTATTTGGATATAGGGTTACTCATGCAAATAGGTTAGATTTTGTTTCTAGCTTGTGTATACATAGTGCATATGAGATGGTTAAGAACAATGCTAAAATAGACATCTGTGAGTGGCTTAAGGATGAACTTCTACATAAATTGAAAAATATTAAGGGTGATAAGAAGGTAACATTCCATTTTGGGAATCTACTTGTGTGTTTAATGCTTTACTTCACAAAGGAGATACCTGACATTGGTCACAAGGACTTTGCATATGACATCCTTTTTGGTAGACATATCATGGAAGCTATTATCGGCATAAGTGCTAATAGTGATGAAATGATAACAACCTATTTAAAAAACTTTCAAACCAAGATGTAGGCTAGAGAAAGGATACCGCAGAGTATTGTGGATAAGTATGACAAGCAAATATGGTTTTGAATCAAAAGAGATGAAACATGGATGGAAGTTGTTACTCGTAGAACCATTTGGATAACATAGATGGTATATGAAGTAGATCTTAATATTCTTGAAGGTTATGCAAAGACACTTCTTGATGCACCAAGGGAACCTTTTGAAGAGATATTTGGTAGTGCTGACACTATTGAGAGTGTTGTTTTGATGCAAAAGAAGAGAAAAATAAGAGAAAAATTCATCAGAGATTCATCCGAAATGGCTAAAGAAGTTAAATAAAAGGTGATCAACATAAGTGGCATTTGTGCTAGTGAACTGGAAGGACTGGAAGTGGTAGCTCATGTTTCACCGATTGTCACTTCTTCTTATATAGACAATAATAAGGCAACATAGTTCAAAAGAGTTGAAAGGAAGAAGAGGAAACCTTCAGCAATACCTTCTCCTTCTTCTAAAAGGACAAGAACATTAAGGGAGAAGCAACAGGCTCTAAGAGATCCTAAGAAGAAATTAACTCCAAAGAAGAAACAATAACCTAAGGCATCGAATACCCTTACACCAGAGGAATTGATCAATGAAATAACACAAGAAGGTAATCTTAGCAATGTGAATAAATTTTATCATTCTTTCAAGGATTCTGACAAGGAGACAATAGAGGAAAGCATTATTTTGCATTTTGACATCTACAAGAAAGCTTTGATTGAGGTTGTAGATGATCTTCCAAATGACTTGTACATAAGATTAGAGGCTAAAATAATGTCAGTTATGGAACTGGATAAAAGCTTAAAGGTTGAAGCATTATTGGTTGTTCACCTTATAAATTCCTGAGAGGAGATTGATGAACTGATGGCTAAAGCCAACCGGTCAGTTTTTGTGAGTGGTGACTGACAGATTAGTCTAATGGTTGGGAGAGTGAAAGAAATAACAAATAAAACTGCTGACAAATGAGAAAAAAAAATTTGTTGAAAAAGAAAAGAAAGAAGATAGGGATAGACAAAAAATGGATGTCTTTTTCAAAGGTATATAAGAAAGATAAAAGCAAAGGTAAAATTGGTAGTGTACCTATTATAAAGGTCAAAGATAACCTTTCTCCACCAGCACACGACACCCCATCAATAACTTCAGGGACACCGATACATACTAAGAGTCAACTGGAAAAGAAGGATGAAGAAATAACACATGATGATACTAATCTGGTTTCTGAAATTATTTTTACCATGAATGTAGATACCCAAGACTTTAATATTGTTATGGATAAAGATACTTCAGAGGTTAAGACAACTAATTCTATGAATGTTGAGATCTTTGAGTCACCGGTTAACACTGCTAGCTCTCAGAATATTGAAATACTAGTGGAAGCTAAGAAAACTAACACTGAGAAACCAACAGAAGTAGAGGTACATACATAGAGTGAGAAACTAACAACAACTGTAAATAAAGAGGTAATAAATGATGGAAACAAGGAAGAAATTGTTAAGGTAATTGGTCTAGTGTCTAATGAAAAGAAAGTTATTACAGAACCTTGCACATTCACTGTAGATTTCAAACCTACAAATGTAACAAATATTCTTTTGGATTCAATAGGGAGGATCACATATTGTAATGACTTATCATTTAAGGCCATTGATGATACATTGCCTATTTTCAAAATAATTGCACCGGCGTGTAACATAGATCATATTGATGGTTCTTTGGGTAAATTGGATGCATTGTCCAAATTAAATGTTCTGACTGTAGATAAGGTTGATGAACAAACTATTAAGGAAAGGGTGAATAAAGAAAAAGCTAAATTCTTTGACAAAACTATCAAGGACTATACTAAGCATATTGATTCCTTATTACTGGTACTTAATTCCACAAGTTTGGAATACAAAGAATTATATAAGGAAGCTTGCAAGCCTCATCACCTGACTAAAGACAATGATGAGGAGATTAAGAAAACACAAAAGGAGATAGATGACATAGTAGATAATATGATAGGTTATTCAGAACTTACCTCATTTTCGAACAAGAAATGGTAGTTTTTGAAGAAAAGATTGAGAATTTGGAAAAAGAAAAGGCAAGGATAAGGATGAAGGCCCGAGAGTTGAAAAATAAACTTGGTCCTAGATTGGACAAGCTTACAACTCAGCGGTTTGAGATATCTAAAGAAACAATTCAAGGAGACCGATCATCGAAGCAACATATACATTATCTGACCGACATGATCTGGCAAACCGAAACCATTATTTCTAATAGTAATAAATTTATGCAATGCCTGAATCTAATTTTGGCGGATATATTTCAAATTGTACACAACCAGTTATAGGCTATCAGGTAGAATTTTGTACTCTTTGATTGTTTTTTACATCCTTTTGCATTGATGCCAAAGGGGGAGTAGTATGGAGAAAAATGCATACAAGAAATCACTTGCTCAACGGGAGAAAACTCTATTTTTTGGCGATTAGTTTTGGACTTCATTTTTGGACAATAATTTTTGGATTTTTCTCATGATTGTTGCCATGAATGCCAAAGGGGGAGATTGTTGGTATTCTACACTCACATGAGAATGGTTGATGTTGTCATTGATGGTGACCAACTGGTAGCAGGATTCTACATGTTCACCGACAACACACACATCATCTACCAGCACCAACAAACACAACAAGTTAATTCACTGACATCTTGTTTACACCAGAAATAAAGCATACTGGCACTCAGGCCAACATGAGACAAAGTTTTGTTTATATGAATTGTATTGTAATATAATTAATTATGTGTAATCTGACATGATGTATTGCAAAGACTCATATATGTATGAGATCTTATAGGTCATTTTGACATTGTAGACACCTAAAAGTTGCACAATGAATTAAGTGAATTTTATTCATTTAATTATTCTTAATTCTTCCAATTAATTAAATTAAGATTTAATTAATATACCCTTCTTCTATCTAAGCCATTTAATTAAAATACCCTTCTTCTATCTAAGCCATTTTATTTAAATTCGCATTTAATTAAAGATATCAATTTATCCCATTTCACATTTTAATTAAATCTACATTTAATTAAAATCTCATTTGCAATTAAATAAACCTAAATTTATTTATAAATCCCCCCACTTGCAAAATCCTACAAATGCAAGTTGCAACCGGAAATAAAGCAATTTATTTTAATTAATTCTATTTTTCCTCACCCACTTGCATTTTCCTACATCTCCCACTTGCATCCTAAATCCTATTCCTAATTCTTCTAGAATCCATATAATCCTAATTAATTAGCCCAAACCCATCCATTATCCCTTTTCCCTAAATTTGAGGAGGTCACTTCTCAAATTTGGAGTAAAGTGTTCAAAAAGCATTAAAGCCTTTATCCATTCAACAAGCTAACTTGTTGAATACCCCCAAATTTGGAAGGACTCTTACAAATTTGTACCCAAAGTCTTCAAACCATTAATGGTTAACTCAACCTTCTTACATGGTTAGAGACTTTTTCCCTAACTCAACCTTCATCTAACCCAAGGGTCTCATCAAGCATTCATTTCTTTGACCATGGTTTTTCCTTTAACCCTTGCATAAGAATTTATCCTTTGGGTAAAAGCTTTATACATTGGATAACCCTAACCTAACCTTAACCCTTACCTTCTAAGGTAACCATCATGTCTTTTCAAGCATTTAATGCTTCTTACATCTTCTCTCAAGCAATATTTTGTTGACAATTGTCACCATTTCATTGGTGAGAATTGTAAACATGGATTGATTAACTTTCAATCCTGACCCTTGATAAGTTCATTCAATCTCGACCATCCATTGCCCTATTTTCCCTATAAATAGAGCCCATTCCTTCTTCAAAAAAATCAAGTCTTTGTGCATCAAACTTATAGTCTCATAATATTAAGAATATTATCTCTCTTTGATAGAATAGCATGTTAGATCATTTTGATAGCATTATAATCTTAGATATATCATGTTAATCTCATGTCATGTTAGTTTCATCTTAGTATCATCTTCATACTAGTTTAAACTTCATATCAATATCTTGCATCCTATCATCATCTAGTTTCATATCAAAATCATCACTAGGATCGTGGTTGCATTCCCTTTAGATCTTAAAATCATAAATCTCATTCTTTAGGTTGTCATCTTAAAGAATCAAGTGCTCTTCCAAGCTGAGAGCCACCTTGAATCTTGAAGATCCTTGGAGATAGAGGAACATGGAACGATATTAAAGATTTTAGATTCATTTAACTTGTTTTGATTGATTTCGAACCTCTAATGCAATGTTTCATGTGTGTGTTTGAGATGTTTCCTCCTATTGCAGGTTGATACCACATTTTTGACATACATTTTTGGCGCCCACCGTGGGGCACGACCCCATATATCAAATCAATTTTTGAATTTAACCCCTTTTGCAAGTACGTGGGAAGTAAGAATCAGCGCATGAGAATCATTCCCTAGCACATTTGGTTAACAACCTAGCACATCCCGCTTACTATTCAATGCGTTGGGTCTTTACTATAGTGCATCATCCCACTAATATTTTCCTGTAAGTCTCGGCGTAGGAGAAAAATAGAGTAGCACATCGGGAAAATAGCTTAGTACATTGGGGGCATGTAATAGCACATAGGTGCTTTTTCTTAGCACATAGGTGCTTTTTCTTAGCACATAGACATCATTTCTTATTGCATTTACTCTATAGTTTAGCACATAGAGTTGCAAAAGCCAAAACTTTATGATAGAGTAAAAAATTAAGCTTGTGGGAGGATAAATATATGGAATATAGCATTTAAGTATAAGTGACATTTTCTCTTCTCTTTTCTCTTTCTTATAGTTTAAGTTATATTCCATATATATTATCAAGATGTTTGAGAGGGGTTTCGGACCTCTAGGAGTTGTAATGCAAAATCTAATTTTTGGACGATCCTCCAAATTTTAGACTTCATCAAATTTCAAGGCATTTCAGGATCAGGATTGTAAAATTTGTAACCAAGATCAGAATTTAGGCTTGTGTAATCCCACACTAACATTTGATCACTGACTATGTGTAGGTTCTAATCTTTTTTGTGTAGGGGAAGGAGTTAGTTTAGAGGCTTCAAGTTTCTTTTTTTACTTTCTTTCAACAAAAGTTGGTTAAAAAGAACTCACTCTCCTTTTTGCAAAAGTTAAAATAAACCTCATCATTTCATTTGGATGCATAAAATGAACTTCATGCCTTCCTTTTTGGTTTTTTAAAATAAAACTTCATATTTTCCTTATTGCATGGTAAAAATAACAACAAAGAAAACCTTTCATTCCTACAAGTTAGGAAAAAAAATTTATTTGGGGCTCTAAAAAGAACAAACATATTTACTTTCTACAAAGCTTAAAATGAACCTCACCTTCCTTTAGTGTCTAAAAGGATCCATTTTATTTTTGCAAAGGTAAAAGAATCTCATCTTTTTTTTGTGCAAAGCAAAGAGGGAAATTCTTCCCCTCTCGACTTTAATTTTGTTGACCAAAATCACAATTTACTTTTGTTGACCAGGCTTGTTTTACAAAAGTTTTGGAAATACACACTTTGCTATGAAAGGTTAAAAAGAAAATCATGCTTTTTGGAGCAACATCTCCAAATAGAAGTTAGAAAATCATTGTCTTGAAGGCTAAAAAGAACAACTTGATTGCCTTGTCTCGAAATTGGAAGGTATATGCTCTCCCCTTATCTGGGTGATCAAAAACCCAAAGCACTCTTACACTTTTAGTATTTCAAGCAATAAAACCTTTAGCAAGCCTGCCTTCTCGAGGGGTTGAAAAACTCTTAAAGCCATTCTTTGTCCAGTGTGAAGTGAACGACCTAAGTGGGGAATGACTTTGATGCCAAGTGTTCCAACCCACTATAATCAAAAGTGGAAAGTGACAAAAGTCCTTTTCAATGGTTGCGCGAAGCGATTAGCCTTCCCCCAGTATCTTTATGATACGTAAAGCCTTTGTTCTAAAGTTTGTGAAGCCTCCTAAGGGAGTTTTATCATTGACGGCTAAATAGAAAGCCTGATTGAGAACCTTAGCATTAAAAGCTTTGAACCGAGTTAGTCACCAAACATTGGCAATATCATAGTGCAAGGGTGGGGAAGAATCTGCCCCCAAGATTACTCACCATATATCTCCCAAGATAGTTACTCAATTGTGAAGCAATTCACTTTGAGTTAATTTATGGAAAAAGGCAAAAAAATGGGTGCCCCATATGGGGTGACAAGGCTATTTGAGCTGACAGAGTATTGAGACTAGTGGTCTATGATATTGTCAATGACCTTTGAATAAAGAGTCTATCTGATGTGTCTTTTGTTGTAAATCAAACTAGTGATAACATCGACGATTTGAACACATCCTCAAAAGAACATACACTCAATGTATAGCATTTGGATGACATATTCTTCATGTGTGCTATGTATTCTTGTCACAAATGTTAAAACATCTTGTAAAGTATCCAACAATCAAACTCAAAAGTTAGTTCAAACAAGGAAAAATCATAAAGTGGAGAAGATTTCCAAATCCAACAAAACATCTTTTGAGATGGTTATCAACATTTCAACTATCTTTAGGAAAGACTTTCATCCAACAAGAATAGGGGAATACCAAACCAAGTAATCAAGATTTTATTTATTCAAATTAGTAAGCTTGAGTATCCAAAAACAAAATTATCCATCAAAATCACAAGTGTTAAAGAATCCAAAAATTGCAGAAAAACAACCAAGTCAAAATATATCAGGGTAGTTTAGTGGATGAGAGCAACTTCTTAGTGTGTGGGGACCATCTTTTAGAGCATTAGACCTTTATCTTAGCGCATTAAGTCTTAACATTAGCACTTCATTGAAATCCAATTCTAGCAGTTTCAAGTAGCGTGTTTTAAAAATAGTTTAGTGCGTTGAAGCATCAGCTTAGTGCATGGAAGCCAAACTTTAGTGCGTAGGGTTTAATGGTTAGCGCATTGGTGGCCCATATTGGTGCATGAGCTTTTTGAACCAAGGCAAAATAAAAATAAACTAGTTAGCGCGTATCAAGGGGCAGCATAGCGCATGGAGTGTTTTCTCTAGCACGTTGAGAATTTTTTTTAGCGCATCTAGTCTCTAGTTTAGCGCATGGTAAAAACTTAGAAAACCAAAGAGAAAAACAAGCCTTTCTGGAAAAAGTTTTCAAACTTCTTGAGTATCCTTTCAGGTCCAATATCAAACATGATCATAAGAAATCAAATCAAAACACTAGAGAAATCATTTCCAAATCAAACAAGTCAATCTTAGAACAAAAGTTGTCAAATCCAAAACTAGCTAAAGATAAGACTTTATCCTATCAAAATTAGGTATTATCATTACCTTGATCAAAAGGTCCATCATCTAAAGGATTCTATCAAACAACATACCAAGTTTAAACCTTAAGTTGTCAAATCAAGTTTCCATATCGGGAGACTTTATCCATATCATTTGACACACTTTGTCATGAGAGGGTATCTAAACCTTCATTTGATAAAAGTAGACTTAAGTTTCCAAACAAAGTATCTCAATCCAAAAATCGAAGGAAACCATTGATCATTTGTGTATGATGACTCATATTTTGAGACGAACAAGTCTTCATCACAAAACTAAGTTAAAGAAGAGATAACCTAGTCCTAAGACTCTTATCAACAGGAGTAAATTTATTTAAATCAACTTATCAAAAACATCAACTTTGATCATTCATATGACTATTCATTATCAAACAAAAAAAAAAGGAAACTCAGTCAAAGGAAATGAGTCCTAACATAAATCAAGATCACAATACCATGACTTCCCAATCTGATCCCATCTTTAATCAAGATCCCACCTATCAAGAATCTTATGATGATCCCCTAATCTTTTGGTATTCCATCCATGATGACCCTCTTTCATCTCAAGAGTAGAGTCCCATTCAACATCCATCTCTTAAGCAAAATCATGATACCCCTTCCATATCCCCCACTAATCTAATTCAAAATCAAGAGAAAAGCACAAACTCAAATGATCCTACTCCAAGTCAAGATCAAGATCAAGGAATCTCTTCATCCTCCAAATCTATCTTAGGTCCTTTCATTCCAAAGTCAATCTCTTCATCCTCCAAGTCTATCTTAGGTCCTTTCATTCCAAAATCAAACTCTTCATCCCTTCCATCCATCTTGGGTCCTTACCTTCCTCGATCACTAATCGATCACATCAAATGATCCATAAGCAAGATCAAAAAAGGAACACATCTTTGAAATTCTTTCAACCCTCTATCTAAACATCTTTCCAAAACTATTCTTCTATCATTTCCCCTATGTATTTTGGGTCCTTCTATCCCAAAATTCAATTTTCCTCCATCTCTTCATCACTTCTCATGTACCAACACTCATCCTGAAAACATTTCTATCTATCCTCACACAAATCTTCAAACATTCTATCTATTATCCAACACCTCTTTCCATCCCTATCATTCAATCCTTCGCATAAAATCTTTCATCTGTGACATAGGTGTTTGTGTCATTTTGTCACATACTTGCCCATGCTCGAATCTAATGTTCAGTCCTTTTCCTAGATATCTATTCATGAAACGCTTCTGAATCCAAGGTTGTTCCTCTTTAACATTTTCTTTTGGTTGGGATACACACTCAATATAGAAAAGAACCACTTATCATATCTTGGTACTGACATCTTTTGATTACTATATCTCATACACTTAATTTATTTCTCTAAATCATTGTGATCTCTTAAATTGAAGACATGGCTAGTGAAAAATCTAAAATCTTGCTTCAATGCCACTATAATTATTAAACCCATGTAAGTTTCATCACTTACAAGCCAATGCAAGAAAAATAAAGAGAAAAAAAAGAAATATATCAAAACTATGACCAAGAAAATGAATATCAAGAAAAGAAAAATGCAATGAAATGCAATATCAAAATGATTGGCTATGGGAACATGCAAGTAACTCCATCGGGGCTATGGATGCCTAGCTGGCAATGGAATAATATTTGTGAGATTACAATGATAACCTCATCGGGGCTATGGATGCTCGCTGGCATCAAGGCTCTATCCAAGATGCTTTTGAAGTTAAGATAACTCATATAGCTAGCCATGTTGGATTCTGAAGATTACAATGATCATATGAGCCAGAATGAACTCACTTGCACACACATGGGTAATCAAAGACTAAGTACCTTGATCCAGGTTGCGATTCTTCTTCCCTTTTGATTCTGCTTCCTAGTTGCCGAAAATGTTGAGTTGAATTTTCTAGAGGTTCTAAGTGTGGGTTGGGTCTCTATCTTTGAAAAGTTCAAGAACACTTATTTAGATGGTGCAAAATGTTGTGACAATCTTACATATCACCTCTTTGCAAATGCAAACATCTATGCTTGGGGGTAAATTTAATCCACTCTATTCTTCCTACCATATCTCCCATTATCCTTCCTCCCATATCCATTACCCTATCTAACTTCATCATTATCTACAATCTTGTTTCACCTCATCCATATCCTCTAATCCATACTGTATATTATATCTATTCATATCTTCTATCATCCAATTCTTTCTACAATCTTGCTTCGCTATCCTATCTATTCATATCTTCTATCATTCAGTGCTATCTATGATCTTGCTTCACCTCATCCATATCCTCTAATTCATACTGTCTATCATATCTATTCATTTCTTCTATCATCTAGTTCTTTCTACAATCTTCCTTCGCTATCCTATCTATTCATATCTTCTATCATCGTTATCTATAATCTTGCTACACCTCATCCATATCCTCTAATCCATATCCCTTATCCTATCTATTCATATCTTCTATCATCCAATTATTTCTACAATCTTGCTTCACTTTATCCATACTATCTATCCTATCTATTCATATCTTCTACCATCTAGTGCTATCTATGATATCACTTCACCTTATCCATATCCTCTAATCTATATCCTCTTATCCATACTATCTATCATATCTATTCATTGCTTCCATCATCTAGTGCTATCTACAATCTTGCTTCACCTTATCCATATCCTGTAATCCATATCCCCTTTTCCATCATTGATCTTGATCAAAACTATGGACAAAAAATCCATTTCCACCTCAATGGTTCAATCATCCATTCATAATATTCCTTTTCTTGCTATACATTGGGGCAGCCAAATACATCTTTCTTCTAATCTAAAAAACTCAAAAAATTGAAATATCCAAAAACTCAAAAAAATTGAAATATCCAAAAACTCAAAAAAATCGAAATATCCAAAAACTCAAAAAAACTCAAAACATTCAAAAACTAAAAATAAAAAAAATCCACAAAATTAAAATTGAAAATCAAAACATGAAAGCATGGACCATCCATCAAATCAATTCAACAACAGAAAAACTCTCAAAGTTTGCAATCAAACTGATCACATGTCTTGTTAATCAATTCATCACTTGAAATCAACATCAACATCAAACATGTCTTATACAGGGATAGGTACACTCGAAACTAGACAGATCGGTCTTATACGGGGTACTCACTCTTTGAAACTAGACATTCCTATCAATCATCGAGTCTTGATAATCAATCCATCGATCAACATCAACATCAACATGTCTTATACAAGGATAGGTACACTCAAAACTAGACAGATCGATCTTATATGGGGTACTCACTCTTTGAAACCAGACATTCCTATCAATCATCGAACAAATCAAAACAATGACATAGATCAGTATGGCAGCAGGATTTTATTCTAGTTAGCCTTATCTTTATCAATTGATGGTAGTACATGTTTCACAAATTATATTGTACATATCATATCCACCCA
The DNA here is from genome assembly GCF_030272615.1 of Cryptomeria japonica. Lineage (NCBI taxonomy): Eukaryota > Viridiplantae > Streptophyta > Pinopsida > Cupressales > Cupressaceae > Cryptomeria > Cryptomeria japonica. The sequence goes on from NC_081413.1 coordinate 625,537,357, forward strand.
TCTGAGACATCACTGGAAAAATTCACAAAATGCTTATCAATCCTGGACATACTTACCCTAGTCGCTATCCTTGATTTATCTGAATTAGCTATCTAAATCATATACCACCATGGCTTGGTGATCAACATATATATCCATATTGAAGTAGTATCAACAACAAGGGCAAAATTGTGACCTCGTTGGGGACCTTTCGTCTTCAAGTTTTTCAACATCAAACCAAACACGTAGCAAGACAACAAGGATCAAACAACCAACAAATGAAAATTGACAATGCAAGAAGGCTAGACATCATGAACTGGAACTGATTTCAACTGAACAAAGATCTATTTGCAAGATGTTTTAATTGACAAGAATACATTCCAAATAGCATGCATGCTTACTTATGGTTGTTAATTTTTGCTTATCATATCTCCTAAGTGACTCAAGGATGTCTCAATGACTAGAGAAGCAAGGAAGGAATGTGAAGTTTTATTTGTCTTCTATTTGTGAGTGAAGTCTTTTACCATACAAATTTGTCCTACGAAGCAATCAGGTGGCATATCACTGAGGACATTTCAGATTTGTATGGGGTAAAGGTTAATTCTTGTTTGTTTACACAAGCAACACTCAGATCATCTTGGTTCAATTATACCTCAAGGCTTGTGTTGTCTTTCAATATCAAAATCCATGTAAGTTATACTCAGGTCATTATGGTTCAATTATACCATGATGTTTGTATCAACTTTCAACAAATCAAGGCTTGATGATGAAAACAATGTAAGCACTAGCACTTTGATCACAATAGATGGCAACATTAAGCTTTTCATTAGCTGTACATCATTATCATCTTAATCTTGCATTAGGTTGCACATCATTTTTAATCTTGCATTTAGTTGCACATCATTATCATTATCATACATTTCATTTTCAAGATACAGCTCACATCTCATAAATCAAAACAATGCATCATTACATTTCGTTCATCTCATCACGAATCATACATTTTCTTCATAATTGAAATCAAGAGCATTTATCTAAGCATCACATCATTCTCATAAAATCTCATATTGAAACATAATGCATATCATTCATCATTGCATTCTTCACATGCATATCTATCACATCATCATGGAATCTTTCTTCACTTTCACATCTTCATCACTCTTCCAAACTATCTTCATCATTCTTCCAAAATATGTTCCATCATTCTTCCAAAATATCTCCTATCATGTCTTAAATAGGATGTATCTTTCCTAAAACTAGATGTTTTGATCAGCTCTTATACAAGATATATCATTCCTAAAACCAGATGTTTTGATCAGCTCTTATACAGGATATATCGTTCCTGAAACCAAGCATTTTGATCAGTCTTATACAAGATATATCATTCCTGCAACTAGACCTTCGATCATCCATGTCTTATATAGGCGGTATCATTCCTAAAACTAGATGCTCGATCATCCATGTCTTATACAGACGGTATCATTCCTGAAACCAAACGCTCGATCATCCATGTCTTATACAGGAGGTGTCATACATGAAACTAAACTTGATCTTAATTTGATCAATCTTAATCTCAATCCAATCAATCTAATCAATCTTATCAAACACATACATGTCATCACTATCCACTCTTCTATCTTTCAAGAAAACATTCTTCTTCTTTTGAGAGATCATTCATGCCTTTTGTGCATGAACGATCTCCTAAGGGGGCATTATCATATCAAATCTCCACACCAATTTCATTTCAAATTCATATCAAATCAATTCTTCATATCTGGAGCATCATCAATATCAATCATCAAATCTAGGGAATCATATTGACATTTCAGCACACAACATCATATCGATCAAATTTTGGCATCATATCTGACAAGATTGTCTTTGAATCAACATGTGATCACATGTTAACTCAAAGAGGGGCAAAATGTAGACACCTAAAAGTTGCACAATGAATTAAGTGAATTTTATTCATTTAATTATTCTTAATTCTTCCAATTAATTAAATTAAGATTTAATTAATATACCCTTCTTCTATCTAAGCCATTTTAATTAAATTCACATTTAATTAAAGATATCAATTTATCCCCTTTCCCATTTTAATTAAATCTACATTTAATTAAAATCTCATTTGCAATTAAATAAATCTAAATTTATTTATAAATCCCCCCACTTGCAAAATCCTACAAATGCAAGTTGCAACCAAATTGAAATAAAGCACTTTATTTTAATTAATTCTATTTTCCCTCACCCACTTGAATTTTCCTACATCTCCCACTTGCATTTTAAATCCTATTCCTAATTCTTCTAGAATCCATCTAATTCTAATCAATTAGCCCAAACCCATCCATTATCCCTTTTCCCTAAATTTGAGGAGGTCACTTCTCAACTTTCGAGTAAAGTCTTCAAAAACCATTAAAGCTTTTATCCATTCAACAAGCTAACTTGTGGAATACCCCCAAATTTGGAAGGACTCTTACAAATTTGTCCCCAAAGTCTTCAAACCATTAATGGTTAACTCAACCTTCTTACATGGTTAGAGACTTTTTGCCTAACTCAACCTTCATCTAACCCAAGGGTCTCATCAAGCATTCATTGCTTTGACCATGGTTCTTCCTTTAACCCTTGCATAAGAGTTTATCCTTTGGGTAAAATCTTTATCCATTGGATAACCCTAACCTAACCTTAACCCTTACCTTCTAAGATAACCATCATGTCTTCACAAGCAATTAATGCTTCTTACATCTCCTCTCAGGCAATCTTTTGTTGACAATTGTCACCATTTCATTGGTGAGAATTGTGAACATGGATTGATTAACTTTCAATCCTGACCCTTGATAAGATCATTCAATCTTGACCATCCATTGCCCTATTTTCCCTATAAATAGAGCCCATTCCTTCTTCAAAAAAATCAAGTCTTTGTGCATCAAACTTATAGTCTCATAATATTAAGCATATTATCTCTCTTTGATAGAATAGCATGTTAGATCATTTTGATAGCATTATAATCTTAGATATATCATGTTAATCTCATGTCATGTTAGCTTCATCTTAGTATCATTTTCATACTAGTTTAAGCTTCATAACAATATCTTGCATCCTATCATCATCTAGTTTCATATCAAAAGCATCACTAGGATCTTGGTTGCATTCCATTTAGATCTTAAAATCATAAATCTCATTCTTTAGGTTGTCATCTTAAAGAATCAAGTGCTCTTCCAAGCTGAGAGCCACCTTGAATCTTGAAGATCCTTGGAGATAGAGGAACATGGAACAGTATTAAAGATTTTAGATTCATTTAACTTATTTTGAATGATTTCTAACCTCTAATGCAATGTTTCATGTGTGTGTTTGAGATGTTTCCTCCTATTGTAGGTTGATACCACAATTTTGACATATAGACATAATAATAGATGAGGAAATATACAGAATAGAAGAGAGGCGATTATGTAATAGATCATAGAAGATAGGTTATGTGAGCAAATATCATTCATCGACAAGGTTTTTGGTTAAGGTTTCTGACTAAGCTAAAACCTGTACTGAATCAAGCATTGTAGATGTTATTTTGAGTAGTACATTGTCTTGGATTTAATTATCCATTTTGTAATCAATGAGACTCTTTCATTGAGAAGTGAGCTCTAGGTTGTTGGCCTTCGTACATGTGCAAGCCCCTATTGTAAGTAATATTTATTCATACGGGCCAGTGAGTAAATATTGTGGGTCACAAATCCCATCGAGGTTTTTCCCTTAACGGGTTTCCTCGCCAAAATATCTTGTGTTATGGTGTGCATTTATGTTGTCTTTTTTATTTCTATTTTGTGCATTATTACTTTTTGAACAGTACATTAATTTGGGTTGCAAAGTTATAAATAAGTTCAAATATTCCATCAACCGGTTAGACACTAATTCACCCCCCCCTCTCAGTGTCTTTCGGACTATGATTGCATCTAAAAATTTACTATTGCACACCATAGTTTGGTATACCATATATCCCTCCACCATAGAACCCTTGGGATGTTCTCTTTGTCAAACCAAAGCCTTAAAATATTTCAAGTTCCTCTCAACATCCGCATTGACCTAGTGTGTACAGGTCCACACAATTCAATTTCCTTAACTTGGTGGATGAGGTAGTGTTCTTGTGCATTGAAAAAAGCTGAAGGTAGACACTTTTTGCATTTCAAACATTAGATGAGGAATTTTTCTCTTCCAATATTTAATATCTTCTTTATGAATCTCTTTAGATGACAACCACCTACAAGAAATTCAAGACACAAAAATATATAAATGAGACTTTACAAAATAATATACTGTATATTACATAACAAGTAAAATAAATTGTAAATATAATATCTATACAAAAAATTGAACAAAAATCACTAGTTACCTCACGTATTTTTCAAGATCATATATTCGTTGCTTGACATTATTGTTGAGGTGGTCTAGGAGAGATAGAGGTAGAACATATTGCAATAATCATAAAATGATATTTTCCTTGTTTTGTAACATAATACAATAAAAAGTACATGCATAGTATACAAATATATAGTAAATACACAAGAACATGAATTACCTTAATGAACGTATGCCAATCATGCATTTTCATCCCTAGCCCAAATTCACTTTTCTTTGATATGAGATTGTTTATGTTCAAAGTGAATCCTATGGGAAATCAAATTTTTCATATGACTTATTTTATATAATTACTTTGTTGCTTTGTTAATAACCAAGGAAGGGCACTTATATTAATTTGGTCTCCATTTCTATTTGATTGAATGACATTTTACATTGCATGATTGGATTGCTGAATGCCACTACAAATTTTGATAATTTTTTCTTTGTCGTGCATTCCATCCAATATTTTCCATAATATCTCTATTATATTCTTTCCAATATAAACATTATTAAACAAATGTATATTTGTATCTTCTCGTAGTAGGGAAACCTACAAATTTGTCTGGGATAACTTTTTAGTCCCTTTCGAAGGTTGTCATCCATGCATTGATGACCTTCATGGTCATCAATTACATCATTAATAAACAAAACACGATAGAAAAATACAATTCCAAACATAAACCATTAGATTGAATGAGATGATTAATTCTATTCTATTCCAGCTTCCATAGGTGAGGTGTCATTCTTCGTGGCTTTGATGTGGTCTCTTCTTTCCCATGGAAAAGATGTTTTTCAATATTTTGATACTCATGATTTTTGTGGAGTAAGTGCCTACACTCATCAAACATCTCCTTTCCTAAACTTTTTGAATGACAAGATTTCATCTTTGGACCACAAACTGGACATGCAAATTTTCCCTTTGTTTGAAGACCTAGAAGATAATGTATAATTAGATTAAATATGTAAATTTTTATAATTATAATTATCATGCACAACTTGAACACTATAACATACCACAAAAATGTGTTAGCCTTGAGGCATCATGTATTATCCATACAAGCATTTCATGGAATTGAAATTGTCTTTGTCCTATTGGTCTAGACACGTCATGCATGGTGACACCATTCCATAACTCTAGCAACTCATTGATAAGAGGCTCAATATATACATTCATATCTTTAAGTTGGTACTTACCTAGCTGAATGAATAAAAATATTACATAATTATTATGACCATTTTAATCCAATATTTATAATTAAATGTAGATGAATATTAAATGAGAAAATACCTAGAACAATAATTTCCAACATTATGTGCTCCCTCTTTATTGACATCCATGGAGGAATGTTATCATTGATAAAAAAATAGGTTACACGAAGTAAACAAATCTCCACTCTATAAATGGATTGACACCATCCACTGCCAATGAAAGCCTGAGATTATGAGGTTCTTCTTTAAAGTGTGGCCACTTTTTCTCTATGTTCATAAATGTTGAACCATGCACAAGAATTCAAATAATGTCATCTTGACTTCTATTGTGTTCCTGTTAATCCATAAATTGTGCCAAGGTAGTGCACCTGAATAATCATTGCATACATGGAATAATGGGAATATAACGAAGAACCTTACGAGGCACCTTTTTTGTTATTTGATCTGTTTGATATCTATTCATATGACATTGAGGTCATTCTATTCCAAATTCATTGTTGTTTATGATATATAATATGATCATTGGGACAAGCATCTATTGCTTGATACTCCAATATGTTGCCTTCATGATCAGTGTAATGGATGACATTATGTGTTGTCATTGATGGTACATGTATACACACACATACATTCACATTGTCTTAGTTATCTTATTTAAGACAAACCAATTTTACTCCTAAGTCTTTATATTGCAAAATCGATATTATGTATAGTGAAGTTCAAAGGGTTTTGAGGGTGTCTAACCGATATATGTAGACAATTGGTATATATAGGAATGACATGACACCAACTTGGAGATTCAGAGAAGATCATGAAAGAATCAAATGGAGGATAATCAGTTTATGTGTTTGATGTGGTTAACTCTTAACCAATATTGGTGTTCCAACTGGTATTCATTGATTGTGTGATGAGTTATCCCTAACTGACAGATTTGGTGGCAATCTGTTATGTGTTATGCAAGATTATCTAGATACAGTGCACCTGGGAAATTGTGATGGAGTTTCTAAGCCCACCTAAAATATAATGTCTATATAATGACATTGTGTTAAACTATTTTGTATGATGTGAGATATAGTTGATGTTATAAGTTTGAGCTATTGTGAATTGTAGTAGTAAGTTGGTGATGTAGTATTGAGTGAGCTGAAGAGTATCTATACTAGCAACATGTGCTATTATTAGATCATCCCTACTTGTTGTTTTCTAATCACTACAATAGTCAAATCCCATAGCATAGTAAGCTATAACAAGATTTTTGTACAAATCCTCTAACCAAGTGATCCATTAGTTTGGGTTTTGAAATCCTCTATTGAGGTTACTCCTAAAAGGGTACTACCTTTAATAGGGTACAAATCCTAATAGGGCAGTGGGATTTTAATAGGATTCACTCCTAGCAGAGTACTTTTGTAGACCTTAACCAGTCAGTTACCTATTACTGCAAATAGTTAACTTGTGAGTCCCATCTCACAGTGGTTTTTCTCAGTTGGGTTTCCCACGTATGAACACTTTTGCTATGGTGGATGTTTTACTTGTTGTGGATGCTTTAATATCGATTTGGATTGCATGCATAATATTTATTAGGTTGGTTAAATATCTTTACCAGTCCATGTATAAAGTAGTATTGTTTTTGTTGTCATTGATTCACCGCCCCCCATCTCAGTTCTTTATAAGTCTATCAATTGGTATTAGAGCCTAACTTCCTTAAGGCTTAATCACTTGGAAGGAAACTTGAAAGCCACCATGGGGGATATGAGCTAACTAGATATGGCTAGACTACTTGATGCTACCAAGAAAGAGCTTAAAACCCTAAGGGTTAGATTTAAAGCTTCATAAGTCAAAAGGAGAGAGTTGACTGAGAAACTATTTGAGATATCTAATAATAGTTCTTCAAATGAGGCCAACATTGAAGCATTGACTAAAGAAGTTTAAAAAATGAATGGTGAATAGCTAAATCTGAGGAGAGAGCTTGAAGCCCTAACCATCTGCATGAGACAAGAGATTGAAGCAATAATGGCATCTGAAGACCTAATCAAAGAGAGAGATCATGAGATTTTCAAAATCAAGGAGGATAATCAAACTTTGCATAAACATTGGCATGAGGAGAAGGAAGAGAAGGAGGCTTTGTTGCTAGATCTTGAAATGGCAACATCTCTAAGAGAGACTCCAATGAAACACAATGAATATCTTACTAGAGAGCTCACTGAGGCTAATGGAAAGCTTGAAAAGTTCAACAAGAGTTCTTCTATGCTTGATGAGCAGATCCAATCTTAGAGGATGAAAGGTGACACATCTAGATTTGGTTTCAACACATCTGAGAAAAGAGAGTGTTCTGGTACCAAGAGAAACATCATGTAGGTAATACTACTCCTAAGTCTAAAAATTCTACTGGTAAGAAGGTTTTCAAACCTATTTTCTTTAATTGTCTTAAACTTAGACATACTGCTAATGTGTGTAGAAGTAGACCTAATGAGAACACAGGCTGTAATACTAATGCTAGATATGTGTTTAGAAGATTTGAAGGTCATTGTTACACATGCAACTTGTATGGACATATATTAGTTGAATGTAGATATGGAGCAAACAATCCAACACCTCACATGAATCCAAGACTTATTGGTGACTGGAGAAGAACCTATGACAACTAGGGAAATATGAACTGTTAGAAACCCTATGTCAAGTGGTTTAATCCATATGAAATGGAAAAGGTAAATAATGTGATTTGTACCAATTGCAATAATTATGTTCATGTGGCTATGAACTATAGTAGGAGAACTAGAACAAGCAATGCATGACAATGGAGAGCATCAGGGATGGCCTGCTATCATTGTCATAAATCAGGATACATGGCGAAGTTTTGTAGAACTAGGAAGAACAAACCGGTTAACCATTTTGTAGATCCGAAAGGAAAAAGGTAAATGTTGAGGAAACTAGAGAGGAAGTGAACATAATCTGGAAGAAGAGTTAGGACAAGCCTGTAGAAGAATCTAACCCTTCACCTAGGGTAAGGAATCCTGAATTGGTGAATTAATCCTTTCAATGGGCCTAAGGGAGAATAGCAGTAAATATACTTTTGGATCCCTTGAAGAATGTGTGGTAAGATATTTTTGCATTTTGAGTTGTTTTGTGAGAATTCTTGATATCATTGTCTATCAGTTTTCAAAAGATTATCAACTGGTTATATACCTATCAGTATTGGGAAGTTTTCTTAAGCGGTATATTAGGTTTTTTTACCCTATCAGTTGTGCATTTAATGTAGTGGGTAAGTTTATAAAAGTGATTTTTACAAAGTTATTTTTACCCTAATTGCATTGGAAGAAGAGTTCTTGAGCACCTACAGAGTGAAAAATAGAATTGCTAGCTAATTGTAGACGGATTTGTGTTGTGAATCGAAAGATTGAATCGGATTCAATGATTAGAGAAGGAAAAATAGGTTTACATTTGAGAGATCAAATGGAAACCTTGCAAGCATGAAGGAATTAAGGTATTCTTTTGTTAATCTCTCACAAATCGAGTTTATCTAGAATGACATCATCATCTAAGCAAGCAGAGAGACTTATGATTACTGCTAAAGCTATGGAGACTATCGAGTCTAACAAAATAGTATCATACAATTCTTTGTCTCAAGTACTTGACGATATTATGATAAAAGGTGATTTATCTAGTTATATTGACTTCAAAATTGAGGATTTAGGATCAGTGTCAATTTATTCTCAACTAAAATCCTTGTGTGATAAAAGTGGCAAAATCAAACCCGAGTACATTAGGGTTTATGAAAAAGGTTTCCATAATGTAGCATACTTTCTTGAAGATTTTGAAGAGGAACATGTTAGGATAATTCTTAGTTGTGTGCATGGAGAGAATATTTATCTTGATAGGTCACATAGAATCACAAAGGAATAAATTCATGCACTGACTGGTTTTTGGCAAACCAGTGAAGTTCCAAAGCTAAGGAAAATTTCAAAAGGGATTGTGACTGCATTGACTCAAACCACCTCTGATGGATGTGCATTTTCAGTCAACATTAAAGACCCAACAGTTAGACTTACAACTATGGTCATTGGTTATAATATATTTTATTCTAGCAGAATGAATAGTGTTCCATCTGCAACTATGCATACAACTTACATGATGATTGATGAGAATGCAGATTATAACTTATGCGAGGCTATAAGGAGCCAATTGATTTTGAACCTGCAATCAATTAAGAAAGATAGTAGTCAAAATTTCAAATTTGGTCAATTGTTGATTGGTCTATTCTTCTATTTTTAGAATTTCCTACTGGAAATTGGTGACATTCAATGGTCAAAGGACATACTAGTAATTGCTCAAATCTAGAGCATCATTAAGGCTATAAAGAACACATTTCCTATTACTATGAAATTTTTTTCAATGAATTAGAAAAGAAGATGAGCATGAGAATGAGGCTACTTGAACATGTGGTGAAACACTTTGCAAAAGACATATGTTTCACAGTCACCACAAACTTTTGTCTCATGGAAGCTGTAGAACCCAGGGAAGATGAAATGGAAGAAATGAGTTTTGAAGTCAATTATGACTTGTTAATTGGCTATATTAATAATCTTTTGGCATCTCTAGTGGATAAGAAGAAGAAAAGACTAGGAACATATGATGAGAAAACTGTACCTTCTCAAACCAATAGACAACTTATTCTTCAAGCAGACTTTGACAGTACTGACACTAAAGAGGAGCCTAAGAAGATGAAAGCAACTAGTAAGAAAGCCAAATCAGTAGAAGAAATATCAAAGGTAAGTACTCCTATTAATGTGATATCATTCAAGCCTCTGACTGATTTTGAGAGGACTTTAAAGACATTAGGGCGAAAAAGGTTTGATAATGTGAAAGAGTATTTTGATGTTGTCACTATGGATGAATTTATTATGTGTTGCATTGATGTTTTGTCATTGATGTCAACACTAGCTATTATGGTTGGTTACTAACAGACAGGTTTTGGTTACCAGTAGAAGATCTAGTGTTATCGGTAGAAGAGACTATCTGTTGGACACTTCCAACATGTTTGGATCAATGGAGTACATTTGATTTTATGTGTTACATGTTCCTGGAGCATGTTTTGGTCAACTGGTATTGACTTGGTAATCATATGCTATCATACACTCTTGTAAACCATTACTGACATTGGTTTAAGGTTTAATCGACAGAGCTTTCACTAAGGAATTTTGACATGATGCATAAGTAGTGTTGGTGTGGCTTTTAGGATGATGAAGATTTTCTTTTATCATGCTTCAACTGCTTGAAGACATTGCTTAGGCATGGTGGACCCAAAATAGGTCTATTATCTATCTAGGTTATGAACCAATATCATGTTAATGTGTACTCTATACATTATTGGGATGTATCGGGATGTTCTATGGATTAGTAATTGTTGTTTTGGTCTTAAGTCGACATGGCATATCATTGTAATATGGATTTATGTAATGATCTTACTGTAATATCTTTTAGGTGGCTGAACTAATTGGCCTAGGCCTTAGGGTTGGTATAAAATTATGTAAGATCTCATCGTAGATCACGGGGAATAAGTGTCATGGTATTGAAATGTAATATCATATGCGAAGTACATTTGGTTGATCATAGGTGATCAAATTGGGATTAAGGAAGAGGTTAAAGGCTTTGATATTGAGGTTAACCGAGACTGTAATCAGGCATGGTAGATGCTACCTATGGCAGTTCATTATTCTGGATTGTTGTCCATTTATCTTGAGGTGGTTATAACCTCTCTATAGTCAGTGAGACTCTTTTGTAATGAGCAGTGTCCTCTAGGCAGTATGGCTTCCTGGATGTGTAGGCCTCTCATTGTATCACATACTTTCTGCACAAGTATCATCTAACTATGGGTAGCCTTCCCACCGTGGTTTTCCCCTTTCCAAGTTTTCCATGTATATATAAAGGTGTTATGCAGTATGGATGCATTGTGTTGATTATCTAGTTTATTGTTAAGTTGTATTGTTTATTGGTATCTATTCCTACCAACATCTGTTTTTGCTTTACCGCTACTTAATTTGGTTAAAGGTTATTAAATGGATTAATTAATATAATATGTTAACAACTGATTCACCCTCCCTTCTCAGTTGTTCACTAGTTATCCTAACAATTGGTATAAGATCATTGGTCCTCTTTTGTAGAAGCTTAACCACTTGAGATATATCCTATGGCAGCTAACACTTCAAATTCATTGACAACTATTTTCAGAAGAGAAATCCCTAAGCTTGATGGAACAAATTATGGGATATGGAAAATTTGACTAGAGACTCATATTAGATGTCTTGGAAAGAATATTTGGGACATCACTAAGAAAGGATACAAACCTTATTATATGTCATCTGGCAATCGTACTCCTGTAGACTTGGACAAGAATTTTGAAAATGATTGCAAAGCTAGAGAAGCCCTCTTGTGTGCACTTATTGATCAGCAAATCATGGGATTGACTGATAAATCATCAACAAATGTTATGTGGGATAAATTGCAAACTCCGAATGAAGGTGATCCTACTATCAAAATTGCTAAAATTGATGGTTACCGGATAAGATATGAAAACTTGAAGATGGAAGATAATGAAAGAATTGTTGTGTTTATGCAAAGAGTAAATGAGATTTTTATGGGAATTCAATGTTGTGGAGGATTTCTGAGTGAAGATGAAATAGTTTCCAAAGGCTTACAAGCCCTCCCACTGGCTTACAAGAGGAAGGTAACTGCAATTAATGAGTTGAGAAAAAAGGCAAACACTTCAGTTAACAGAGATATTTTGATTGGGAAATTATCCGCTTTTGAGCTTAAAGAATTTGGATCTTCTGGAGCTGTAAAGTTTGAACCTTCTTTTCATGCATCATCATCATCTACCAAAAAAAGTGATTGGAAAGACTTATATGCAAAAGAATTAGAAGATATGAGCAAAGAAGATGAAGAATTTGAGTAATTTGAAGCCTTATTTGCTAGAAGAGTACCTAAAGGACCGACAGGAAGTAAGTATGAATGAAAAGAACCTTTTAAATTTTTTGCATGTAATAAGATTGGTTATTTTGCATCTAGATGTCTTGAAATGAATGCAAGATTTGAGGAAAGAGTTAAGAAATCATTTAAGCCTAACTAGAACAGATATAGATTCAAGAAAAGTAAACAATTCTAAATAGCAGATGAGGAAGGAGTAAGTATGACTTTGGGGATGAACTGATCGAAGACTCTGATAGTGGATCGGGAAATGGAAAGGAATGGTTATTCTATGCTTTAAATGAAGATGAACTAGAACTAGCTATCATGAATGAAGAAAAGGCCCTAGTAGAAAAAGTTGAAGATAAGGATGAATGCATAATTGATAGTGGATGCTCACATTATATGACTGGAGATAAGAGAAAATTTATGTCCCTACAAGAATACAATGATAGTAAAATCAGATTTGGAGATGACAAAGCATGTATGATCAAAGATAGAGGTACTATTTCTCTATATGGTAAGCATAATACTGATAATTTATATTATGTAGAAGGTTTAAAGCATAATATTTTGAGTGTTGGTAAATTGGTGGACAAGGGTTTCCAACTTTAGTTTAAAGAGAAAATGCAAAATCATTAACAAGACTGGTTTGGAGATTGCAACCAATATTTAGACTGGAGGTAATATCTTTCACTTGAACACTGGTAATAAGACATGTTTCATTGCTCATATTGATGAGAGTTGGTTATGGTATAAGAGGTTGTTTCATGTTAATTTTGATTGTATTGTTAAGATTAGTTCAACTAAGGTAGTCAGAGATATACCTAAGATTGTGAAGCCTCATAATCTGGTATGTAAGGAATGTCAATTGGGAAAGCAAGTTAGAACTTCTTTTAAGAGAATACATGATAAATCTAATGATGTACTTGATTTGATTCACATTGACTTATGTTGTCCTACAAGGACTAGAAGCTTTCAAGGTGATAGGTATTTCATGTTGATTATTGATGACTATTGTAGAATGATGTGGGTGACTTTCCTTAGGAAGAAGTCTGAAGCCTTTGAGAAATTCAAGATCTTTAAAGAAAAGGTTGAAATAAAAACTGGATTCAAAATCAAATGTCTAAGATCAAATCAAGGTGGTGAGTTCACTTCGCATGAATTCAACAGTTATTGGGAGACAAATGGAATTAGGAGACAGTTATGTGCACCTCAGACTCCTCAACAAAATGGAGTAGTGGAAAGGAAGCACAAAACCTATTTGGATGCAACAAGATCTATGATGATGGAAGCCAAATTGCCTCACATCTACTAGAGAGAAGAAGTGATTACAAGAGTCTACACATTCAACAGAGTTCACATCGAAAGTGAAACCGGTAAGACCCCTTATGAATTATGGTTCGGACATAAATCTACTATTAAATATTGTAGAATTTTTGGAAGTAAATGCTATATCAAAAGAGATGATTGAATTGGAATGTTTGATCCTAGATGTGATGAAGGGATATTTCTTGGTTATTCAATTCAAAGAAAAGCATATAGATGTTATAACAAAAGTTTATAAAAAATTGTGGAAAGTGCTAATGTGAAAGTGTATGAGCACTAAAAAAATAAATCTATATCATATGATAGGGAACTGATAGTGGAAATGATCATAATTGAGAGAATGCCTCAACTAGTATAGGACACTAAGATAGTTACACCGACACAGTCTGAAAACTCAACTGTGACTGATGATCAGAGTAGTGAACCTGAAGTTCAGAAAACACCAAGGTATGTCAGGTTAAATCATTCTAAAGATCAAATAATTGGAGATAGGAACAAGGGAGTTATGATAAGAACAAGACTGGCAAATGAAGAGGTGTGTCTTATTTCTCAAGTTGAATTGGTATCTATTATTGAAGCTTGTAAAGGTAAACATTGGTTAAAAGCTATGGAAGAAGAATTAGATCAAACAAAGAAGAATGATACTTGGACTTTAGTTCCCCAACTTAAAAAATAAGAATGTTATTGGAACTAAATGGGTTATTAGGAATAAACTGAATTGCAATTGTCAAGTTGTAAGAAACAAGGATATATTGGTTTGTAAATGATATTGTCAAATGGAAGGAATTGATTATGGTGAAACATTTGCACTTGTAGCCAGAATTGAAGCTATTGGACTATTTCTTGCCTATGTAGCTTATAAGAACTATAAGTTTTATCAAATTAATATTAAATGTGAATTTTTGAATGGTGAACTTGAGGAAGAAGTATACATTGAACAACTTGATGGATTTTTATTGATAGATGATAAAGATATGGTTTGCAAATTGAAGAAAGCTTTATATAGATTGAAACAAGCTCCTAGAGTTTGGTATGCAAGGTTGGATAAATATATTTTGAAGCTTGGTTTTACTAAAGATAGTGCTGATAGTAATTTATATTACAAGATTACTGATGATGACATTCTGATTATTGAAGTATTTATTGATGATATCCTTTTTGGAGGAGAAGATAAAATGTGCATGGAATTTGCTAACAACATGAAGAATGAATTTGAAATGTCCATGATTGGTGAGATGAAATTTTTCTTAGGTTTGTAGATTACTCAAACTCACAAAGGCATCTTTATATATCAAACTATGTATCTAAGGGAATAGTTGAAGAAGTTTGGTATGGATAATTCCAAACCGGTAAGTACTCCTATGGTGACAAGTGAGAAACTATCTATCAAGGATAATTCTACATAGGTAAATCTGACAAGGTATAAGTCTATGATTGGTGGATAGCTATATTTAACTCAAACTAGAATAGATATTATGAATGTAGTAAGTATTGTTTCAAGATATCAAAGTAAACCTAAATAAAATCATGAATGTGCAATAAAGAGGATATTCCAGTATTTGCAACGAACAATAGAATATGGTTTATGGTATTCTAGAGATGATGATTTCACTTTATGTGCATATACTGACTCAGATTGGGAAGGAGACACTGATGATAGGAAGAGAACTTGTGGTGGAGCTTTCTTTCTTGGAAAGAAAATGGTTTCATAGATAAGTAAAAAACAATCATGCATTTCTTTATCTACTGTACAAGCAGAGTATATTGCACCAGCAACTAATTGCACTCAAGTCTTGTGGATGAAGCAAATGTTGAAGGATGTCAAGGTAAATTGTAGTGAGCTAGTAGTTATCTACTGTGATAATTTTGGAGCTATTGACATGTCTAAGAATCCAATATTTCACTCTAAGACTAAGCATATATCAATAAAGTTAAACTTTCTGAAGGGTAAGGTAGAAGGAAAGGAAGTCAAATTGGTTTATGTGAACACTAAAGAATAGATTGCAGATATGTTCACTAAACCACTATCTAAGGAATCATTTGAGTATTTGAGATATAGGTTAGGGGTTTCTGCCCCTCTGAAAGAGACTTGATTGATGTAGTTTATCATTAGTCCAACATGCATTATCAGAGATATTATTCATTCTGGCACTGATGAGTGGTGCTACTACTCAGGGGGAGTAGTTAGCTATGAGATTCAAGGAATTACATTATTGCTTTGATATTTGTGTCAGAACTTTATAGAGATATCATTCAAAAGGGGAGATTTATTAATATTCAAGAGATTGTTGGTTGTCTTCCACAAAGGAAGACTTGTTTGGCATTTTTTTGGTAATTAGATGTTTTTCACATCTAGTGTTGCCATCGATATCAAAGGGGGATATTTTTGGCATTATAGATAAATTGATTATGTGTTGCATTGATGTTTTGTCATTGATGTCAATACTAGCTGTTATGGTTGGTTACTGGTAGATAGGTTTTGGTTACTAGTAGAAGATCTCGTGTTACTGACAAAAGAGACTATCTGTTGGACACTTCTGGCATGTTTGGATCAATGAGTATGTTTGATTTTATGTGTTACATGTTTTGAGAGCATGTTTTGGTCAGTTGGTATTGACTTGGTAATTGGATTCTATCATACACTCTTGTAAACCCTTATCGGTATTGGTTTAAGGTTTAACTGACAGAGCTTTCACTGAGGAATCTTGATAAGATGCTAAAGATGTTCTTTGATCATTCTTCAACTGCTTGAAGACATTGTCTTGGTGCGGTGGACCCATAATAGTTTTGGTGCCTATCTAGGTTATGGACTGGTATCATGTTAACATGTACTCTACATAATGCCGAGATATTTCAGGATGCTCTATGGATCAGTTATTGTTGTTTTGGTCTTAAGCCAACATGGCATATCATTGTAATATGGATTTATGTAATGATCTTATTATAGTATCTTTTAGGTGGCTGACGTAATTGGTCTAGGCTTTAGGGTTGGTATAAAATGATGTAAGATCTCATTGTAGATCATGGGGAATAAGTGTCATGGTCTTGAGATGCAATATCATATGCGAAGGAGATTTGGTCAATTATAGGTGATTGAATTGGGATTAAGGAAGAGGTTAAAGGCCTTTGGTATTGAGCTTAACCAAGACTACAATCAGGCATGGTAGATTCTATCTTTGGTAGATGCTATCTCCGGCATGTACTTAGTGAGACTCTTTTGTAATGAACAGTGCGCTCTTGGCAATGTGCCTTCCTGCATGTGCAGGCCCCTCATTGTATCACATACTTTCTACAAAAATATCATCTAACTGTGGGTAGGCTTCCCACCATTGTTTTTCCATTTTTGGGTTTTCCACATACAAATCATGGTGTTATGTGGTATGGTTGCATTGTGCTGATTATCTACTTTATTGTTAAGTTGTATTGTTTACTAGTATCTATTCCTATTGGCATTTGTTTCTGATTTACCACTACTTAATCTAGTTAAAGGTTATTAAGTGGATTAATTGATATAATTTGTTAACAAATGATTAACCCCCCCCTCTCAGTTGTTCACCAGTTATCCTAATATTTGATTCTTTTGATGATAGACAGAAGCAACAAGTTGTTCAAGAGGTAATTAATTATTTGTGCCAATTCAATTGGTTACCTCAGGGTATGGAAAAGGATGTATTTGATTCTTTGTATTCTATTCTTGTAAATTTATGGAAAGTGGTTGTTGATCAAGATCAAGAAATTATTGACAAAATCTTATTTCAATATTTTTTTGATTTATCTAGAGATGAATTGTTAACAAATACTTGATAAATTCAAAGGACAATTTCATTCTAAGGAAAGAAGATTGAAGCTAATGGCTGGAAATATACAATCTTTTGAAGATGATACCCACAAAATTGCTATAGACATTCAAGGAGGCATGGGAATTTGAAATCACAAATAGAGACTCTACCAGAGTTAGATTTTCAAGATAATATTGCACTAGATAAGGATGATGCAACCTCTCCACCAATTATTTTCTCTGTTGATGATATTGAAATTCAGGACACCATTGATACACCTGGCAATATCATTGAACTAGTTAGGAAATTTGTACTACAATTGCTCAATTTTGAATCATAGAAAGCAGTTGATATACCAATTAATAAACCTAGTGTGGTTGTTCCACCACCACCAAATAAAGAACAAAAAATTGATATTTAACTACCAAAATTTACTACAATTTCACAAGAGAAACAAACAAAGGTAGAGAAAGAGGTTGAAGTAAAGAAACCTCAAAGGAAAAAGGATGAAGTGATAGAGAAAACAAAGGAGAAGATAGAAGAGAAATCAAATGAAAAGAAAAAATCAAAGGCAATACAACAAATTGATGATGAGGATGACTCAACAGGCATCAAAGGGATTATAGATGTAGAATTCCAGAAAGAACAGGGGAGAGAAACTTGTATCAAATATTGACAAAGGGAAGATTGCTCTATCTATCAACAAAGATCTTTTAAGAAGTGTTATTGAGACTAGAGGAAGGATATTGGCCTAGACCTCTAATATTTCATTTTTCTTTTCTGATTTGAAGAAGAAGTGAGAAGAGACAAGACAAGAACTGGAAGGGATATGTATTGCTTACATACCTTTACAGGATTCAACCTTAGCATTTGGCAAGTCAGTTAGATGTTTATGATGGTGAACAGGTCAAGCACCTGAGATCTCTGAAAGAACTCAATAACCTGTTGAGACCCAAAGTGGACATGTTACATTTGACATACAAAGATGTAGAAGGAGTTTAGTCAACCCCTAAAATGAGCACAATAGATGATATTGAAGAATTCTCTGCACAAGTTATGACAAGCATTGAGATCACTAAGATATTACAAGAAACATTGGATAATGATTTTACTTAGATGAAGATTTATTTCAGTGATATTTTCTTGAAAATTTCATTAAACACTCCTTAAAAAGACTCTTATATTTGTCTCTATGTAGTTTTTGATGCAAATTTTGATCTAATATATATGTATTTTACTTTTCAATTTGGCATTGTTGTCAAAGGGGGAGTAGAAATATGTCTATGTTGTGAAAATTTTGTATACACTTGGGGACTAGAACTTTATTGTTAAGGGGGAGTAGATACAGAAATATGTTTGTACAATTTTTGTAAGAACACTTAGTTGTAAAATTGTAAAATTTTCTAAGTGTTGTCATCAATGCCAAAGTGGGAGATTATTCTCTTGATGATGATTTTAATGGATGACTTTATGTGTTGTCATTGTTGGCACATGTATACACACACATATGTTCACATTGTTTATTTATCTTAGTTAAGACAAACTAGTATTACTCCTAATTATTTGTATTGCAAAACCAATATATGTAGAGTAAATTTCAAACGGTTTTGAGGGTGTCTAACCGGTATATGTAGACAATCAGTATATTCAGGAATAGCATGACACCATCTCAGAGATTCAACTAAGATCATCAAAGAAGAAAATGGAGGACAATCAGCTTATGTGTTTGATGTGGTTAACTCTTAACTAGTATCAGTATTCCGACCAGTATTCACTGATTGTGTGATGAGTTATCATTGGTCATGATGAGTGACATCCCTAACTGATAGATTTGGTAGGAATTTGTGATGTGTTATGCAAGATTATATAGATACACTGCACCTAGAAAATTGTGATGGAGTTTTTGAGCCGAGATGAAATCTAATGTCTATATATTGACATTGTGTTGAACTATTTTTTATGATGTGAGATATAGTTGATGTTATAAGTTCGAGCTGTTACGAATTGCAGTAGTAAGTTGGTGATGCAGTATTGAGTGAGTTGAAGAGGATCTATACTAGCAAGATGTGCCATTATTAGATCATCCCTACTTATTGTTTCCTAGTCACTACAAGAGTCAAATCCCCTAGCAAGGTAAGCTCTAACAAGATTTTTTTACAAATCCTCTAGCTAGGTGATCCATTAGTTTGGGTTTTCAAATCCTCTATCGAGGTTACTCCTAACAGGTTACTACCTTTAATAGGGTACAAATCCTAACAGGGGATTGGGATCTTTAATAGGATTCACTCCTAGCAGAGCAGTTTTGTAGGCCCTAACTAGTCAGTTACCTATTATCACAAAAAATTACCTTGTGAGTCCCATCTCACTATGATTTTTCCCAGTTGAGTTTTCCACGTATAAACACTTGTGTTATGGTGGATGGTTTACTTGTTGTGGATGCTTTAATATCACTTTGGATTGCATGCATAGTATTTAGTAGGTTGGTTAACTTTCTTTACCAGTCAGTGTTTAAAGTGGTATTATTTTTGTTGTCATTGATTCACCGCCCCCCTCTTAGTGGTTTATAAGTATATCACATTCCAATATCTTTCATAATGGCAGATAATTCTCGGTATGAGTGAGGTAGAATATTTGATGGTGGTAACAAAAACTCACCTATTAATCTAAAGAAAAAAATATAATGTTAATATAAAGAATAATAATGGTATATGATTTGCCATTTATTCACTATAATGACATATATGACATACCCTAACATACATGAGATTGTTATGTTGGATAAACCATTCATAACCTTAAAGTTAACCAACAACAATAAAATGGAGAGAAGAGTTGTTTTGGAGCCTGAACGTAAAGGGCCTCATATGTATTCTCAAGTAGAGGTAAATCATGAACAACATCAAGGTCATCGTGATCATCATGATCACCTGTGCCAATACTAAATGTGTCATGGATCAATGTATTTGTACCATCATCTTCAATTGTGTTTTTTGGTGCATGATCGTCATCTTCCATGGGATCATTATCTTCAGCTTTGATATTCACACCTCCATGTTCCTCCACTTCAAAAACCATATTCTTCGGGTTGTGTTGGTCCATATCATATTCCCTAGGGTGCTCAACCTATATAAAAATGATCAGCATATTTAAACCATGATCATGATCTCATCATCAAGTGATTTCTTATATATATAAATTATTAAAATGATATAATGAATAACTAACCAATAGATGATAATCATGTCCCCCTTCATTGTGACCATGTTGCCTACAATGTTTCTTAGTTGTTTTGATTATAAGTCTTCTAGTCCTTAGGCCCTTACAAATTTTGCAAGGACAATAATATTTTCCATCACCTTTTATTTTCAAGTTTGACACCAATCTAGCAATTGTCTCCTTATTTTGTTCTTCCTTGATATTATCTGACATGGTCTTTCTTCATAGGCAAAAAAAATAGGCTATGGAAAAATTGCAAATCAAACCAAAACCATTGAACTCTTCTTTTTCATCCTAAAATATTGAATTTAATAGAGAACATATTTAATGTAACTAGTGGTCACAAATTCTTTTGAGATAGATGTTCAATCATTAGATTCTCAGCAGAAATTCTTTTTCCTCTCCCACCAACTCCTCCTCCCTCCCTCTTTCTCTCTCTCCCAACAAAATATGTTGAGTGCACATGCTAAATGGCATCAACAAAACTTCCCTCATCATGGCATATAAAAAAATACTTAAGGAGACAAATAGTTGGAGTGAGATGATTATAAGAACCATCAACCGTGCATTGAAATTATTCTAAGTGTAGTCAACTTGAGTGAATCAGGTAGGTTTATTGAGGACAACTCATTTAACAATTATATTTGTATCTATTGGATTAGGTACTGAATGCAAGGCTTCACCTTAGAATTCATTTAGTGACTGTGATTAGTCACCAATCAGATAAGTATATCTTATATCTACTCATGTAATCCAAATATTATATTGAAAGCTTTGATATGAACTTAATGCTAGGTTTTTCCTCCAATCTAGAGGTTTTCCCAAGGTAATCTGCATGTGTCGTCTTGTGTTTTGGCTTGTATTGTTTATTTCTAAGTTTTATTATTACTTATAATCACTAAAATTATCACCTTTTATATAAGGGAGAGGGTTCATTAAGGTGTTCATAGTGATCCTTGAGAATGGAATGAACTCATAATTTTAGTAATTCACTATGTTACAAGTAGGACAAAATTACTTGGAGAAGTGAGGACACATTTGAATTTTATAAGGTGTCTAGAGTTTCTTCCTAGAGGGTCTCTTACTAGTATATTGATGATAATAGATTATTTATTAGAGTTTTTTCCTAATTCAGTTTTCCACAAGGTAAATCATCTGCATTATGTCCTTGTCATGTGGTGTTTATTTTATATCTAGTATGTAATTGCTAACTAAATTTTCAATTTGAATAAAGGACCTTTTCCTCCCGAGGTAAATGCCATAATATTTCACAAAATAAAAAAATGATGAGAACCCAGGTTCCTAGAAAAATAAGTAAACAATTTCATCCCACGATAGGCACTGTCCACATTTATAAACTATAAATTTACCAAAAATCAAGGGGGAAAATACTTAATTTTGCATGATATCCTTGCAGTTACCAAAAATATGTGATGTTAAATCTATTTCTATTTATAATTATTTGATATATAATGGGAGGATTGTTAATCATGTTAATATTGTTTGGTATTCTAATTCATCCCCTGCTCAATGGGGCAAGTTGTTTAGGAATATTTGGAACTTTCTTGTTGCTCCTAAAAAGAAAGTCTTTAAATGGTTGCTTATACTTGATAAGTTACCTATCAGATCTAAACATTCTAATGATGAGTTTTGTAACATTTGCAAGGTTAAAGGGACAGTTAGACATATATTCTTTGACTGTTCTATAACTAAGGAGGTTTGGAAGTTGTTTGGGTTCATTATTTCTTGGCATATTAGCATACTTGATGTTGTATCTGGTTTTATTAGAGGACTTAAAAAAGACACTAATCAGTTCTGGAATTTTCTTTAATGTGAAATTCTTTGGTACATTTGGAGGATTAGAAATTTAGAGAAGTATCAAGGGATAGAAAGGGCACTTACTGAGTCTTTTTGTAGAATCAGATTACAAAAATTTAGTCTATGAAAAATTTGGTCTATAACCTTCACAAACTAAGAAAAATGATGTCTCAAGTATGAACGTCTTCTTAGAACTAGTTATAAAGAACTTGAAATATTAGTTATGAAATGATGTTTTAGTATAATATACCAAATTCAAATACTTAAACATAGAAAAATTGCAAAATGAACCAAAACCATTCAACATTCAGCACAATAACATCATGAACAACAGTCATTGAGAAATCACAAGAGCAACAACTATATTACAACAATGTCAAAGCATTTTGATAAGATCTGATAGCACATAATTTTTCAAATTAATTATGCTCTTCAAAATGCTATTCTCTTATATTTTTAATTTTGATTTCAAACATTGAACACTTTCTATCATATCTATCATAACAATAGTTACTGGTGGGTTTTATGTGAAGGCTGACATAGATGAGCTTTCACTTTGACAATTCCTAGCAAAATGTATATTTCAAAAGCATCTCAGGGAACATAATGAGAAAAAGAAGAGTTCATATGTATGTTAGAGGTTTTGTTCAATTTATATTGAATCCATTAAGAAAATTATTAAGATTTGTATTCCTAAGAAGAAGTAAAAGTTGCTAATACTTGAAAATTGCATTGTCGGGTTAAGTTATCTCGATAAGAACACTTGAATAAAAAAGACCAGCATTCTATGAGGGTATCATATAATGATAAAGGCAATGAATAAAATCCATCAGCAAAGGTTATAACAAAAAGAAGGTCACTGACATAACCAAAGGGATTAGGATGTGTTATTTTGAGTCACCTCAATGCCCAAAAAAGACATAGGGAAAGCATGTACTGATGGAACATACTTCATCGGGAAATATTTGCCTATCATTGTAATCCATTACAACCTATCCTTATACCTAATGGAAGAGTTGGTCAAATAAGTGGAATAAGGATGTCATTGGGAAGACCTATGACGATGGAACCGACTACAACAGGAAGAGTTGCACCAAAGGAGAAAGTCATCGGGGAAACAATGTTAATCGCTATGACATCTAATGATTTAACTCGATGCTCGATGGGACTATCGGGTTGACTTACACCAATATAGAAGAAGATAAGTTATCAGCTAAGGATATCCTTATAAAGGGGAGTAAAGTACCAAAATAAAAGAAGGGTTTTGTAGGTGGCACCAAAATGAAATAAGAATAAGAGAGACACATGTTGTCGAGCCATTTCCATATCTTAATTCAAAACCAAAATAGTGATTTCTTATTTAATGATTGTAGTAGGTACATCTATAGTTCACACAAGGCAATTTAATGAGAAACTCATCAATGTAAATTTGTATGTAGATGCATTAGGCATAGAAACTAAAATTGCCTAATTTGAGTGTCACACAAGTGAAAGATAATTCACACAAAGAATACATTGAGTTTCCAAAAATAAGAGCGAAGAATTATGATTACAGAGATGGACACTACAAGTTCAACTAGAAAGAAAAGGGCAACAAAGAGCTCAGAATCTAAGGGAAAGAAGACTAAGATAGAGGATGTACCTCCTGTTAGAAGATTGGATGAGGACATGATTCAGCAAATGCAAGCACCTAACCTAAAGTCCCGAAGGTCAAAGCAACACCTACCTAGAAGGGACTAGTTGGAAGATGGATACAAAGAGGTTGGGGATGTCTAGACTAAGGGGAGGGGACACGAATTGTTCATGTTCAATTATCTGAGAAGAAACAAGAAAATTCTACTTTGCAATCCTTGGATGAACAATTTGGGTAAGTTAACTATCCCAAATGTCTTTG
Organism: Cryptomeria japonica; assembly: GCF_030272615.1. NCBI lineage: Eukaryota > Viridiplantae > Streptophyta > Pinopsida > Cupressales > Cupressaceae > Cryptomeria > Cryptomeria japonica. Next base: position 625,561,930 of record NC_081413.1, read on the forward strand.
TGAACATAAGGTTGCTAGAGGTTATGGTTAGAAATTGCAATTTCGTGAAGATATACATTCAATTCCCAAATATTGATGTATTCATTAGGTTTTCTCTAGGTAATGTGAATGAAGTTTTTAATTTAGATCCCAACCCCAACAAACCACTGTCCTTTGGGGAGTTAGAGGAAGAATATATTATGATGGACACTACATATATTGGTTGGAAAATTTCTATTCATAAAAGGAAGCCAGTGAAATTGACTGAGGAAGAAGGGCCACCATTTAGCATTGGTTTATTTAGATACTACTTGTAGTATAAATACATGTCATGTAGGCAAGCAGGAGGATTCAAGGTGCCTGATTTGGCGAGTATCGAGCTATTGGTTTTAGCTTCTAATGTACAAATGTACAAGCCCAGGTATTTTGACTATGTTGCATATTTGGTAGAGGAGTTACATGAAGGTTTTCTAAACCTTAAAGATAATAGGAACCCTACTTTCATATTTTATTCACTGTTAATACATTTGGTTTTATTCTATGGATGAGTGAAGGGTTTGTGGTCAGAAGATTTAAAATTGAATACAATGAATAGGGAAGGTGAAGAACAACCCATGCAATTATACACATCTCTTTGGGATTCTTGGTATATGAGATCTAATTATATTAAGTTTGAAGGACTTATAGCTAAACCACTATATAGGATATATGAGGTTCCATGTGAAGGATCTATCTTTGATGGAATTAAGAGATTTTTAAGGCCTAAGGATTGTGATGAAAGGCAAATTGTTGACCACAACTAGGGAGACAGGTTTGTAAACAAAGATTTTATAATTTTCAGAATATATGGATTTGAGGGAAGCCCTTATCTGTCACCTAAATAAGTTCTAGATAGAATATCCTACTTGGAGATTGTAAGGCAATTGAGTGTGTCAAACGTTAAACATTTTACGGATCAGTGCAAACAAACCTTCCTGCCTGGAACACTAGGTTTTGGAGATTTAACAATAGTGTCTACTAAAGCTTATGATATAATTGATAACAAATTAATGGAAGAATACAACTTATTTGAGCACTATGCAAGGAAGAATTATGATCCTGAAGGTTATATTCATTCTTCAAAACAAAGAAATGTGGGTGGTTATCTACACTCAAGTTTGGTGGCTGAAGATATGTTTAGGAATATGGAGGATGCAGAAGCCCAAGAGGTAATTGATAGATTGAATAGAGAATTGGTAGAAAAGAGAAAAATATTGCAGGAAATGGAAACTGAGGAGGAGGAAGTAGAATGTGAATAAGATGAAAATACAACCATCTCTAGGTATCAAGTACTAGCAATGGAAGAAGAGCCCAATGTGCAAGAGAAAATTGTTACAAAATTGGAGGTTCATGCTAATTCCAAGCTGGAGGAATATTCTACCTTTGTTGTAGATGATGTCTTTATACAATTTAAATAATTTATATCCATTTTGTACAATTTCAAAGGAAAGAAGTTGAGGGATTCTATTCCCAACAGTACACCAGGAAATGAAGTTGAACTATTGAGGAAGTTAAAAGAACAAATAGATGTCAAATTGGCCACAATGGCTCCTCAAAAAGCAAAACAATTTCTCACAAAGGCTGGAGTGATCTTATTTCCTGGATGGTATGTTAGTTCTTCATTTATTTTTGATAGTTTATTGCATTTAGAGAATAAGGAGTTTAAATTAGATATACAAGATATAAATGATGTGTTCATTGGGTCAAGATTTGATCAAGATGAGGAACCCTTATTGTTATGGGATTTATATCCTCCTAATAAATTACCTAAGATTATTGATGTTGATAAGGACTTTGGCTATATCATGAAGCTTAAAGTTGGGGATATTGATCCCATTATTTCTATAGATATTGGAGTAGATATCTCAAAGTTTAACAAGGCACAAATGGTCAAGACAGTAAGAGAAAGAAACCAATATAAAGTATTGTATGAAGAACTGCTAAGAACAAGTGGGCAACCAATGCCAATGGTCATTTCTCTTGGTAATTCATAGTGGAAGAAAAAGTGTAAGGAATTACAACAAGAAAATGAGAAGATGCTTAAACAGATGCAAAGTGTGAGGAAAGATACTGCCTCTATATTGTTAACCAAAATATTTGAGACTTTACAAGGCTTTCTAGAAGAGTTTTGTATAGTTTTTTAGAAGAACATGGATAATGTAGTCTCATACAATAGGATTCAAAATAGATTCGGGACTTGACTGCATGATAGAATAGTAGCCAAAGTAGAAAACAAGGAGATTGAAAAGATAAATAAGTTGGTAAGACACAATAAATTTAATAAAAAGTTGCAAATTGAGTATGATGAGTGCAAGCACATAACTCGCGATGGTTTCCCTAAATTGGTTGATCAGAAATGTGAGATTAAAGATGAGGATAAATGGATCTCAAAAGGCCAAAGTCTTCTCAATGTTTCCCTTGATATTGCCCAGACTGATGGAATTAAATTAAAAAATACTATAGTATAGATGGATAATTTTGTCACACTGGAGATCATCATCATGGATGATAGGACCTAAAATTATATCTTGCAAAATTTTGGCCATTCTAGTTTTATTGAGCCTTCTGTCAAGGTTTCAAGGTTTAGGGTTTTAGGGGTTGTGTTTTCTGGTCAAGTCTTGATATAAAAGAAAAAAATGTTGAGCCTTTTATGTTCCGTCATCACTTTTCCTACTTAAGGTTGAGGGTTGTATTCCATTATCGGGGCCATTTTATTTCCTAAGCATTAAGTTCTTTTAGATTGGTCTATGAAATGATTTTCCACAGTCGCATAGATTTTTTTGCTATAGTTAGTCTCATTTTAATGTTTGTGATTGCGCCCATAATTTTCCTAAGTCCAAAATTCCTAAATATTTCAACCACTTGATAAAGATAGGATAGATCTGACGGTACACACTTCCCATGGTCAAAAGTGAAAGGACGATAAAGATCGTGGAATCACAAAATGATGCCATGTATAATTGGTGGAGAAAGGTGAGCCGATAGTTTTTAATTTTCAAATTTTTAATATTACAAGTTCCCAACAAGTAAAACCTGAGTTACTAGAAATGAATGTTTCTGCACATGCTTATATCAAGTGCCAATGTTTTAATTCTGGTCTAAGAAATGATTGGGTGTTAGCAACCATTGTTAACTGACCAATGCACTTAGAAAGTAAACAAATAACAAATCCAATGGTTTTCATGATCCTGTAATCAAAAGATGCGAGGAGATTATGGACCACAACATCACGAGATGATGCCTCATGTCCAAGTTGGGCCAAGTAAATTCAATGGTAGGATTCTTGAAAGTAGTGATAAAGGTGATGAGTAGGATGTGCCACATCATACCAAGGATGGAACCGCTTGCAAATTGGAGAGTAATTGTCAGATTGAATGGTATGGTCTATCAAATTTGCCAACTTGACAGATGATCGATGGTCAAGTTTTAAACTTTTTAAATACAAGTTAAGAGCCCATATTTTGCTCGTGCAAGTAGTAATGGTGGATTAGACATTGACGTTTCATTCCAGGCAGTAATAAAAGTACTCTAAAAATTTGTTCTTGTTTTGTAAAGAATTCCATAGTGATCTAGAAGACATTCATGTTGCTGAAGAAGGTTGAAACGATTCCATGCAACACATAACCGCTATTCCTCTGGTGTAATTAAAATAGTAAGTTTGTCTGAGCTTTTTGGTATGTTCTTGAAACAATTGATTTTATAAATTGTGCATGAAATTAAAAAAAAAATAATTTCAATTGTTCTAGGGTTAGGAGCTAAATAGAGAAGAGTGAAATTTTCTTAAATTATTGTTGTAATTTAAATCTTGTGTTAGCCCTAGTCTTGTCTTTCTTAATTTGAAGATGTACTATAAAAACCTAGTTCAAAAGATGGATCCCTCATGAAAACATTTAGGGAAAATTGATTACATGAAAAGGAATCTTTATGATGATTTCTTGGATCAATTGAATCCCTCAACAAATGACCAACACCAAGGGTAGAGATTTGTGAGTGAAAAACCCTAGCAGAAGGGTTAACCAATAAAGAATTCCACTTGGCAAATGTTAGTATTCCAATGACTAGATTACAAATGTTTAAACTATGGTGTGGATAGAGGAACTTGCATTCCCTACTATCTAGTCCTTGGAAATATGATTTAGGTAAGTTCATAGTGTCGGGTGTCTTCATGGATGTTGACCTTCTCAAAGCTATTGCAAATAGATATAACCCTATCTCAAGGGTTATTAAGGAAAATGAAGGAGAGATTTTGTTTACTATCAGAAGGGAAGAATTCTAGGAGTTTTTTGACCTATGTGAACCATCTGCAAGCCTGGTGCAAGTAGATCAAAATGAGTTAAAAGAAGAATACTATAAAATGAAGGAGTTAATTAGAAGTAATTTCCTTCCAATGCATTTGGTTAAAGTAGGGAGCACAACATACCATATTGGCCCTAGCTCAAAGGAGCCATTCCTTATTGGTACTTTTGCTCACTAATTTCAGGCTACCTTTTTCTCTCTATGTCAGGTATTGGGTGTCAATCCAATTACAATGATGCCACTTAATTTTATGTACATGGCCATGCAAATTCAACATCCCGATTATACAGTGGTTTTTTACTTTGCCCCGTATCTTAAGGAAAATATTCATGAGGGGTTACAAGATATTAAAAATGAAGTGGCTAGTGCTAAATTATTTTGGTATTACTTATGCATATGTTCTCGTCTAGGAATACAGATCACTTTGAAGGTACCATGAACCTCAAAAGGACAATTGATAATAAGGAGATTCCAGTGCAGCTTTGGAGTACATATATGTATTGGGATAGATAGTAGACTAGCTTTGTAAGATTTGATAACAAATTTGCTTCTAAGTTGAGGAAAAGTTTGACAGTAAATCCGCCAAGGATTCCCCAAGATTTACATGATTTGGTAAGGCCCAAAGAGAGGTTTCCACTTGCTAGGATTGAGCACAATTGGGGGGATTCTATCCTTTATACTGTAAGTACTATTATCAAAATCTATGGTTTCTCCAGACAACCACATGTATTACCCTTCAACGTTCCTTTGAGAATGGATTTTGCTGAGGTAATGTGGTAGATAGGATGCATTCATGACAAAGAATTAAATGGAAGGGGCAAAGGAACAATTTTCCCAGATTACACTATCATCCCTTATTTTATAATTCTGAAAGGAATATATGAACATTTTTGATAAATTCTTTGCTCCATATCATTTTAGGGTGAGCATAGCTAGACACAATGATCCTGAGGGGTTCAACACTATCTTCAAAACAAGAAAAAAGGAATTGTATTTCCTCATGAGCATAACTTTCCTAAGGACATAATTACAAATGAATTTGATTTCATGACTCAGGAGTGGAGGAAATAAAAATCGATAATCTTCAAAAATTTTATGTGATGAAATTCAACATATGGATCCAAATTATGATCTAGTGAAGGATTTTACCCCATTTTGTGCTAAAGTTGACTTTGTTATGAACAATTTCAATGAATTAAAGCTAATTTTAAAGGAGAAGGTGGCCAAACTTGAATAATTTCATAGCTAACAAAAGTCAATCTCACAACCTCCTTTGTATCAAAGAGCAGGTGCATTGGTAGAAAAGAGACATGTTCATGAATATTCTCAGAAAAGAGAAAGAGAAGAAACAAGTGATGAAGAGGAGAGGAGAAATGACAGTGGAAGGTTACCAAGGAGAAAGGGTAAAAATATAATGAGTACAGAGCCTTCCTCAAAAATGCAAATCAAGCCTTTTCAAGGAATCAAGATCATTGATCTTGAAGACTCAAAAATAAGCCACTCGCCATCACCTGTGCGCTTTTCACTTGTAAGGTAGAATGAAGAACAAGTGGAGGAAAATATGTTCATAGCAACAAATACAAAAAATGCAAATCAGTGTTCCTCTTTTGCCCCTAATCTGGAGTTAGACCTCACTCCTTTAGATATTCAAAGAAAATCTTTTAGGGATGCAAGAAAAGAGGCATGTGATAAGTTCCTTGAAGATGATACTTTTGTAAGGAGACTATCCTTTCTACAACTATTATGGAAGATGAAGATTGAACAATACAAAAGAAGAATTACTAAGAAAAAGGCCCAAAGGCCAAATAGATATGATCAAGAAAATCAAGAAAAAGTCAAGAATGAACTTATGGAAGAATTTAAGGAAATAACTGTTGATGAGGGTAGGAAGATTATAAGTCAGGCTGAAGTCTTGATTTTACTAGAATGCAACATATAATACAGTGGCTTTTGATATAATCAGGAAATCAAAAGGTCAACATTTCAATTCAGAGGAGGAAGCAAGGTTGGCATTAAAAGGATCAGGTTTTGTGGATGATTATGCAACCTTGGCAATATAGGTGGTAGAAGAAGGACCTAGAAAGCCTAACATAAGTGACTTAAACCCCAATTTGAGGGGAGGACTTATTATAAAAAGAGCATCTAACACATTAAGTGTAGACACTACAAATTTGAATGTTGATTTTGCTAAGTTGGCACATGACACTGCCAAAAGAGAAGCCTTGTAAAAGGAGAAGCTAATGAAAATCTTTGATAAGCTATTCAATGATTACAATGCATCTCAACAAAGGTGTGTGGAGTTGCAATGAGAGTACAACTTTTTGAGCAGGTAAAAATAAAAGTTTCTTTTCCTGCACTTACAGGGCCATTTGAGCCATCAACATCTAGGTCATCACCTATGGTCCAAGGAGAAGAAGAAGTTCAACTTGATTTAAGTGTGGGTATCCTCGGTATGTCATTAGTCCCATATGATGATGATGATGATGAGCCTGAAGCTACAAGATAAACTTAACCAACGCAGTCTCGGACATTAAAAAAGATTATTGAATTAGAAAATAAGTTGAAAGAATTAGATGATCAATCAGTCAGGTAGCAAAAGGATATAGTTAGCTCAATGCTAACTCATTTGAATGAGAAAGTTGATAGTAGACTCAATAGTCTTCATGCCTTATATTCTTTATTATTTAATGCTATTCAAAAATTTGATGATGATAAAGAAGTGGCAATTCCTTTGTTTACAAAATGGTTTCAAAGAGGAAATGAGCTCAGAATAATGTATATGGCTTCTAAGTATCATGCCGAGAGACTAAGTGCACTCCAACTAACATACTTATTGGTAAAATCAATGTAGGAAGACCAAATTTTACCAAAAAATATAGAAAGAAAGATAAGGGAAATGGTGAAAAATTTCAGTGAGTTGAATCAAACTCTTTTGCCAAATATTGAAGATAAAGAAGGGGCAATCAAACCTCTACAATTTTGGAAGGAGGAGGCAGAAAGAGTCATTAGTACCAAGGTAGAGCTAGGATGTGAAGGGGTAAACATGGATATGCTAGAGGATATCATGGAGAAAATAATTGCCATAGGATCATTTTTGGAAACTTTTGAAAGAGAGGAAAATAAAGTAGCCATAAGTATATTCCATACAGGGCAAAAATTGATTAAGTTATGACTTTTGATTGCCCATTTGATGAATAATACAATGCATGTAGTAGTATGTACCTGAATGATGAATAAAGGTTATGAATAGTTTAATATAATTATTTTTGTGTTCTAGTGGAAGATATTTTTGAACTGGTATAACAGAAATGATAGTAAAATTCATCATGAGTTTTAAGAGAAGCAGTCATAGACTTTGATCCTGTATGAGAGAAATCAAGGATGAAATATTTTGTAATAGAATGCAATTGTATGTAATCATTTTGAAATGACAGGTGTCTCCTCTGGCCTAAAGCTTGTTTGCTCCCTTGTTTTTTTTTATAAAAGGGAATTCAGGGCTATGAGATGGGGTTCCAATTTTTTAGTCCCTGGAGTGTTCTGAATTTCTGGTTCCAATAGCAAAGGTTTAAGTAAAGTAAAAAGTTGTAAAAGGTCATTTCTAGAGCAAAATAATAGTCTTATGTCTATTTTTCTGTAGGTTCTCGGAGTTATGTATGAATTTGTATTTTGAGAGAGACATCTGAATTATTCAATAGAAATATAATTCAAACCTATTTCTCTCCAATGTATTGGTCCATCATGTTTTGAATGAATATCATTCATTGCACTGTTGTGGTATATGTATTTTTTTTTCATGCTCTGGTCTAAGGGGCCAATTAAATGCTTGAGTAGAATTGAAGAGTGGTAGGGATATTTGCAATGATTTTGATAAGTAGTTTTGGGTTGGGGTTGCAAATATGATGTATTGCAAGGCAATATTCTTAGGTTTATATGTTGTCAGATAAATTTTGTCGGAATGCATTTTATGCAGTCTAAATTCATGTACCCAGTAGAGTAAGGCACTAGGCATAGCTAAGAAAATGTCTTGGTGTTGATGTTCTATTTGAAATCACCACTTATTTGCTATAATTTATTAAATATCAAAATATTTTTATTTACATGTATGTTATCATTTCTTTTAATCATCTCATGCTCTAAACTAGTTGAGGATCACTGAGGAATTTTCCATTTCAGACCATTCTCCCTTTTTGTCGAGCCTTTATATGAGATTATCTGCTTTATTTCATGTATAATTTGCGAGTGTCGCATAGAAATCATAGATTGGCATGAGGATCACCCTTCTGAGTTTTGTAGAGTGCAAAGTGTATAAGGATCTTCTATCCTTATTAATGTTGCTCCAATTCTAAAGAATATTAACAGTTGGAAGTGGCTTTCCATAGATATTTAGAAGAAATAGCTTGGTCGCTGCCTTGTGTCCGTGTAAACCCATTTTTTGGCACCAAAAAAAAATGGTGACTCTGGTAGGGAAATGAACTATTCAGAATCTTTGGTTAGAAAAGGTTTTGTTTATAATATAGTAGAGGTTTTCAGAGTATCTCTATGATTTGATGGTGAAGCCCACGGTTTTGTGTTTTTGGTTAATATTTTCCTATGAAAAGGGCGTTTTACATTTTCATAAGAAAGATATTCTGGTTTGTGAATAGGGTTTACAAATTTCTTTCAAAGATTACCAAGAAGTGTTTTATTTGATATCCCAAAGAAATTTGGGTGGCGACTCTGAGGTTTTTATGCCAATGCATATATTTTTGAATAATTCTAACATATTTTTGAAGGATTTTGTTACTATGAGTAAAGCCAAGAACACCGGAGGTTATATTAGGTTGCATCCTGAAGAAAAGTTGGAAGAGCTTCATGGAGCTCCATAGAGACATGGGACAAGAATAAATACAGATACAAGTGTCCCTCCCTCATCATGGAAACCCAAGCACAAGAATGCAAGTAAGTCACAATTAATTCTTGTTCCTAAGGTTCATGCATCATCTTCTAAAAGTTTTGAATCAGATAGTTTAGGATTTTTCAATTCCTTATTCGATACACCTATTCAATAAGAGGTGCAACCACATAGAAAAGAATGTACTCAAGTTCAATATTCAAAAAAGAAAAGAGGTTAGAGTAGAAGTGGAAATCACAAAAGTTAAAATTCTATTGGTGTACCTCCTCCTTTGGGTCTCACAATAGATTTTTCTCCTGGTTATGGGTCAATATGAGAACAAGGTAATGTGAACTTAATTGATTTAGATGATACTTCTGGATCTGAGATAAATCTACTACATCTTGAAGAATTTTTTGGAGACATAGACACATTGAAAAGAGAACCCCAAGAATAGATAGATTTGAGAAGTGAAAGAGAAAGAGAAGGAGAATCTGAAGTTATTAGAGTTGTAATAGAGAGAGATGGTTTAATATGACAATTAGCAATACTCAAAGCCTTGGCTCAGGAAAATGATAAGCCTAGTGTTGAGGGCCCTATTTTAAGAGAGATTTTAGATAAAAAATATCAAAATATCACAAAGGAAAAGACTAAGAGTAATATGGATAACCATGGGTTAGTAGATCTTAGTCAGCCAAGTGTTAAAATTCCTAGATTAGATTTGGATAAAGGAAAACAAAAGGAATATGGTATTAAGAAAGATGGTAAAAAATATTCAACTATCCCAGATCTAAGTTGAAAGTTATCCCAACTTGACATTGAGCTAGAAACAACTAGAATAGAAAATGACTCATGTGAAAGAGTTGAAGAGAGTTGAAATGGAAGCCTGAAATGCAGAGATGAAAAGGAAAATTAATTTCCTTAAAGTGTCAAAATTAATTAGTGCATCATTCATTGCTGACCCATCCAAAACTTAGGCTATTTCTAGAATAATTTAAGAAACAAAATGCAATGTCAATGCAAATACTCCAACACATAATACTTAGAATACTTAGAACACCAAAATTCTAGTTATTGGGCAGAAAAGCCAGGTGGCTATTAAAAATAGTGGTAAACCCCAACTTTCTAAACATTTTAATACTGTTGTTGGTGATAGCACTAGAACAAATGCTATTGTAGCTAATATCGCAACAAATGTTATAGGACAAGATGTGGTTGAGCAATTTCAAACAAGACCTATTCATCTAGAAATATTAGGTATTTGCATTTTGAAGGGATCCTAGGATATCCTAATGTAATCCCAAATTACATAAGGGAAAAATTCAGTAAGTTTGTAGGCAATAATGCTATTACTAGGGAGGAACATCTGAGGGAATTAATTGATAAGTTAAATTACTATGAGGTAGAGCATGAAAATATTTGTGCAGTCTCTAACATAGGATGCTAGAGATTGGTATAGAGGATTGCCAACTACAAGTATCAGCTCTTGGGAAGACTTTGAGGGATTTTTAAAGAGCAGTATGGTTATAAAATGAATCCAAGATTCATGTTAAATGAGTTTAATAACATTAAGAAATCATTAAATGGGGATGTGGCTAATTTCAATATCAAATTTCAAAAGGCTATGCATAAGTTGTTTCAGGTTTTAAGGTTGGGTGATAATGTTTGTCTGACCAGATATATGAATGCATTTGATACAAAAATGGCATTTATCTTGAGAGATAAAGATCCTCACACTCTAAGAGATGCATTTAGAATAGCTATAAATATTGAGTGCAATAGAAGAGCTTCATGTAAGCTTGGAAGGACAGAGGATCCTATAATTTCTAAGAGTTCCAAAGACAAAGTTGAAAAGTCTTTAGGGACAAAACCTAAAGCAGAAGATAAATGGGATAAGGTACTTAATACATTCAAAGATATGAAATTAACTATGGCAAAAAGTGACAAGGGTCTTGTAATAGAAAGGCCACAGTTTAATAAATTTAATAAACCACAAATATTGAAGGATTATCCTTACAACACAAATTGGAAGGATGGAAAATCTTTTTAGCAACAAAAAGGCAAATAGGACCAGAAAATCCCTAACCCATTAAAGAAACATGTAGTGAATATGGTGGAGGAAACACCTTGGTTTGTATCTTGTCAATCACCCCATTCACCTGAATATTGTGTTGTAGCACAATTTATTTTTGTCGATGATGAGCTACACTAAGAAGAGGAAGAACCTTTTGAAGGTGATAATGTTGATTGTCGCATTATTACTTCTTATCTTGGAGAAGAAGAATATTCTTCTGACATTGAAACCTAGGACTTTGATATAGATCATGAAAGGCAAATAAATGAATCATAGCATCAACAAGCTTTTTCTAATAGAGAGTTATCTATTGATGACAAAATGTGTAATGATGAACAAGGTAAGAGTTATGTGTCCTTAAGAACACCCTCAAATTAATAAATTTCCAAAATAAAAGTTCCTATGATAGCCCAGGCTAAAGGTAATTATCAATTGAGAAACATAACTATTGGTGAACCCCAGAAAAAGCCTTCTAGTTTATTTGTCAAAGAATAAAAAAATAAAGGCAAAGGGGTCAAAGAGGATAAGTCAGGAAAGGATGCAATCAAAATTAAGGAGGTCAAGGTAAAGGAGTGGCCTAAGAAAGTTGAGTTTGTAAAACCTAATGAGAAAAATTCTTCACCTAAGGTGAAGGAAAAGATGGTTGAAAAATCTGCTTTGCATGCTGAAGAGGACTTGAAGAAAATACAAAATGTTGGATGCAACAAACCAAAGAAACATGAACAACAACCAAGTATGTCTCTCGAATTACCAAATTACACAACTGTGGATATGCTTTAGTTTCTTTCTTAGATTATAGTTAAAGTTCCTTTACAAGAATGCTAAGAATTGAAGAGCATAGAGATAAAGTCATAGCCTAAGTCAAGGGTGTTTCTCTATTGAAATTAAAAATGAGACAAAGGATAAATAGTTAGAGGGAATGGTTTCTTAGCTTCCCCAAATTTATCTTTAAGATATAGTAGGTGGGAGCCTTCATGATGTAGATCCTTTCTTTCTAAGTGTTATTATAAATGGAGTTATGAAGAATTATATGATCAATTCTAGGGCTTCAAACAATGTCATGCTAATAAGGATAATGCAATCCATGCGTTTAAAAGTAGATACTCCTCAGGGAAGATGTTGTGCTATGGATTCAAGAGAAGTGAATGTGATAGGTACTATAAAGGCACTACCTTATACACTTGTTACTTTCCTTGAGAAGGAATTAACCATGAGTATCCTAGTTGTGGACATCCCACCACATTATGGGATGTTATTGTCAAGAAAGTGGAGTGTCTTCATGGGTGAAAGTTTGTAGTGCAACCTATCTTATGCTAATTTTTGCATTGATGGTAAAAATGTAAAGTTGAAAAGAGAATCAAGGGTACCATATATGATGGTACATGCAGCAAAATCTCATGAAGACATTAATTTTTTTGTAGACACATGAATAAATGCATTCAAGGTTGAAGATTCTCCATAGAAGAAAAAGAAACAACCTGTACTATTGGATAAAGAAGTAGAAAAGTAATCAAGTGATTATAATTTGCGGACTGTGTAATTTGATGAAGCTAGTTGTAAAGAGGGATTAGGTGCAGGTGTGTTATTCATATCATCCCATGGAGAAACATTTAAATTTTCTTTTACTCTGGCCTTTGCATGTACACACAATATTGTAGAATATGAAGCATTGCTTCTTGGTTTGAGACTATCTAAGAAACATGGGAAAAAGAATCTTAAAGTTCTTTGAGATTCTCAGTTAGTCATATCCCAAATTAGATCTAAATAATAAAAAGTTAAAGCAGTATAGAAATATTGTATAGGATAAAATTGAGAATTTTGATGTATTTGGCATTTAACGGAAGGAAATATGCCATAACAAAATGACAAATCTCCTAGAAAATATAGCTCTAAGCCTAGAGGATATCACTTTTGCTGGAATCTCAACAATTGAGATTCAAACTAGGCCTTCAGTCCCTAACAAAATTGAAAGCTAGTAGGTTTTTAATGATGATGATAATATTTTAAGATTTCTACATTGTCTAGATGAATATGAAAATTAGAAGATTGATTTTGGTGCCTTTGTACAAACAATAGATGACAAAGAAACAATCTTTGGGAAGGAAGTGATTCAATTGAAAACAAACAAAATTCCCAAAGGTCTGGTTCCCTTAGAAAGGGTGTTTGATAGTTAAGATAAGGCCAAGGTTGTTATTATTGCCCCGTACCCTGATGATTTAGAAGAGGTTAACCCTGGGACAAAAGGATCCCTAAGGAAGGTCTATATTGGAAAGAAGATGTCACCTAGGGTTAGGAAAATGTTGATTGATTTATTGAGAAAATATAAGCATGTTTTTGCTTGGTCATATGATGACCTAAAGGCTTATAGGGAAGATTTATTTCAACATGAGATTCCTTTGATGGAAAATGCTAAGAATTTTAGACCAAAGTAAAGGCCTATTAATCCAACATTAGCACCTAAAACACATAAGGAGCCAATCAAGGCATTCCATGAGATCAAATAGGCTATTAAAAATCCACCTATTCTGAAGACACTTGATTATGGAAAACCTATGCAGATTCTTTTGTTCGCATCTTTTCATATTGTTGCTACTATATTGTTGTAAAAGAACTCAAAAGGTTTTGAACTACCTATAGCATTTTTTAGTAAATCCTTGCAAGATACAGAGCTGAAGTATGATTTAAATGAGAAGCAGGCCTATGCACTAGTGAAGGTGATTAAAGCTTTTAAGAGTTAATTGATGGGAGAAATAGTGGTTGCATATGTCCCTAGTGCTGCAATTAAAGATATCTTCACACAACAGGAAGTGTCTAGAAGAAGACGTAGATGGATCAATACGATCCAATAATTTAATATTGATATACAAATCACTAAGTTAGTGACAGGAGAAGGATTGGCAAAATTAATGTCCTAGAGTAATTTAGATGCCAATCAAATAAATATTATGGAAGAATAATACAGATCTTATATCTATGATCTGAATGGTTGTAAATGGTATGAAGATATCATATACTATTTGGAGAGGATGAAATGTCTTGAAGAAATGAGTGATAATAAGAGGACATTAAAATTACTTGCTATAAAATATGCCATTGTTAATGGGAAACTTTGGTGGAGAAACATTGATGGTGTCACACTAAAATGTGTGGACCAGGATCAAGCTCAAAAGTTATTATTTGAATTGCATAGTGGAATTTGTAGATGGCATTATATGGCCAAGACAACTACACACAAGATATTAAGGGATGGGTTTTGGTGGCCAATAATTTTTAAAGATGCACATCAACTAATCAAGAAATGTGATCCATGCCAAAGATTTTCTGGAAAATTGAAATTTTTAGGGAATCTGCCATTAAGAATTATAAATGTGCAGGCTTCATTTCAGCAATGGGGTATAGATCTCATTGGAGAGATAGCATGCAAATCTAGTAGTGGTCATTATTGGATTTTATTGGCCATTGATTATTTCACTAAGTGGATTGAAGCCATACCTACTAGAAAAGAAACAAGTAAGGTGGTAATTGATTTTCTCAAAGATAATATATTGACTAGGTTTGGATGTCTAGAGAGGATAGTTTCTAATAATGCCATGAGTTTTAGGTTAGAGGAGTATGAAAGATTCTAAGACAAATATAGTATCGAAATCTCATATTCATCACCTTACGACCCACAAGGAAATGGGTAAGATGAATCAAGAAATAAAAGTTTGATGAAGATCATCAAAAGAATCCTAGAGAAAAACAAGAAGGCTTGTGATTCAAAGCTAAGATTAGTAGTTTGGGCAGATAAGGTAATAATTAAGAAAGCAATTGGATGTGCACCTTTTTAATTGGTATATGGTATGCATGAAAGGTGATAACTCAAATGATGAAAAGTGAGTACCAAACCAGTACTGAGAGGGGTGTGAATCAATACAGGCACAAAAAATTTCCCTGAACTGGTTTGACTGTAGACTATGAGCTACTGGCAATCACTAACACTAGTCCAAACCAGATTACTACTGGTTAAATACAGTGCAACTATGAAAGACATGAACTAGTCAATCTTCTTAGCTTACCATACAACCTACTCCCTCATTTCCACTTTGTCCTTATGCATAAACAGATAATCTATCATCAGAGATACAATGATTTACTAGATCACCATGATTTACCACTAAACAAAAAATAACAAAACATCACATGAAAGAGGCATCACACATGACACACATATTTTTCACGTAGAAACCCAACTGGGAAAAACCATGATGGGGATGAATACCCACAAGCTATTTTTCAACTCTTTAGAAGTCCGCTTTGCTAGGAGCCAAGTCTAGTTAGAGATTGTTACAATAGGTTTTGTTAGGAACCGATCCTGTTAGGGATCACTTGGTTAAGGGATGGCTATAATACCCGATTAAGGGTTAAACCTTGTTAGAGGTTACCTTGCTAAAGGATTTTGTAAACTCAATGGCTTTGAGTCACCTTGTTAAAGGATTTATAGCAAGCTAATTAAAGCTACCCTATTAAGGGATTTTCCAACTATTGAAGTGGTTAGAGATCAACAGGTATCACAATGATCTGGTAATAGCACTCAATGCCAATGCAGATCCGCTTTAGTTTCTTCCTTCTACACACACAAATTGAAGGTATCAATCCTCTCAACTGGTCTAGCAAGAAACACGTATCTCTACACTTAGATACACACATAACATTTGCCAACAACCTCAACATGAAACACCATGTTGACCTTATAGGAAAGCAGATAGGTCGGTAGCAGAAAACCTAAACCCTAAACACTTAGGTTGAGAAATTTAGTTGGTTCAATCTTGACCATTGAACACCTTGCATTTGAATACAACGGTCTTGAAAAGATCTCAAGATATTCTCCATCATTCATTCTTCATCGCTTCTTAGAGGCGATAACCCATCACGTGTTCTCCATTGTTTGTAGAGACTTTGCACATTCTCGAGGTAGATAAGATCAATTTCCTTCATGCAAGATCCTTCACGCGCACAAGGCTGATGTGGCAACATGATCTGACCTCCATTACAATGCTTACTTCAACTAGAAACCCTAAGATTGAGACTACCAACTGGTAGTCATGCGATATGAACCCTGGATACAAAACATTCTATATAATCGTTCTCGTTCCGAATACCAGTTCTGGTTCACAACATCATACCGGTTCTCTTGTTATCTTTTCAACATACCGGTTCACTTGGACAAGCATACCACTTCACTTTTTCACATATGTCAGTTCACAACATCATATTGATTCTCTTTGCAATTGCTTTAACTTCAATATACCGGTTCACTCAGCATAATGACATCAATGACAACATTCAATATTAACATGTCATCATACTCTATACATATGCCAACAAAAGGTTATCCCAAAATAGCTTGATGGAGATGTATAAATTTGTCCAAACTTATGACAATGACATAGATGAGGATATGCAGTTGAGGATTGAGGCTTAAATGAAACTAGATGAAACTAGAAGAGAAGCTAGTACCAAGAATACAATGTTACATATGCAAGTTAAAAACCTATATCACAAAAGAGCAACTGCAAGAACTTTTTAAATTAATGATTTGGTTCTTATGTGGAATGCTAGATTAGAAGACAATGGAAAACATGGCATGTTTGATGCCATTTGGCTGGGCCCATATCTCATCCAAAATAAATGGGGAAAAGATTATTATATTCTCCAACATATAAATGGGGACACTCTTTAATTGCCTGTTCATGGACAATTATTGAAGCTCTAGTTTTTATCCATGAGTATTAGTTAGGTTTTGTACATATGAGTGTAGTTTCCTTTTCTGTTGAGGTTACTTTGTCTAGGTAATTTCTTTTTGGCCTCCTCTGCAATTGGTTTTCTTCACCAAATATTATGGTTTCTCTCCTCATTTCTCTGAAATGAACATCCCCAACTAGAGCCATTAATAGGACCTAAAATTATATCCTGCAAAATTTAGGTTATTCTGGTTTTATTGTGCCTTTTGTCAAGGTTTCAAGGTTTATGGTTTTAAGGGTTGTGTTTTCCGGTCAAGTCTGGATATAAAAGAAAAAAATCTTGAGCCTTTTATGTTCCATCATCCCTTTTCCCACATAAGGCCGAGGGTTGTATTTCGTTGACAAGGCCATTTTATTTCCTAAGCACTAAGTTATGTTAGACCGGTCTATGAAATGATTTTCCAAAGTTGCATAGATTTTTTCCCTATAGTTAGTCTCATTTTATTGTTTGTGCCCATGCCCATAATTTTTCAAAGTTTGAAAATGCTAAATATTTTGGCCAGTTGATAAAGACAGGACAAATTGATGGTCCTCGCTTCCCTATGGTCGAAAGTGCAAGGATGATAAAGACTGCGGCATCATGAGATGATGCCACGTATACTCGATGGAGAAAGGTGAGCCGATGATTTTGACTTTTCAAATTTTTGATATTACCGGTTCTAAATGGGTAAAACTTAAGTTACTAGAAATGAATGTTTCTGCACATGCTTATATCAAGAAGAAATGTTTTAATTCTAGTCTAAGAAATATTTGGTAATTAGTGGCCATTATTAAGTCATCGGTGCAGTTAGAAAGTAAATAGAGAGCAGATCCAAAGGTTTTCATGATCCTGCGATCAAAATATGTGAGGAGCTTATGGACCATAGCATCACAAGATGATGCCATGTGTCCAAGACGGGCTAAGGAAAGCTGATGGTAGGGTCACTAAAATTGGTGAAATAGGGGATGAGTTGGATGTGTGACATCATAACAAGGATGGACCCGCTTGTCAATAGGACAGTAACTGTCAGATTAAATGGTTTGGTTCGTCAGACTTGCCAACTTGAAGGATGATCAATGGTCAGGTTTTAAACTTTTAAAATACAAGTTAAGAGTGGTTGTTTCGCTCATGCTAGTAGTCATGGGAGATGATGCATTGGCGTTTCATTCTAGAAAGTAATAAAATTACTCTTAAAAGTTGTTGTTGATTCGCAAAGAATTTCATAGTGATCTAGAAGACATTCCTGCTACTGAAGAAGGTTGAAATAATTCCTTACAAGATAGAACCGCTATTCCTCTAGTGTAATTAAAATAATAAGTTTGTTTGAGCAGCTTTGTCTATT
Source organism: Cryptomeria japonica (assembly GCF_030272615.1). Lineage (NCBI taxonomy): Eukaryota > Viridiplantae > Streptophyta > Pinopsida > Cupressales > Cupressaceae > Cryptomeria > Cryptomeria japonica. The sequence continues at coordinate 625,580,293 of NC_081413.1, forward strand.
TTTGAAACAATTGATGTTATAAATTCTGCATGAAATTATAAGAAAAAAATTTCAATTATTCTAGGGTTAGGAGCTAAATAGAGAAGAGTGAAATTTTCTTAAATTACTATTGTAATTTATATCTCGTGTTATCCGTAGTCTTTTCTTTCTTAATTTGAAGTTTTAGTAGAAAACCCTAGTTCAAAAGATGGCTCCAACATGAAAACATTCAGAGCAAATTAATTACATGAAAAGGAATCTTTATGATAATTTATTGGACCAATTGAAGCCCACGACAAATGACAGACACCAAGGGGAAAGATTCGTGATTGGAAAAAGTTTAAGGGAAGGGTTAACCGATAAAGCATTCCGCTTGGTGGATGTTAGTATTCCAATGACCGGATTACATATGTTCAAATTATTGTATGGACAATGGAACTTGCATTCCCCACTAACTAGTCCCTAGCAGTATGAATTGGGTAAGCTAGTAGTGTTGGGTGTCTTCATGGATGTTGACCTTCTCAAAGCTATTACAACGCGATATGACCCTATCTCAAGGATTATTAAGGGAAATGAATGAGAGATTTTGTTGACCATAAGAAGGAAAGAATTCCTGGAGGTTTTTGACCTATATGAACCATCTGCAACCCTAGTGCAAGTAGACCTAAATGAGTTAAATGAATAATACTATAAAATGAAAGAGTTCAGTAGAAGTAATTTTATTCCAATGCATTTGGCTAAAGCAGGGAACACAACATACAATATCAGCCCTATCTCAGAGGAACCATTCCCTATTGGTGTTTTTCCTCCCTACTTTCAGGCTACCTTTTTCTCTCTAGGTCAGGTATTGGGTTTCAATCCAATTAAAGAGATTCCACCTGATTTTATGTACATGGCCATGCAAATTCAGCATCTAGATTATACAATGGTTTTTTACTTTGACCCATATCTAGAGGAAAAGATTCATGAGGGTTTACTTGATATTAAAAATGAAGTGGCTAGTGCTAAATTCTTTTGGTACTCCTTAATCATACATATGTTCCTGTTTAGGAATGCAAATTACTTTGAGGGTACGATGAACCTCAAAAGGACAATTAATAATAAGGAGATTCGAGTGCACCTTAGGAGTACATACATGTCTTGGGATAGAAAGGAGGTTATCTTTTTAAGATTTGATAAAAACTTTGCTTCTAAGTTGAAGAAAATATTGACAATAAACTTGTCAAGGATTCTCAAAGAATTACGTGATTTTGTAAGCGCCAAAGAGAGGTTGCCACTTGTTAGGATTGAGCATAATTGGGGGGATTTTTATCCCTTATCCTGTAAGTACTATTATCAGGATCTACACTTTCTGTGGACAACCACATGTATTACCCTTCAACATTAGTTTGAGAATGGGTTTTGTTGAGGTAATGTGCCATATAAGATGCATTAATGACAAGGAATTAAAGAGAAGGACTAGCGAAACATTTTTCCTAGATTACACTATCATCCCTTATTTTGTAATTCTCAAAGGAGGATATGAATATTTTCATGAATTCTTTACTCCATATCATTCGGGGGTGAACATAGTTAGACACAATGATCCCAAGGGGTTCTATAATATCTTCAAAAGAAGAATAAAATGAGGTCTATTTCCTCATAAGCATAAGTTTCCCAAGGAAATAATTAAAATTGAATTTTATTTCATGACTCACGAGGAGGAAAGAAAAATGCATAATCTTCAAAAAGTTATGGGCTACAATTCAAAAGATGGATCCAAATTATGATCCAACAAAGAATTTTACCCCATTTTGTTCTAAGGTCAACTTTCTTATCAACAATTTTGATGAATTAAAGTTAATTTTAAAGGAGAATATGTCCAAAATTGAAGAAGTTCATCACTGAGAAAAGTCAAGCTCACAAACTCCATTGTTTCAAAGAGAAGGTGGCATAGTAGAAAGGAGACCTATTCATGAATCTTCTCAGAAAAGAGAAAGAGAAGAAACAAGTGATGAAGAGGAGAGCAACAATGACAATGGAAGCTTAGTAAGTAGAAAGAGTAAAAAGATAATGAGTACAGGGCCTTCCCCAAAAATGCAAATCAATCCTTTTCAAGGAATCAACATCGTTGATCTTGAAGACTCAGACACAAGTCCCTCGCTATCACTTGTGTGCCTTTCACATGTAAGGAAGAATTAAGAACAAATAGAGGAAGATATGTTCATAGCAACAGATGCAGAAATGCAACTTGGTGTTCCTCTTTTTCCCTATAATCTAGAGTTAGACCTCTCTCTTTTAGACATTCAAGGTAGAGATCTCAGGGATGCAAGAAAAGAGGCATATGATAAGTTCCTTCTAAGGAGTCCATTCTTTCAGCAACTAGTATGAAAGACGAAGATTCAAGAATACAAAAGAAGATTTAGTGAGAAAATGTCCCAAAGGCCAGATAGATCTGATCAAGAAAATTAAGAAGTCAAGAATGAAATTATGGAAGAGTTTAAGGAAATCAATGTTGATGAGGGCAGGAAGATTATAAGTTAGGTTGGAGTCCTGATTTCACCAGAATGGGACATATAAGTTGTTGTGTCTTTTGATACAACCAGGAAACTAAAAGGCTAGCATTTCAATTAAGAGGAGGAAGCAAGATTGGCATTAAAAAGATCAGATTTTGTGGATGATTATGCAACCTTGACAATATGGGTGCTAGAGGAAGGACCTAGAAATCCTAACATCAATGACTTATACTTCAATTTGAGGGGAGTATGTATTATAAAAATATCATCTGACACATCAAGTGTAGAGGCTACAAAGTTGAATGATGATGTTGCTAAGTTGGAACATGAGACTACCAAAAGAGAAGCCTTGGAAAAGGTGGAGCTGATGAAAAAGTTTCATAAACTATTCAATGATTACAATGCATCTAAACAAAGGTGTGTGGAGTTCAAAACAAGAGTGCAACTTTTCAAGCAAGGAAAAATAAAGGTTTATTTTCCTGCACTTACAGGGCCATCTCAGCCATCAACACCTAGGTCATCACCTATGATCGAGGGAGAAGAAGGAGTTCAACCTGATATAAGTGTGGGTATGCTTGGTATGTCATTATTCCCATATGATGATGATGATGATGATGATGATGAGCGTGAAGCTACAAGATCAATTGAACCAACTCAGGTTGAGCTTTTATAAAAGACTATTGAATTAGAAAATAAGCTAAAAGAATTAGAAGATCAATCAACCGGGCAGCAAAAGGATATAGTTAGCTTAGTGCTAGCTCATTTGAATAAGAAAGTTGATATTAGACTCAATAGTGTTCATGCCTTATATTATTTATTATTTAATGCTATTCAAAAATTAGATGATGATAAAGAATGGAAATTCATTTGTTTACAAAATGGTTGCAAAGAGGAAATGAGCTTAGAATAGTGTCTATGACTTTTAAGTATCATACTGAGAGACCATATGCATTCCAATCAACATACTTGTTGGTAAAATCAATGCACGAAGCCAAAATTTTGCTAGAAAAAATAGAACCAACGATAAGGGGATTGATGAAAATTTTTAGTGAGTTTAATTAAACTCTTTTGTCAGATATTCAAGATAAAGAAGGGGCAATCAAAACTCTACAATTTTTGAAGGAGGAGGCAGAAAGAGTCATAAGTACCTAGGTAGAGCTGATATGTGAAGAGCTTAACATGGATATGTTGGAGGATAGCATGGATAAAATGATTGCCACAGGATCATTTTTTGAAACTTTTGAAAGAGAGGCAAACAAAGTAGCAAGTATCACCTAAATCTAACCCTAGCCCTAACCATCATGTATACCCTAACCCTAGCTATAATCCTAACTAGAAGTTCCCCAAAACCCTAAGCTTAATCATATCCCCAACAATGATGTAAACCGTAACCATAATCATAATATTAACCATAATCCTCATCATAATCTTAAACCTAATTCAAACCTAACGATAACCCTAATTCATAGAACTAACAATAATGGGTGGAAGAAAGGGGTTCTAACGTCTTATGGTGCTGATTACCAGCTTGACAAAACCCTAGTGGTGATAGTTACTGGTCTGCCAATGAATGGCAGAAGATTCTATATAGATAGGAAAACATGGGAGGAAGACTTGGCAAATTTTTTTGACAAAGATAAGGAGCACTCAAGAGTTAACAAAATGGTTGATGGTGGCTACAAAAGGAAAGATCTTCTGGCTTGCTAGGTGGACATGGTTGAGTTCATCATGAGGTATATTACGCTTGATGGTAGATATGCCAGTATCTTTTCCTACCATTTTGAATCATTTTAGGTATGGTAAAATCATTTCTATTCCTTTCTATCTGGCCTCCTCTTTATAGAATAGTCTTGAAAAACATATGGAGAATCCAAATAATCATGTTCTCCATGAAGGGATTATTGTGCTCATCATGGAGTATGCTAATGCTAGTTATATGAGAGGGGAGGGTGAATCAGATACACTCACAATTCAAACTCTTAATCAGATTCAACCTCGGTAGAACTTACTTGATATGCAACTATGACTATAAATCATTCAAACTCATAAACTGATAAACTTGAAACATCAAAACACATTTAACACCATATTTAACATGGAAACCCAAATGAAAAAACACTATGGGATTTTGGATGCACAAAGAAAATATACTCTTCTAGAGTATGCTCGGTTAAAAGCCAATCCTATTAAAGATTACATAAACACATTGCTAGATGTGACCCGGTCAAGGGATTTTCATTGCTATTGATCCTTAACAAACTTCTTTCATGATATTCCAATCTTCTATAAATCTCTAGCTCATTGGCATCCTTCATTTAATAATAAATAATAATCTCCTTAATCACATTTCCCATGATTAATCTTAGCCATCAGATCTTCAAACTTGACTAGGTTCATTAAATCCTTTGAACTGAAAAACATTTTATCTTGTCTTGGAACTTGTATTCCTTCCTTGGTACTTGTGCTCAGTTATGACCATTCAATCTATGATGTTGATCCTTAACAAACTTATTGCACAACATTCTAATCTTCTGTAAATATTCAACTCATTGGCATCCTTCATTTAATAATGTATTTATTCATCCAATGCATTTTGTTACTGCTTTGTTGATACTTGGTTAATTCTAAACTTTTCTCAGTAGACGTTCTGGATTTGTCTCAGTTACAGTCTCGGTAGCTTTTCTTGCTGATGACACTTGGTGACTTCTTTCCTCTTTAATCGACAGCGATAACCCTGGAGTTTACCGACTGGCTCCTTGCTCGGTAAAATAGAATAGTATGAAACCTTTACTCATTCTATTGCATGAGATCTTTTCTCCTTATTCAGTCTTTGAATACACATATATAGGATATCAAAACAATCAAAATATCATAATCTCATCACTGTCTAACTCGGTAATAGTTGCCCATTGAATAACTTATTACTTCCCTTCATTTTCACACTCTTTCTGTGTCACTTACCTACATATTTATACTCATAAAAACATACTCTTTAAGATATGGCAACATCATACTAAATCAGAAAATCAATTGCTTGACATCAATGACAAAATAATATTATTAAAATAGTAATCATCCTTTATCACTTATATCATAAATCTCCAACAACCTTCTCAATATCCTCACACCAACAAACCTATTATAATTCCAACAATCTCCCCCTTTGGGATTGATGGCAATACCAACTTGATTTATTCCAATTGATTTGAACTGTTGTTATTCTTCTCCTATAATCTTCTCCCCCTATCATTAGTCTTCTCCCCCTTTGACAACAATGCCAAAAGTAAAACTAATCCATGATTACTTCCCCTATGAAGTAATTTCCTTGTTGTTAAAGCATATACAAATGTATCATCTTAGTCTTGGTCAGAGCATCTTGTCTTCATTCACTGTTTCTTGCACAACTTTAGAAAACCTTCTAAATTGTGTAAATCAACATCAGCTCACAAATAGTATTCTATAGAGTAATAGAATTGATGCTTTCACCGAACTCTGTCAGTGAGTACTAGATAGGGGTAGGACCCCTAACTTGCTTTTGAGATACTCAAAAGTGTCCCTTGGCAGTGGCTTTGTGAAGATGTCTCGTATTTATTCCTTTGTGCTAATATATTCCAGCACAACTTTCTTTTCTTGAACTTCTTCTCTTAGATAATGATACTTTATAGAAATATGCTTTGTCTTAGAGTGCATTACCGGATTCTTTGAAATGTTAATAGCACTAGTATTATCACAAAATATAGTTACTGGCTCGGTAACTGTCTCATTCATACCTTCCAACAGTTGTTTGATCCATGCTATATTGGTGCAATTCAATGCTACAGTGACATATTCAGCTTCAACTGTTGACTATGAAATGCATCCTTGTTTCTTGCTAAGCCAACTCACTAGTCTTTCTCCTAAAAAGAAAGCTCCACCACTTGTGCTTTTCTTGTCATCAATATTTCTTGCCCAATCAGCATCAGTGTAGACTTTTAAGTCAAAATAATTCCTCTTTTTATATAGTAAACCATAATCTTCAGTGCCTCTAAAGTATCTAAAAATTCTCTTGATTGTTGTCATATGGGTTTCTTTGGGATCTTCAGAAAATCTTGCAGCTATAACTACTGTATGTGCAATATTAGGCCTATTGTGAACTACATATTGTAACTTTCCAATCATAGATTAGTAAAGTGTCTCATCAACAGATGCAGATTCATCATTCTTTGATAATTTACAATTAGTAGTCATAGGAGTACTTAGAGGTTTAGAATCCTCCATTCCAAATTTCTTCAAGATTTCCTTTATATGCTTGGATTGAGTAATGAAAATCCCATTTTTCATTTGTAGTATTTCTAAACCTATAAAGTACTTTATTTCACCGATTAATGACATCTCAAATTCTTTGCACATTTCATTTCCAAAGTTCTTACATAAAGAATCATTTCTACAAAAAATAATACAATCAACAAATATGGCTGAAATAAGTATTCCATTATCCTTATCATTCTTCATATACATGTTGTTTTTACTAGTCCTCATAAATCCAATCTTTATTAAGTAAGAGTGCAACCTTTCATACCATGCTCTAGGTGCTTGCTTTAGGCCATATAAAGCTTTGTTCAACTTACATACCTGATCTTTATTCTTCTCTTCAATAAATCCTTCAGGCTGTTCAATATAGACTTCTTCTTCTAGTATACCATTCAAAAATGCAGATTTAACATCGATTTGATATACCTTAAAATTTTTGTAAGTAGCATATGCAAACAATGTTCTCACTCCCTCAAGTCTTGCCACACATGCAAAAGTCTCACCATAGTATATTCCTTCTTCTTGAGCATAACCTTTGCAAACTAACCTTGCTTTATTTCAAATGACCTCACCTTTTTCATTTAGCTTATTTCTAAAAATCCACTTTGTACCGATTACATTTTTCTCTTTTGGTCTTGGGATCAGTGTCCATATTTCATTTTTCTTGATTTGTTCAATCTCCTCTATCATAGCATTCACCCAATCTTCATTTCTTAATGCCTCTTTTACTATCCTTGGTTCAAACTCAGATATCAGACATGTGTTCTATCTCAGTTTGTTCCTTATCATCACTAGAGCATCCTTATCTCCTTTAATCTGACTTGATGCATGATTTCTTCTAACATATTTTGCTAATATAGGCTTGGTAGGCTCTGTATGATCTTCTTCATCACTCAGCAACTAAGTATTTTCTTCATTTTCTTCATTGGTTTTCTCGATAAGACTTCTCGGTTGTACATATACAAACTCTTCATAATCTTCTGGTTCTTTGGAATTTCCTTGATCATTCCTTTCTGCAAATTCATCAATTTTCACATTTGCACTTTCCACTATTTTGTTAGATGATTTGATCAGACATTTAAATGCTTTATTCCTATAGGAATAACCAAGAAATGTTCCTTCCTCACTTTTCTGATCAAATTTTCCATTTCCATCATCTTTATGAACATAACATCTACTTCCAAATATTTTAAAATAACTTACATTTGGTTTCTTTCTTACTACTTACTAAGTTGCCATTAGTCTGATGTTCAAAGTAATTCTATATACTCTATTCGGTTACTACTACCGAATCATTCAGCCGATAAGCATAGAGCAGTCGGTAATAGAAGAAACTAGTCTCAGAGCCTAGTATACACCAAGTTTTCTACCGAGTAACACTCTATGTCTACCGAGTAGCAAAAATGATATACCGAGTGAACACACACCGAGTGAAACATGTTACCAGATTCAGTGAACCTGGACATATATGGGAAATGTGTTACAAAGATCGAGGAACATGTAACCATTATCACATTGGAAATTGCACTTAAAGATTGTGTATGATTTTGAGGTCATCTAACCAATGAAATATTTTATATGGTTATTCATTCAAGAAATCATGTTTGTAAGATCAAAGCATGAACCAAATCACTGACATAAGAGATCTATTTATACAACATGAGTTAAGGATTAAAATAGATATGTGCATGTGTGTGTGAAGCAAGACATATACAAAAAGGAAAATCATGAGAAATTAAAGAGTGTTATGACTGTTACAATTGACAGAGAACCACAAAGGTCATCGAGAGGGATTTCAGAGAACAGTCAAGGAATAGAGTAAACAGAAGGGTTTACCGAGTTAATCTATGGATTACTAAGGTATGCTATAAGCAAGGTAATCTCATTTTGAGCACATAGAATTTGCTATAACATTCTAGATGTAAAGTTGTAGATATTTTGTAAGATTTTGATTGTAATATTTTGAGTTGTAAGAGAAACCTTTAACAGGGTAAAAGACTCTAACTAAGTCTATAAATTGTAAAGCCTCTAATTAGGTGCAACATTTAGAATAAGTGTTGTAAAATCCTTTAGCAAGGTAGATCTAATAGATCTTGATACTCCTAATAGGGTAATCTATCAAAAATAGCTAAACATGTAGCTCTAACCGAGCAACCTTTATTATTGCAGTAGTGAAGTTGTGGGTGCCATCCCCACCACAATTTTTCTCTCTAACCAAGAGTTTTTGCGTAACCAGAATATATGTGTTATGGAGTGAATCATGTATGATTGTTATTTATCTATTTTAGCATTATACTATGTTACGGAAATATTCAATCTATGTTTAACAGTAAAGTTATGGTTGAAGAAAAGTTTTAAAGTACTGATTAACCCTTCCCCTCTCAGTACATTAGCCTTCCATATTGGGCCCAACAATTAGTATCAGACCTTGAATCTTGGAAAAGGGTTTAACTGCCTAAAGAGAAAGATCTTATCAATGGAAGGCTATAAAAAATCTTGAAGAATTGTGTATCTACAAGAAGAGTTAGATCATGTTAATCAAATGATTGCAAACATGTAAAGACAAATGCAAAAATATCTAAAAGTTAAAAGAAGATTGTCTAATGATTTGCAGGACTCTCAAGAGCTGGTGGAACAAATTGAGACATCATATGAGAATAGTATATCTGAAGAGACTGAAGAAATGATTGGAGTATTGAAAGAAAAGAACAAAGCACTGGATGATCAACTAAAAGAAATGAAAAGAGAACATGAACATTTCAGCACACAGATGACTGAAAATCTTGATGCATTGAGGACAACCGAGGATAAAGTAAGAAATCTAGAAAGAGAGAAACAATAGCTTGAAGCTTTAGTATCTGAAAAGAATGATGAAAACATAAGGTTGATTGGCATTCAACAAAATCTGTTAGATCAACTAGGTTATGCACATCATGAAGCAAATCTGAAATATGATGAGAATCAAGCATTGAAACTTGAAGTATCAAGGTTGACCAATGAACTTGAAATAGAAAAGAAATCCAAAGAAACACTAAAGAAGAGTTATGAAGCATCAAAGATGCTGGATGAGCAACTGAATACAAGAAGACCGAACAAAAATGTAGGACTTGGTTACAAAGGAAAAGACTCTACCAAGAAGGGAATTCATCCTACTGAGAGAGGAGAGTCATCAAAGCAAGTTGGAATCAAGAACAAAATCAAAATAAATAAGCCCATTTGCAACTGCTATGGAAATCAAGGTCATACTACTAACATGTGCCAAATCAGAAAAGGTAAGCAACTAAATGTCACTAAGTCCAATAGTTATTGTTACAATTGGAATAAATATGGTCACAAATCTAACCAATGTAGGACAAAGTCTGTTAACAATTATAAGAAGGCAAAATTCAAAGGGTTTTGTAAAAACTCCAATAGATATGAACAGAGTATTGAGAAGTGTTGGTTTAAGAAAAAGAACTATATGTGGTCTGCACACTGAGCAAATACTGGAAGCTACTAAACTCATAGAGATCTTAACTGACAATATGCTGCAATACCATGGGATTACAATACAAGCATATGGTGTGAATGTTGTGGAAGATATGGACACATAAGTACCAACTGTTTTATAAGGTTTGGGATGAACAACCGAAGATCATGGAGAAATCCTCGTATGCCATGTTTTCATTGTCACAAATTTGGACACTTGGCTGGAGATTGTAGAGATCAACCTAGAGAAGACACTAAAGAATAAAAGACAAATTACAAATGATTTGGAGAAAGAAGAAAATTGTGTCAAATGAAGAAAGCACCTTACCTACCGAGTTAGGTGCACCTATTCCAAACTAATCGGTAAAGGTATGAAGAGACTACATTCTCTCAAGGTTAAATCTTAACAGTTCCTATTTTATTATATACTTAATTCAAAATCTACATAGTTAAGATGTATTAGTAAGTTTGAAATTCTATCAAAGTTTTTTTTTGAAGCACTATACAGAATGCCTGTCAAGTAGATAACTATAGGAAACCTATCAAGTCGGTAAATGAAGGAAGTCTGGCTACTCGGTTAAAACACAAAAAGGAAAGTAGGTTTAATGGAACTGAGTGCATTTAATGTTTTTGATCTAACCTACATGGAGACCAATAAGGTATATTGTATACTTAAAGTATTTACGTGGTCATTTTACACTTACCAAGTTTTCAAGAGAGTAGAGCAAATAGATTCAAAGGTGATCAAACCTCCTCCGAAGCAAAATTCAAGGTATTTACATCAATCTCAATGCATTGCTAAGTTGGTTTACCAATCATATTTGTTGAAGATTTTTGTTTCATATTTGATAAGAGGAAAAGTGTCTATCATTTGAAAGTTTTCCAACCCTAAGGATCTTTTGTTAATTTCTATCTGAAATCTGCAATGGCACCTAAGATCCAAGAGCCCATTGTTGTTAAGAATGTTGAAAAGCCGTCACTGAAATACTCTCTAACTCCCAAAGTAGCATCAGAACTAGATGACAAAACTACATTTTCACTCATCTCAGATAGAGTTTTACTAGTTGAGGATGTCAGATTCTTCACCAAATGTCGAGTTGAAGATCTAGGTCATGTTGAAATCAAAGACACCTATGATGAACTATGTACCAATGGAAAATTCAATAACAAGTATGAGCACATTAAGATCAAGGGATTGATTGAAGCCCTAACCTATCCCTGTGTCTTCAAACCCCAGTGGATCAAGTTTGTTCTGACCAGAGTTCACGATGATTTCATGTTGTTAGAAGAACAACCATTCAAAATCACCAAGGAAATCATTCATCTGATCATCGGTTACCCTATTTTTTATCATGCTTGAGCTCAGAAGATGATATCACAAAAGGCATTGATCACCCTAACCAGAGTGGAATCCGATTGCAGAGGACTGGAACTAAACAATGTGATAGATGCAACGTTGAAATTTTCTATTAGAGTAATAGGTTATTGTTTCTTCCAATCGGCAAGGGAAAATAGTGTACCCTATGTAGCAGTCGACTTAGCATACAAAATTGTGAAAAAGGGAATGAAAATTGATCATTGTGAAGTATTGCTCAAAAACCTGTTTGAGAAACTGAACACCATAAGGAAGACGAAGAAGAACAACTTGGTCAATACACTAAAGTTTGGATCACTACTAGTATTCATGTTTTTTATTTTGAAAAATTCTTTCCATCAATCAGTAAAGTAGTCTGGGAGCTACACCGACCAATCACCCATCAAATCAATGACTTTATCAAATGTCTAGGTGACAACTTTAATGATATTGTGGATGATTATTTCAGTAAGTTTCAAGAGAAGATGCATAATAGGTATAGAATTCCACCCCAATTAGTGGAAAATTACAAGGATGACATATGCTTTGAAGTAGACACCGACTATTGTTATGTGAATATTGTGGAACCAAGAACTCAATCTTTGCAACCTATGGGTTATGAGATGTATTTTGACATCACACAACAATAGATAGATGCTTTTCTTACACTACCGAGCTAAGGTATGGAATATATGAAGAAGTGAAAGAGAAAGTAAAGATGAGCATTGTAGTACCAAAAGCTAAAAGAAAAGCAACAAAGACGATCAAGGAACTATTAGAGAAATTTGGAGAAGGTTCTTCCTCCACACCTGTCAAGGGCACACTAGTAATCACTAAAGAGGAATCAAAAGCCCAAGAGGCTGCTATTACATTAAGCACTGAGTTGCCTAAAGGCAAAGTTCTGAAGAGGAAGAAATAGGACACATCAAAGGCATCACCGACTCCCTTAGTGAAGCATCCAAACACAAGATCATCTATAGTGTCACCAAGTAAGAAACCAAAGAATGTTGCCACCCCAAAGGTAACAAAAACTTATAAGAAATCTAATCATAGACTCATTTTCACAAAAGAGTCCAGTGACACAGAGTTTGAAGATACTAACAAATTTCAAATTGCTAAGAGTACAAAGGACAATGTACATAGTGTTGAAAATTTTTGTGCAAATCTAAAGCAATATGGTGGATTTGGATCATTCAGATTTGTCAAGTATGAATCCAGATTTGATGATAAAAAGAGACAAATAGAAGAAGTTGTCATTTGCACACTTCTAAAATTCCGATTGGTCCCAATGGAAGTATCTACCTCTCTTCCAAATGAATTGTATTCGCATATTGACAACAGATGGAAATATGCCACGGACTCGAAAAAATTGATCAGAGAAAGAAGTCTGGTACATCTCTTTCCAGACATGTTAGTAGCTAGAATAAATGAAAATCTGAAAAACTACCATATAAACTTCCTAGTCAAGCAAAGAGCCCTAAAATTGATGAATGTCCTCTATATTGATGTAGAGAAGGAAACAAATGAACAGTGGCAATGAATCCTTTGAACCTCGAGTGCTGATGAGCAAAGAGAAGTTGAAATAGTGGATATCACCGAGCAAGACCCGGCTGACACTATAAGAACTGATGAGGATATAATGGACACCAAGGCACTAGAACAGGAAATGATATATGGGAATGCATATGCAAAACTAGTATCTAGTGAGTTCATGTTGGAACAGGTTCAGTCCTATCCTCCGGTCACTCAGTCTACATTAACTGAGGCCCCTCAAGATACTGAACAAGGTGCAGAGGTTCACAAGTCTACAGAAGGAGAAGCTACTCCTCAGGCCACTCGGGAACAAACATCTCAGGATCCTTCTAACACTAAAAATGTTACAATTGAGACCCCAAGCAATGAACCACCGAAGGACTCAATAGAGGCTAAGGAAACCAACAAGTGTGTTGCCTCCACTGAGCAACCTACCGAGCATCCACAAGCCTCCCAAGCTATTGTATTGGTTCAATCGGCAAAATCAAAAGAAAAGAAAATGAAAAAGCATAGTTTCAAGGTAGATTTATCAAAACCAATAGTGTTCCCAAATGTAGACATCTCTAAATTAAAAGGGAAAGCACTCATTGAATTTGGTGAACTATGCAAAGCAAAAGTTGAACAGGAAAAACAAATGACCATACAAAAGAAAAATAAAGTAATTCAGAAGGTAAAGACACTATTATTAGATATGCTACGTGCAGCTACAGTGTCAATAGATGCAACCATCCATATTCAACTAGATGAACTCCTCAATCAGATAGAGACATCTGGAGTAGACGCATCTGAATATTTGAGCAAGTTAAAGGACAAAGAGCTCACTGCAAAAATGATTCAAGAGGTACAAAAAGCTATTGCTATTGGCAAAATTAAACTTGTCAAATTTATTGTTGAGTTGTCCCCTCAACTCAAGCACATTCTTTATTTATTTCAGAAACTCTGTACATTCTCTTTATTCATTAAAGATATCAAAAATAAAATAGAAGTGATTGAGAAAGAGATCACCGATCTCTCAAATAAGTTGACCACAAATCCCAATTCTGTTCAAAAATTTTATACAAAGTTACAAAAGCTCATGGCTCAACATTTGGAACTCAGGAATGAAGAACACAAGATAAGGATGGACATTATGACTCTGCAAACATTATTCATTCCACACTTGTCCTCTGTCCAAGAACAGATCAACTGAGCCACCTACCTATCTACTACACAAGAGGGAAGCACATTAGATGGCTTAATTTCCCTATTAGCTGACATTCAAGCCCAAAATTATTTAATGGATAGTGTCAAGGATGCCCTTTCTATCACTCTCACCGATGCAAGGACAAAGTATAAATCCATTTTTGACCAGATGCCTCCACCAGATGGTAACTAAATTTTGATGTTTGTCAAAAAGGGGGAGTATAATATCAAAGTATATAGGGGGACTGTAGTATACAGGAGCAGTGAATCGAGTAGTAATCAAAGAGAAAAGAACACATGCAACACACAGAACATTAATCACCGAGCATGCAAAATCAGAGTTATGTACAGTATATTAATAAGGGGAGTATATCTGAATATACTATTTCATTGACAAATGTATATACTGTCAATTTAGTCAAATTTTGTAAGTATATAGGTTTTTGAGGTATAACTTTGAAAGTAGTTTTTGTCAAACATCTAAACTAATGTCAAAAGGGGAGATTGTTACTACTTACTAAGTTGCCATTAGTCTTATGTCCAAAGTTATTCTATACACTCTAGTCGGTTACTACTACCGAATCATTCAATCGGTAAGCACAGAGCAGTCGGTAATAGAAGAAACTAGTCTTAGAGCCTAGTATACACTGAGCTATCTACCAAGTAACACTCTATGTCTACCAAGTAGCAAAAATGATATACCAAGTGAAACGTGTTACCAGATTCACTGAACCTGGACATATATGGGAAATATGTTACAAAGATCAAGGAACATGTAACCATTATCACATTGGAAATTGCACTTAAAGATTGTGTATGATTTTGAGGTCATCTAACCAATGAAATATTTTATATGGTTATTCATTCAAGAAATCATGTTTGTAAGATCAAAGCATGAACCAAATCACTGACATAAGAGATCTATTTATACAACATGAGTTAAGGATTAAAATAGATATGTGCATGTGTGTGTGAAGAAAGACATATACAAAAAGGAAAATCATGAGAAATTAAAGAGTGTTATGACTGTTACAATTGACAGAGAACCACAGAGGTCACCGAGAGGGATTTCAGAGAACAGTCAAGGAATAGAGTAAACATAAGGGTTTACCGAGTTAATCTATGGATTACCGAGGTATGCTATAAGCAAGGTAATCTCATTTTGAGCACATAGAATCTGCTATAACATTCTAGATGTAAAGTTGTAGATATTTTGTAAGATTTTGATTGTAATATTTTGAGTTGTAAGAGAAACCTTTAACAGGGTAAAAGACTCTAACTAAGTCTATAAATTGTAAAGCCTCTAATTAGGTGCAACATTTAGAATAAGTGTTGTAAAATCCTTTAGCAAGGTAGATCTAATAGATCTTGATACTCCTAATAGGGTAAGCTATCAAAAATAGCTAAACATGTAGCTCTAACCGAGAAACCTTTATTATTGTAGTAGTGAAGTTGTGGGTGCCATCCCCACCGCAGTTTTTCTCTCTAACCAAGAGTTTTTGTGTAACCAAAATATATGTGTTATGGAGTGAATCATGTATGATTGTTATTTATCTATTTTAGCATTATACTATGTTACGGAAATATTCAGTCTATGTTTAACAGTAAAGTTATGGTTGAAGAAAAGTTTTGAAGTACTGATTCACCCCTCCCCTCTCCGCACATTAGCCTTCCATATTGGGCCTAACATTCTTGTCATACCAGATTTCGTACGGTGTCTTCATAGTTCCTTTCTTCAGTTGTACTTGGTTGAGGGTGTAAACTGCAGTGCTTATAGCTTCTCTCCAAAATATTTCAGGTAGTCTCTTTTCTATCATCAAAGTTCTGGCACAATCTACAATTGATCTATTTCTTCTTTCAGCTATCCCATTTTGCTATGGAGTTCTCAGTGCAGACACTTGTCTCTTTATACCATGATCATTGCAAAATAAGTTAAATTCATCTGAAATGAACTCTCCTCCTCTATCAGATCTTAGACATTTCAACTGTCTTCCTATTTCATTTTCAAGTCTTGCCTTATACCGTTTGAATATTTAAATGGCTTCAGATTTCACTTTTAAAAACATAACTAACATCATCCTTGAGTAATCATCCACAAATAATATGAAGTATTTATCACCATAATAGCTTTGAACTTTCATAGGACCACAAAGATTAGTGTGCAGAAGATCTAAAATTCCTTTAGAAGTGTAAGACTTACTTGTGAAGCTTGATTTTGTCATCTTACCCATCTGGCATCCTTGACATTTTACATTCTTAGGTTTTTCCAAGCTTAGTAGACCTCTTACTCAGTACTTCTTACTTATTTTGATCAGGTTATCAACATTTACATGACAAAACCTTTTATGCCATAACCAAGTATCTTCTATTTTTGCATACAGATAATTGTTTCAAGTTGAGTCAAGATGAAATGTATTACCTCTTGTTTGAGTCCTGGTAGCAGCCAACTTTTCATGTTTGTCATGAACTTTGACAATTCCTTTCTGAAATTCTATTTGGTATCCTGTATTGTTTAGCTATGCTACACTCAACAAAGTGTATTTGAGACCTTCAACCAAATATACATCATCACATTTAGCATTGTCAAGAAGTGTATTTGAGACCTTTCACCGGACATGGTGCATCATTACCAAATCTTACATAACCTCCATCACAATCTTCTAATTTAACAAACTTGTGTTTATCACCTGTCATGTGATGTGAGCATCCACTATCTATGATCCAAAAATCATTATTATTTATGTGTGATATTAAGGCTTTTTCTTCATACCTTTCTTCATTTGATCCATCTTTGATAGCCACATATACAACTTCCTCTGTCTCAGTCCCATCAGATTTATCATCATTGGATTCCTCATCAACTACTAGGCATTTCATTCTATCTCTCCTTCTGAAGTCTCGGTGTTGTTTGTATTGGTTGTCTTTCTGTCTATCATCTTGGTATTCTCTCTTTTCACTTGATTCTTTGTTAGGACAGTGAGAAGCCATATGTCCAATTTTATCACAGTTAAAACATTTTAGAGGTAACTTTCCTTTATACTTACCTTTGCCTCTCAGTAACCTTCTAGCCAATAATGCTTCAAACTCTTCTTGCTTTTTGATTTCCTCATATAGTTTGTGTAGTTCTTCCATGTTTTTGCAAAATCTCTCACTTGCTCCACTATGATTTCCTTTAGCATACTTATACATTCTATCATTGTAATTATTAGACTCACCAAGATGAAAAGATCTGAATGCAGATTCCACTTTGTTTACCGAAGACCCACTATTATCAAAATTAATTAACTCAAAAGCATGTAGCTTACTGATAGTAGCATCCAAAGAGACTCGCATGTTTGGTATAGACCTTAATTCATTAATTGTAGAGACTCGAATGGCAGAAGTAGGTTGAAGTGTTCTCAGCAACTTACTTGTTACATCCTTTTCTTCAATAGTTCCTCCTGCTCCTTTGATTTTATTTACAGTTTCCTTTAACCTTGTACTATATTGGATTATGTTCTCACCTTCATTCATTCTCATGGATTCAAGTTGTCCTCTTAGACTATCTACTTTTGTTCTTTGAACATGTTCATCACCACCATACACAGATGTAAGCTTATTCCACATAGCTTTGGCATCATTACAACCTTCTAGATCATTAAACTCTGAGTCAGTCAATGATGATGTTATTTCAATCATTGCTTGAATATGTTCTTGCTTTGCCTTTATTTCTTCCATTTTCATATGCTAGGTGCTAGGTGTAGTGTAATCATTCTCCAGATAATATGTTGTATATTCTCCAATTCCTGATAAGTGCAGCTTCATCCTTTTCTGCCATGTGGTGAAACTTGACTTATTCAAATTTGGTGCATCCCTTTTATACATCTTTAGATCTTGCCTCAAGTTCCTTTAAACTTTTCTTTCGGAGTCCAAGCTCCAATACCAATTGTTAGTTATATGAGAGGGGGGAGGTGAATCAGATACACTCACAATTCAAACTCTTAATCAAATTCAACCTCAGTAGAACTTACTTGATATGCAACTATGACTATAAATCATTCAAACTCATAAACTAATAAACTTGAAACATCAAAACACATTTATCACCAGATTTAACATGGAAACCCAAATAGTGAAAAACCACCATGGGATTTCGGACCCACAAAGAAAATTTACTCTTCTAGAGTATGCTTGGTTAAAAGCCAATCCTGCTAAAGATTACATAAACACATTGCTAGATGTGACCCGGTCAAAATATTTCCCTCAGATCTATCAGAATCTTGCACTTTGTTAGAAGTGATCTTGTCAAAGGATTTCAAATACTCAATTAGAATGTTATTGTGCTAAAGGATTTACAAATAAGACTGTTAGGTCCACTCAGTTAAGAGATTTCCTGTCACTTACAAAAATAAATAACAGTAATAAAATATATCTGCAACTTCACATCTAAAATGTTAAAGTAGAATCTATGTGCTCAAAATAAGCTTCTCATAAGACTTATCTTCCTCCTTGCTGGGCTTCTCACTCTATTCTTAAATTTGATCTTCAATCTTCTGTACTCTGTAATCACTTTTGTAGCTTCTTTGTTCTTCTATTTGCCCGCATTCTTTGTTCATCAACTTTTCTTTATTTATAAGCAATTCCTAGCCGCTTAATCTCCTTAATCACATTTCCCATGATTAATCTTAGCCATCAGATCTTCAAACTTGATTAGGTTCATTGAATCCTTCAAACTGAAAAACATTTTATCTTGCCTTGGAACTTGTATTCCTTTCTTGGTACTTGTGCTCGATTATGACCGTTCAATCTGTGATGTAGATCTAACTCTTGAATTTTCATTGCCGTTGATCCTTAACAAACTTCTTGCACAACATTCCAATCTTCTGTAAATCTCCAACTCATTGGAATCCTTCATTTAATAATGTATTTATTCATCCAATGCATTATGTTACTACTCGGTTGGTACTCGGTTAATTTTGAACTTTTCTTGGTAGACATTCTGTATTTGTCTCAGTTATAGTCTTGGTAGCTTTTCTTGCGGATGACACTTGGTGACTTCTCTCCTCTTTAACTAACAATGATAACCTTGGAGTTTACTGACTGGCTCCTTGCTCGGTAGAATAGAGTAGTATCAAACCTTTACGCATTCTATTGCATGAGATCTTTTCTCCTTCTTATTCAGTCTTCGAATACACATATATAGGATATCAAAACAATCAAAATATCATAATCTCATCACTTTCTAACTCGGTAATAGTTGCCCATTGAATAACTTATTACTCCCCTTCATTTTCACATTCTTTCTGTGTCACTTACCGACATATTTATACTCATCAAAACATACTCTTTAAGATATGGCAACATCATACTGAATCAGAAAATCAATTGCTTGACATCAATGACAAAATAATATTATTAAGACAGTAATCATCCTTTATCAATTATATCATCAATCTCCAACAACCTTGTCAATAGCCTCATACCAACAAACCTATTGTAATGCCAAAAGCTAAGACCCTTGTAGTTGTTCCCTCTCTATCCGAGAAAGGCTAACATACTAATATTCAAGAAGTCTCTGACTTAGATATGGATTTGGAGGATAGTGGGGGTGCCATTCCATTTGATGACCCTGATTATAAGCAAGTGGAAGAAAGTGACATGATGGTCACCCCCAGTACGTTTATGAGTAAGAATTCCCCTAGATGGGCAACCAACAAATATAGATCTACCAACAAGTTGATTTCTAAGGCGGAGCCTTATTCTAAAAAGAAGAAGCTTTTAGCTAAGGACTATTGTCCAAAGACTTCAGACTAGGAAATTAAACTGGACATTCCTATTAATGTCTTGAAAGAAAAGTAGAGGATCATGCCTAAAATAGTGGACAGTGGGTTAAAGAGGAATGGTACTCTGATGAACTTGGTGATGGAAGTGACCAGAAGCTAGGAGAGCTGCTAGAAGTGGGTAGAGAGAGAAATTGATACCCTCAAAGTGGGGGTTAAGGAGATAATATATA
The DNA here is from genome assembly GCF_030272615.1 of Cryptomeria japonica. Classification (NCBI taxonomy): domain Eukaryota; kingdom Viridiplantae; phylum Streptophyta; class Pinopsida; order Cupressales; family Cupressaceae; genus Cryptomeria; species Cryptomeria japonica. The sequence continues at coordinate 625,600,586 of NC_081413.1, forward strand.
TCTTCACAACTTTGACGGAGCTTAGAAAAATTGACAAGCTCATGATTATGACCCATAAGCTCTCCTAATATTTTGAGGTTATGAAATGAAACCATGAACAAATAATCAAAAAGGTGGAATAGTTTATGAAAGAGATAAAGAAAAACCTCAAGAACCTGGTCGACATAAGAAAGGAAGCCATGAATAATATTATGGAGGAGCTTGAAAAGATCAATGTCATGGTTGTGGAGTATAGATCCAGTCATAGTGAACCTCATAAAGATCTTGGAGGTGAAGACATTACTACTGGAGGCAACAAAACCACAACCCCTAGTTCGAGGACCACAAGTAGGACGAGCAATAAAGGCAACTCAAGATTCATTATGGAACAACTAGAGGAAATCAATAAGATTACCATCCAGAAGAAAAAGGAGTTGGTGTAGTCTCTTACTTGAGTGTTTTTATTTTGTTGTTTGTGTCTCTTTTTCTTTTGTCTCTATTCTGGGGTGCTCCCCTATTTTGTTGTTGGTTTCTATCTATTTGGCTGATGGCCGACTTTTGTAAAACTTTTGGTTTTGGTTTCATGTAAAACTCATTTATCTTTATAAAAAATAATCATGTTATAACCCTAAACTTAACCCTCAAGCCATAACCCTAAACCTTAACCCTAATTGAAACCCAAAACATATCCCTAACACTAGCCCTAACTATAATGTAGACCTTAACCCTATCCATAATAATCGTAACTATAAACCCTAACTTTACCCCTAAGCTTAATAATATAATAGTATAATTATATGTTAACATATTTAAACCTCAATACCAACCTTAACTCTAACCATGATATAAATCATAACCATTATGTTAACCCTAACCCTTAACCCTATCCATAACGTTAACACTACCCATAATCCTAACTAGAACCCTAAACCATACTCCTAATCATAGCCCCAGCCATGATGTGAACCATAACCATAATCATATTCTTAACCCTAATCCTAACCTAGCCATAAACCTAATCACTAACCCTAACAATAATCATGTTGTAACCCTAAACTTAACACTAAGGTTGTAACCCTAAACATTAATCGTAACCAAAACCCAAAGCATATCCTTAACTCTAGCACTGAACATAATGTAGACCTTAACCCTAACCATAATTGCAATCATAAACACTAACTCTAATGTGAAGCTTAATAATTTGTGTAATTATATATTAACATATTTAATGTCTTCCATGTTGTGTCATGACTACTACTAACTTACATATATCGATATTATATATTAAACATACAAAGAGATATCCTTCTCGAAGTGCCTATTATTGATCATTTTTATTCCCTAAGAATGATGTATACCTTAACCCTAGCCCTAATACTAACCTTAACCCTAACCGGAACCATACATTAAACCTAACCCTAATTGTAATTATGGTTACCCTAACCCTAATCATAACCTAACCCTAAACCCAAAACCATAACCTAATTTAACTCTAATCAAAATTTAACCCTAACCCTAATGGTACCCTAAATTAAAATATAATACTAACCCTAACTATAATTAAATGCATATCACAATCAAACATTGACCTTGAGAATATCCCTAATTTATACCTAATTGAACCTTACTGGTATAGGAGAACCTACGCACCAGGAGGTTCTAGGAGGTTCAAATTTATAACATGAGGAATTTAATTGCATTGAGTCATTCATTATGTATTAAAGTCATTTGGGTCCATTTGAATCCAATTTAAGGCTATGGAAAGCCAAATTGTAAAAGTTGCTCACTTGGGTCCTCATAAGGTCAATATTGGTCAATAGGGTCAAAGTAGGAAAAATTTCCCAAGGAAGGGTAAATATGATGTAATGTTTTTTTTTTAGTCCCTTGTGAAGTGTCAATAATGTGTATGCAAAGTTTTGAGGTCATTTGGGTTATAATGCAGAAATTGTCAAAAGGTTGCAAAATTTAATGTAAAAGGTTTCCATTTGATCCTAAAGGGGTAGTTAATCAGTTATAGGGGGAAAGATCTTATATATTTCATGTAATGGTAGAATTTGAGTCATGGTGGCAGATTTCGACGAAGGGTTTGTAAGGAGAGAAATTATTTGCCTTTAACTGTCACCCAATTTGCAGGTTGAAGGCGACAGTCATGGATTTTGGCACCAATTTGAATGTAATTTCTCAGGGATGGATGAAATGGTGTGCACAAGAGGAATTATACACCATGAAGATCAAATATTTTTAATGGTTTTGGAAGAAGTAATAAAGATGTATTATGTTTTCTGTAACCCTCTATCTGTTGTTATGTTGATAGTCACATTACATTGTTGCTTTATGCATATTTTACTTGGAAAATGGATTAAATATTCTCTCTTATATATTGGAGTGTGTAGAGTAGTGAGTTAGAAAACCTCTAGAAATTTTTTTAACATCATCCATTGAGTATGGTAAGAGATCCACTTGGTTTTATAAAATCTGTTTTAAAACACTCATTAATGGAGTCTCTGGTAAAGTTTTAATGAAATCTTACATTTTAAACAATGTAAATTTATGTTTATTGGCTCATTATAAAGTATATTTATATAAATTTAACATGAATTTTTTTTTGGATTGAATGGTTTGGTATTCTATGAGAAATTTGATTCCCTAGCAACTTAATCAATGAAATTTTTTGAGTTGTTTATGATAGTAAAAATGGGTCTCGGTATGGCAGGAATAACTATAAAATTGACCATTGGATCTGTCTAAGTGTTTGATATCTTTTTGTAAACCTAGTTATCTACATCTCCACCAGAGAGATTGGAACGATAATGTTGAATCGGAAAGTTATTAGCAACAGAGTGATATATTGTCAAAAATTGTAGTTTTGATTGTTTAAACTTAATGAAGGATAGTTTGTTGAATGATTCTTGATGTTTGTGAAAGATGTGTTGATGGACAACATGGTGACTTCTTGATGTGTGTGAAGGTAATGGGGAATTATGGCTATTTTCGGCCAATAGGCTTTGAGGCCTCATTCTAGTATTAAACATTTATCTACAAACATGACCTTGAATCGAGAGAATGAGATAGTGCTATGAAGCAAGTTGTTGACTATACATATGTGTAATGCTTTGATAATAATATTTTTTTGGACTGTAGAATGATAATTATGATCAGATTATGCCTCTAATACAAGTGAATATATTGTGTCGAGATTGGAAGTCCATGTTAATTTGAGGTTCTTGAAGGTTTCTTCATTATGCTCTACATCAAATTAGTATCAGAGCTCAGCAAAAGATCTAGGTTGAGCAAGATGTTTTGTGTTATTGATGAGTTTTGGTTGCAGGTTCTTGTCTGTCTAGCTTCAAGAGGAAGTTGGTGTTGTGTGTGGGTAGACAAGGAAGGTTTGTCAAGGGACAATGGGATGGTCTATCGGTTACCAAAAGACTAGGAAGAGAGGCAAATAGGAGAACTCCTAGATGAGGCATATCGGTTGTTGATGAAGTGATGCAGCATGGAGAGGTGGACTTATGGTTGGTAAAAGCACTTGGGTTCTAGCCACTAAAAACTCCATTGGTAGGAGTCACAAAGAGATTCTTTGATAAGGAAGAAGCAACATAAAGAGGCATAAAGAAGTAAAGATGAAGACAAAGGTGAAACTTTCACTCAAAATTTTTCTTGCAGGGTATTGTACCCATGTTTCCAAGAGCCTTGGAAACTTTTCAAAGCCGAGAATATGGTGGAGGAGAACCTAAGCACCAGGAGGTTAAAATTTATAACATGAGGAATTTAATTGCATTTGAGTCATTGATTATGTATTAAAGTCATTTTAGTCCAATTGACTCCAATGCAAGGCTATGGAAAGCCAAATTGTAAAAGTTGTTCACCTAGGTCCTCATAAGGTCAACATTGGTCAATAGGGTCAAAGTAGGAAAAATTGCCCAAGGAAGGGTAAATATGATGTAATATTTTTTTTTAGTCCCTTGTGAAGTGTCAAGAATGTGTATGCAAAGTTTTGAGGTCGTTTGGGTTAAAATGCGAAAAATGTCAAAAAGTTGCAAAGAGCAACATTGCAAAAAGTTGCAAAATTTGATGTAAAAGATTTCCATTTTGTCCTAAAGGGGTATTTAATCAGTTATAGTGGGAAATATATTATATATTTCATATAATGTTTGAATTGGAGTCATGGTGGTAGGCTTTGAGGAAGGGTTTGTAAGGAGACCAATTATTTACCTCTAACTGTCACCCAATCTGCAGGATGAAGGTGACAACCATGGTGTTTGGCACCAATTTGAATTTAATTTATCAAGGATGGATGAAATGGTGTGCAAGGGAGGAATTATACACCTTGAAGATCAAATATTTGTAATGGTTTTGGAAGAAGTAATGAATATGTATTATGTTTTGTGTAACCCTCTATTTGTTGTTATGTTGACAATCACATTACATTGCTGGTTTATGCATATTTTACTTGGGAAATGGATTGGATATTATCCCTAATAGATTGTAGTGTGTAGATTAGTGAGTTAGAAAATCTATGGAACAAATTTGAACATCATTCGTTGAGTATGGTAAGAGATCCACTCCGTTTTATAGAATCTATTTTAAAACCCTCATAAATGGAGTTTGTGGTAAAGTTTTAATGGTATCTCACATTTCAACCAATGTAAATTTATGTTTATTGGCTCATTATAAATTATATTGAGAGAAAATTAACATTAATTTTTTTTTGGATTGAATGGTTTGGTATTCTATGATGACTTTGATGCCCTAGCAGACTAATGAATGAAATTTTTTGAGTTGTTTATGATAGTAAAAAGGGGTCTCGGTACGGGGGGCATAACTTTAACCTTAACCATTGGATCTGGCTAGCGTTTGGCTATGGTTTTCTCAAAAATAAGATCAAATTTTGGAACATCATTCATTGAGTATGGTAAGAGATCCACTTAGTTTTATAAAATCTATTTTAAAACCCTCATTAATGGAGTCTATGGTAAAGTTTTAATGATATCTTACATTTCAACCAATTTAAATTTATGTTTATTGGCTCATTATAAATTATATTGAGATAACTTCAACATTAATTTTGTTTGGGATTGAATGGTTTGGTATTCTATGATGACTTTGATGCCTTAGCAGACTAATGAATGAAATTTTTTGAGTTGTTTATGACAGTAAAAAGGGGTCTCAGTACGTGGGGCATAACTTTAACCTTAACCATTGGATCTGGCTAGCGTTTGGACTAGGTTTTCTCAAAAAGAAGATGAAATTGTGGAACAAGGAAACTTTCAAGAAAATATTCTCAGAAAATTTTAGACTAGAGGAGGAAATGGCAAAATTAAATGAGAAAATCATGGTGGCAAGTATGACAAATGTGGAATTTGAATTGGAGAAGAGATTGAAGGATCAATATCTAGAAATTATGCGAAGAGAAGAATTATATTGGAGGGATAAGTCAAGAGAATTATGGATTGTAGAAGGTGACGCCAATACAAAATTCTTTCATGCTGTTGTGAAGGCAAGGAGATCTCAAAATCAAATTATCGACATTCGGGATGAAAATGGCAAGATTTGCTCCACAGGTGAAGAAATTGAGAAAGCTACAATTGACCATTTCACGAGACTATTGGGCAATATGGAAGCTGATAAGGAGGACTTTATCCCTTTGGTCGATAGAACCATTGATCATCTGTTAAAACCCGAAGATAATGAGATGCTTTTGGCTCCTTTTTCAATTAAAGAGGTGAAAGAGGACACCTTTTCATTACATCCCCATAAAGCCCTGAGATTGATAGTTTCATTGTGAAGGTACATCAATGGTGTTGGGATTTTATGGGAGAGGATATACTTAAGGTTGTTGAAGATTTTAGAAAGAATAGGAGGTTTGTTAAGTCCATTAAAAACATTATGATAGCTCTTATCCCAAAAAAACCAATATGTGTATCTATGTCAGATTGTCGACCTATTTCACTATGTAATGCTCTTTATAAAATTATCTTAGAAGCTTTGTCAGAGAGATTGAAAAAGATCCTACACCGTCTCATTTCTGAGAATTAGAATGGCTTCACACCTGGTAGGGAGCTTGCAGATAGCATTATTTTGACCTCAGAAGTTATTCATTCGATGGCTAAAGAAAGGATCAAAGGGACGGCGATCAAGCTTGATGTTTCCAAAGCTTATGATAGAGTGCTTAGGCATTTTTTAGAGCATGTCCTATGAAGGTTTGGTTTTGACAGTAAGTGGGTAGATTGCATTAAAATCTTCTTTTCCTTTGTTTGCTTCTCTATTGTAGTTAACGATGCACTATGTGGTTTCTTTGCTGCAACTAACGGGTTGAGACTGGGAGACCCTTTGTCTCCTTCCCTTTTTGTTATGATGGCTGAAGTTTTAGGAAATAGCATAAAGAATAAGTATAGAGTGGGGGTTTGGAAAGGCATACCTAATCACCCAGATCTAGGAAATATGACACATTCCCAATTTGCAGATGATACTCTTTTGTTTAGTGTTTCATTGGTCCGGGAAGCAGAGACAATTAAGGAGACTTTGGAGGAATAGTCAAAGGTGTCAAGTCAGCATATGAATAAAGAGAAATCATAGATCTTCTTTCTAAACACCAGTAGATAGAATCAGAACTCTATTTTGTAGGTCATGGGTTTTCCAAAAGGGGAATTTCCCCTCAAATATTTAGGTATATCTATTGGAGTAGGATCGAACCAAAAATAGCTTTGGGAAGAAGTGGTCAATAACTCCAAAGGGAAGGTTGACTTGTGGAAAAACAAATGGTCATCCCAGGTTGGCAGGATCCAGATGATCAAATATGTACTGTCTATGGTTCCAATATATCGTATGTCTTATTTTAAGATGAATAGTCAAGCCTATAGAAGTGTGGACGACATGCTTAAGAAATTTTTGTGGGAAGGTTCAAAAGAGCTTTAGAGAATCCCTTTAATCAACTGGGATATGACTGTTGGTATTTTTTTATGGTTTTGTCATTGATGTCAACACCTACTGAATACACCTACTTTGGAGATCCAGCAACATTCACCAGTAAGCAGTAATTTGTGCAACAGTTACTGGTATATGGTTCACCAGTAGGATATATTTTTCACCAGTACCTAGAATGATATGGAAGACACTTGGTAATGTTGAAGACATCATGTGGACACTCTATTTTGAAGAAATAATCATTGGTATATTCATATTTGCATATTTGCTTTTACTGGCAAATAGGTCCAGGTTATCTAAGGTTACACCGACAAGTTTATCTTTTCCAGATCAGCATGGCATGCTATGGAGATGATTTATTATTGTTGTAAATGCATTAAGCCGACATGTTCAACCGGTTATTGCATCAGGTATTATATTATTTGTAAAATGTTTTTATTGTAATATCTTGTAGAGTCGACCTACTAAAATTGGTCTTAGGGTATGATATAAATGTAAGATCTTATTTGTAAGATCAAGTGTGGAATGCGAAAAAGAATTGTGTGAAGGTATATGCAAGATCAAGTAGAGGTATACAGGAAGACATCATTTGAAGGTGAAGTTAGGTTTTTGTATAAGCATATCAGAATTACACCGGTATTGAATCAAGCATACGAAGATGCTACTTTGTGTAGTACATTCTTACTGGATTTAACCATCCAATAGTAGTCAGTGTGACTCTCATTTGTGATTGAGTAGTGAGCTCTAGGCTATTGGCCTTTCTACATGTGCAGACCCCTTTTTGTACACTTACTATCTACAGTAGTATCATCTGATTGTGGGTAAGGTTTCCCACTGTATTTTTTCCCCTTACATGGTTTCCACGTACAAATATTGGTGTCATGTGTTGTGGATGACTTTGTGTTTATGTTTCATGCATTAATCCTTACTGGTATAGCAATTTACTGTTAACACTATCTACCGACATACTTAACTAGTTTACCGGTATTAAGCATTAAATTGGTTAATAAGTTTTTGGTTTGAATTTATTAGACAACTGATTCACCCCCCCCTCTCAGTTGTCTTTGGGACCTAACAATTGGTATCAGAGCTTAGTCCTCTTTTGTAGAAGTTTAACAACTTGAGGAGATCCAATGTTTACTAATTATTTCAGGAAGGACAGTCCTAAACTTGATGGACCCAACTATGGGATATGGAAGATCAGCATGGAGACACATCTGAATTGCATCGATAAAGACATCTCAGAAGTTACTAAGAATGGTTATACTACTACTGTAGCTAGTCAGACTACTCCAACTACCTTAGCCAAAGATGAAGAGAATGATTGCAAAGTAAGAGAAGCACTTTTGAGCGCATTATCAGATCAACAAATCATGGGATTATCAAATAGGTCTACTGCTAAAGCTATTTGAGATCATTTGGAAACACTGAATGAAGGAAATTCTACAATCAAAATTGGAAAACTTGAAAGCTTCCAAGTCAGCTATGAACATCTGAAAATGGAAGAAGATGAAAGGATTTCTGCTTTTATGGAAAGAGTAAATGAAATTGTTTTGGGTATTAAATGTTGGGGAGGAACTTTGAGTGAGGATGAAATTGTTTCAAAAATCTTAAGAGGTTTTCCAGTGGCATATAAAATGAAAGTTACTGCTATAAATGAATTGAGAACAATGCCTAATACATTAGTAACTAGGGATACATTGATTGGAAAACTTTCAGCTTTCGAAATTGAGGAATTTGGTCTTGTTGCTAGTATAAAGACTGATTTGGCCTTTAATGTATCAACATCATCTGCTCCATCATTTGACAAATTAGATTGGAGAGCCTTTTATGCAAGAGAACCTGAAGAAACCAGAAAGGAGAATGAAGAGCTTGAAGAACTTGAAGCACTATTTGCAAGGAAAATTCTAAAAGGTCCAATTGGAAGTAAGTATGAAGGTAAAGCACCCTTTGAATTTTTTAACTACAATAAGATTGGTCATATGGCTTCAAGATGCCCTGATAGACATGCTAGACTAAGAGAAGAAGCTAGAAGAACATACAAGCCTAATCTTGAATATCAGAGATACAGATTTAAGAAGAACAAAGATAAATCTTGTTACATTGCTGATGAAGGTGTGACTGATGATTCTGATGAGGATCCAACAATTAATGGATGGTTTTTTTTTTTGCTATAACAGAAGATCAACAGACACCTATTGCTCAACTGGTAGAACAAGCCCTAGCAGCTAAAGTTGAATCAAAGGATGAATGGATTATTGAATCAGGATGCTCACATCATATGACTGGAGACAAAGGTAAATTCTTGAACTTTCAAGAATACAACGGAGGTTTAGTAAGATTTGGAGATGACAAAGCCTGTTCAATCAAAGGTAAGGGTTCAATATCTCTTGATGGTAAACATAACACTAACAATGTCTATTATGTTGAAGGATTAAAGCATAATCTTTTAGGTGTTGGTCAATTAGTTGAGAAAGGTTTTCAGTTACAATTTAAAAATGGAAAATGCAAAATCATGAATAGAACTAGTTTGGAAATTGCAACCGATAATCAGACTAGAGGTAATATCTTTCATTTGAATAACAGTGAAAAGGCATGCCTACTTGCACATATATATGAAAGTTGGTTATGGCATAAGAGACTATGTCATGTAAATTTTGATTGCATGGTAAAAATCAGTACTTCTAAGGCAGTTAGAGATCTACCTAAAATTGTGAAACCTCATAATACAATTTGTAAGGAATGTCAATTTGGAAAACAAGTTAGAGCTAGTTTCAAAAGTATTCCAGAAAAATCCAGTAATGCTCTTGATTTAATTCACACTAATTTATGTGGTCCAGGTAGAACTAAAAGCTTACAAGGTGATAGGTATTTCATGCTAATTATTGATGATTATTCTAGAATGTGTCGGGTTACTTTTCTCAGAGAAAAATCAGAAGCACTTGGGAAGTTCAAACTATTCAAAGCAATGGCTGAAAATGAAACTGGTAAGAAAATCAAGTGTTGAAGATTAGATCAAGGAGGAGAATTCACATCTAAGGACTTTAATACATTCTGTGAAGTAAATGGAATCAAAAGATAGTTATCAGCACCTTGAACACCACAGCAGAATGGAGTTGTTGAAAGGAAAAACATAACTATCTTGGATGCAACAAGAAGTATGTTATCAGAAGCAAATCTACCAAATGTGTACTGTAGAGAGGTAGTAAGCACTATTGTCTATACATTCAACAAAGTTCACATCAAAGGTGAAACCGGTAAGACCCCTCATGAACTATGGTTTTGTAATATTCCTACTCTTAAGTATTTTAGAATTTTTGGAAGTAAATGTTATATTAGAAGAGATGAGTATATTGGCAAATTTGATCCTAGAAGTGATGAAGGAATATTTCTTGGTTATTCATCTAAGAGAAAGGTATATAGATGTTTTAATAATAGATTGCAGAAAATTGTTGAGAGTACAAATGTAAAGATTGATGAACAATTCAAAGGAACTTCAAGGTATATAGACTCTCAACCGGCAACAAAAGTTGTGACAAATGAACCTACATAGAATCCATCGGTACAGAATGAAGATCCAGTTACCCCGGTATCATCAGAGGATTCCACAGTATTTGAACAACAACAACAAACTAAGACACCCCAGTATGTAAGACTGAATCATTCTAAAGATCATATAATTGGAAACAAATTAAAAGGAGTTATGACAAGAGGAAGATTGGCAAGTGAAGAGGTATGTCTTATTTCTCAAAATGAACCATCATCTATCAAAGAGGCATGTGAAGATAAATTTTGGGTTAAAGCTATGGAAGAAGAATTAGGACAAATTGAGAAGAATAATACTTGGACATTAGTTCCCTGGCCTAAAGATAAAAATGTAATTGGAACCAAATGGGTATTTAGAAACAAACTTAATGAAGATGGAAAGGTTGTCAGAAATAAATTAAGACTAGTGTGTAAGGGATATTCTCAAAAACAAGGAGTTGATTACAATGAAACCTTTGCACCGGTAGCCAGAATTGAGGCAGTTAGATTATTCTTGGCTTTTGCAGCTCACAAGGATTACAAAGTTTATCAAATGGATATTAAATGTGCATTTTTGAATGGAGATCTTGAAGAGGAAGTTTATATTGAACAACCTGATGGATTTTCTTTGACAGATGACAATGATATGGTTTGCAAGCTAAGAAAAGCTCTGTATGGATTGAAACAAGCCCCAAGAGCTTGGTATGCAAGATTGGATACGTATCTTTTAAAGATTGGTTTTACTAAAGGGAATGCAGTTATATTACAAAGTAACTAATGATGACATCTTGATTGTTGAAGTATTTGTTGATGATATAATCTTTGGAGGAGAAGATGGATTATGTAAAGAATTTTCTCTTGAAATGTAGCAAGAATTTGAAATGTCTATGATTGGAGAAATAAAATTCTTTTTAGGATTGCAGATTTCACAGACTGATAAAGGTATATTTTTGAGTCAATCTAAGTACTTGAAAGAACTACTAAAGAAATTTGGATGGAGAACTCTAAACTAGTAAGCACACCTATGACTACAAATGACAAATTATCTCAAAGGGATGAATCTACACCTGTTAATCCAACTAGATACAAATCTATGATAGGAGGTTTACTGTATTTGACACAAACTAGGCCTGATATTAATAAATGCAGTATGTATTGTTTCTAGATTTCAAAGTAACCCTAGGGAAAATCATGAATCAACAGTGAAAAGGATTTTTCGGTACTTACAAGGCACAAAAAATCTTGGATTATGGTATCCTTAAGATGAAAATTTTGATCTATGTGCATACACATATGCAAATTGGGCAGGAGATGTGGATGATAGAAAAAGCACCACTGGAGGAGCATTCTTTCTTGGAAATAGCTTAGTCTCTTGGTTGAGTAAGAAACAGAGTTGTACATCTTTATCAACAACAGAATCAGAATATGCTACAGTAACAACAAACTGTACACAGGTACTTTGGCTTAAGCAAATGTTGAAAGACATAAAGGTAAAATGCAAGGAACCTATTACTATATACTATGATAACACTGCAGCAATTGATATATCTCAAAATCTGGTATTACATTTAAAAAAAAAACATGTTTCTATCAGACTGAATTTTCTAAGGGAAAAAGTTGAAGAAAAAGAGATAAAACTGGTTTATGTGAATACTAAAGAACAACTTGTAGATATTTTCACAAAACCTTTGCCTAATGAGACTTTTGAGTATCTCAGAGATCAGCTTGGAGTCATACCACCACCGGTAGAGACTTAGATAGCTAATGATTGTCATCAACCGGTAGAATTAAATGGAAAAATCTTTTATTCCGGTATTTGATGAGGAAGCTACTTCTTAGGGGGAGTAGTTGGTATATTGAATTGGCTGGTATTTTGTATGAACTTGACTCTTGTAACTTTGGCATTTGATGTCAAAGGGGGAGAGATATCTATGGAAAAACACATTATCTTTTTGGTGAGAGATTTCAGGGGAGAGATTTTGAAAAACACATTTAAGGAGAAATTTGTATGAGAGATTGGTAATGTTACTCCCAGGGGGAGAAATAGAGATTGTTGGTCTTTGTATTTGGCATTTTTGTTTTGGCACTTTGATGGTTTTTCCATCTTGTCTTGCCATCAATGCCAAAGGGGGAGATTGTTGGTATATGGTATGGTTTTGTGATTGATGTCAACACCTACTAAATACACCTACTTTGGAGATCCAGCAACATTCACTGACAAGCAGTAATCTGTGCAACAATTACTGGTATATGGTTCATCGGCAGAATATATTGTTTACCGGTACCTGGAATGATATGGAAGATACTTGGTAATGTCGAAGACATCATGTGGACACTCTATTTTGAAGAAATAATCATTGGTATATTCATATTTGCATATTTTCTTTTACCGGTAAATAGGTCCAGGTTATCTAAGGTTACACCGATAGGTTTATCTTTTCTAGATCAGCATGGCACACTATGGAGATGATTTATTATTGTTGTAAATGCATTAAGCTGACATGTTCAATCGGTTATTGCATCGGGTATTATATTATTTGTAAAATGTTTTTATTGTAATATCTTGTAGAGCCGACCTACTAAAATTGGTCTTAAGGTTTGATATAAATGTAAGATCTTATTTGTAAGATCAAGTGTGGAATGCGAAAAATAATTGTGTGAAGGTATATGCGAGATCAAGGAAAGGTATACATAAAGATATCATTTGAAGATGAAGTTAGGTTTTTGTAGAAGCATATCAGCATTACACTGGTATTGAATCCAACATATGAAGATGCTATTTTGTGTAGTACATTCTTATTGGATTTAACTATCCAACTGTAGTCAGTGTGACTCTCATTTGTTATTGAGTAGTGAGCTCTAGGCTATTGGCCTTTCTGCATGTGTAGACTCCTTTTTGTACACTTACTATCTGCAGTAGTATCATCTGATTGTGGGTAAGGTTTCCCACCATGGTTTTTCCCCTTATAGGGTTTCCACATACAAATATTGGTGTCATGTGTTGTGGATGACTTTGTGTTTATGTTTCATGCATTAATCCTTATCGGTATAGCAATTTACTGTTAACACTGTCTACTGACATACTTAACTAGTTTATCATTATTAAGCATTAAGTTGGTTAATAAGCTTTTGGTTTGAATTTATTAGACAACTGATTCACCCCCCCACTCTTAGTTGTCTCCGGGACCTAACAACGACTTGCCTCATCAAGGAGGAAGGAGGAGCAGGACTCAAAAAAATGGAGCTGCAAAATAAAGCTTTGGGTACCAAGCTAGCATGGAAGCTTTTCAAGAGCCCCAATAGACTATGGTGCAAAGTGATTAGGAATAAATATTTGGATTCTTTGGAGGATGAAAGGATCTTCACAATGGCTAATTCAGAGAAAGGCTCTCTAGTTTGAAATTTCATTTGGGATAGCAGAAGTTTACTCACAGACCATTTATCTTAGAATGTAGGGAATGGTTTGAAGGCTAAATTTTGGTCAGATTCTTGGGGTGGAGAGAAACCATTGAAGGAATTATTCAAAGATCATGAATGGGTCAATCTGGTGGAGGCAAGTATAGGTAGTAGAGTAAAGGATTAATTTTCTTCTGGAGGGTCTCAATGGGATAGGGTGGTATGGAAGAAATGTAGCATAGGCAATAGGGACCTATGTGCTAAATTAGATCAGATTTTGTCTCAAAGGCATGTTTTTTTGTCAAATATAGATGATAAAGTATTTTGGTGTGCTGCTAAATCAGGAGAATATAATGTCAAATGGGGATATGAAATCCATAGAAGGACGATCAGGAACCTAGGGTGGCCATATAGATTATGTTGGCATAACAAAATTCTTCCAAAAGCAGGAGCATTTCTTTGGATAGCTTTACTTGATAGAGTTATGACAGGAAACAAATTGAAAACTATCAGTATAGCTGGACCTAGTAGGTGTGTCATGTGCAAAAAGGATGATGAGACCACCAATCATTTGCTATTTTCTTGTCCTTTTGCAAGTAGTTGCTAGGAATGGTTCTTTGATTTGATTAAGTATCAAACTATCAGAAATGAATTCCTAATATACTTCATGTCCTCTTGGCCTCCCCTTTGCAAATCCAAGTGGGGAGATTTATGGTTAGTAGGCCCTTCTATGATTGTTTGGCAAATTTGGAGGGAAAGGAACAAGAGAATTTTCAAAGAGGAATTCCATTCTAGAGAGGAGACTTTAAAAATTATCAAGGCCAATATTAAGGAAGTTGTTAGTGGTAATCTCAGGAAGAAAACTATTAGATTTTACAATGAATGGGACAAGAATGTGGAAAAGAGGTGGATTTTTAAGGAAATGGATGAAGGGAGGATTGTGGGAAAATATTTATGAAGAAAGCAGGTCATTTGGTTGGTTCCAAGGATGAATTGGACTCAACTAAATTTTGATGGGGCCAGTAGAGGCAATCCTGGCAAAGCTGGTTATGGAGCTGTCCTTAGAGATAAAAATGGTTCCTTTCTGTAAGTGGTTAACGGAAGCATAGGGGAGGCTACAAATAATGAAGTTGAAATAAGGGCATTGGAAGTAGGTTGGGAGATGTGTGTAGATATGGGTTTATCCATAGTTATTTTGGAGGGGGATTCTTAGATCATAGTTAATGGGGTTACTCAGAAATATTTTCAAAGCTGGAAATTAAATAGGTGGCTTTTTCGAATTTGTGCACTTTTGGAAAAAATAGGAGAATTTGAAATCACTCACACTTATAGGGAGGGAAACAAGGTGGCTGACATCCTAGCTAATATGGGAGTAACATCAGAAAGGAATAAAAATGTCATTAGTAAGAATGATTTGATGCAAAACGTTGAAGAATTGGTACGCAAAGAAATGATTGTTGTTTCTCGTGAAGGTATTGGGTGATATCTGCTTCTGCAGAAGAGAGGATGAAAGTACTCACCAAATGGGATAGATGTTCAGACTATCATGTGGTTTGTCTTTTCAAGATCAGAAAAGATGGGGAAATTTAAGCACTTGGATGGAGAATGCATACAGTGATAGATTGCAGTAGAAAAGATTAGACAACCTCAGATATGGGTTTATTGTGGCAGAGAAATGGTCAATTTGGGAAGACTCTAGAGATCCAGATTACTTATATTTGCTAAGTGGGTTTCATCTACAAGACATATTTGCAAGATAAGGAGAATAAAATGGTGCATTTTCTAAGATTGAATTGTTCTAACTATGAGGTTCATCTGGAATTTCAAATCAGGGATTTGTTCAAAATAACAAAAATTGGCTATGATGCCATTAGGGGGATGGTGGAATGCTCCCTAAGTCTTGATCGACATTGGTGTGATGGTGCCATCTATGAGGTGGTACTTGTGTCCATGGTGGATATCCTCGAATCTAGGGATAAATGTGTAGAGCTGATAGAGGGTTTTGTTAAAATGGAAAATGGAGATGTTGTTGCAGAGGCCATCTATGACCTGACAAAAGGTAGTAAGAATAGTGTGCTTAAGGTCTACTTCAGTCCTGAAAACTATATCTCAGATCTAGAGGAAGATAGTGAGGAGGTTAAGGGAAGCGATAAGGAGGAAAGAAGGGAGAAAGAGGAGGAAAGGGAGCAAGAGCTTCTGGTGAGGAATTGTGGCAACAGTTCAAGAGAAAGATTCTCAATGGAGATCTTGCTACCTTTAGAAGGTTTGTATATTTAGAGGAGTGGTGGATATCTAAGATGTCCACAAGGAAGCTGAATGATCTGGGTGACTACGTGATTGTTATATATCAAATTATGTAGAGTTATAATTCTATCTATCTAGTAGTGTGTAGAGAAAATGCGAGTATTAGAGATATAGTGTTATTTTGTTGATAGGAGTATTTTGTTTCTTGAGTGATTGGGATAGTCTGTGGGGATGGGTCTGTCAAGATTGCCTGGGAGTCAGGCAATCATTTTTGGAGTGGCTATATATTGTAATACTTTTTGGGAAATAGAGGGAGTTATCACCATTAATTTTGTTTGGGATTGAATGGTTTGGTATTCTATGATGACTTTGATGCCCTAGCAGACTAATGCATGCAATTTTGTTAGTTGTTTATGACAGTAAAAAGGGGTCATGGTATGGGGGGCATAACTTTAAACTTAATCGTTGGATCTGGCTAGCATTTGGATATGGTTTTTTAAACCTTGTTAACTACATCTCCACTAGAGAGATTGGAAAGATAATGTTTTCTCTTAAATTTATTACCAATAGAGTTTTGTACTGTCAAACATTGTAGTATAGACTGTTTAAACTTAATGAAGGATAGTTTGTTGAAGTATTCTTCATGTTTGTGAAAACTTTGTTGATGGATAGCATGGTGACCTCTTCAAGTGTGTGAAGGTAATGGGGAATGATGGCTATTGTAGGACAATAGGCTTTGATGCCTTATTCTAGTATTAAACATTCATCTACAAACATGACCTTGAATCAGGAGAATGAGATAGTGCGATGAAGCAAGTTGTTGACTGTAAATATGTGTATTTCTTTGATAATAATATTGTTTTGGACTGTAGAATGATGATTATGACCATATTATGCCTCTAATACAAGTGAAGATATTGTGTCGAGATTGGAACTCCATGTTGATTTGGGGTTCTTGAAGGGTTTTTCATGATACTCTGCATCACTTACCAATAACCTAATCTTATCATAATTGAGACCTATTGATAACATAACACTAAGCTTAATTATAACCCTAGAATTAATCCCTAACTATAACTTGAACCCTAATTTTACCATTAATAAGCACTAGCCCTAATCCTAATTTATACCTAGCCCTAATGTAATTGAACCATAGCTCTAATTGACCTCCAATCGTAACCCTAAATATATTAAACCCCTTCCATAATCAAAACCTGACTCTAATTAACTATAATCTTAACCCTTAACCCTAATCCTTCTAATTGAATGTTAGCCCTAAACTCAACTCTAACAGTAAATTCGAACCATAATTACAACTTGAACCCTACTCTAAGTGTAATTGAACCCCATTCTAACCCTAACACTACACTAACCCCAACCTTAATCCTAACCCAAACCCTAACTCTTATAGCTATCATCGCATACTATCTTTAATTACAATATTAATCCTAATCCTAATAGTAACTATAATTCCAGCCCTAACCCTAACCCTCATTTTAATTATATTATTTAATGCTAACCCTAATTATAATCAAAGACTAGCCCCAATCCTAACTCTAATTCTAACCCTAATTATAATCCTAACCATAACCTTGACACCAATTATTATTATAACCCTAATCCTAACTTTAATTATAATCACTATTTATAATCTTTAATTGTAACCCTAATTATAATCACTTAGACTAACTCCAATCCTAACCCTAACCCTAACCCTAATTCTAACCCTAATCACTAAGACTAACCCTGTCCCTAGTTATAATCCTAACCATAACCCTCACTCTAATTATAATCCCAACCCTAATCCTAATTATTATCCTAACCATAACCT
Organism: Cryptomeria japonica; assembly: GCF_030272615.1. Lineage (NCBI taxonomy): Eukaryota > Viridiplantae > Streptophyta > Pinopsida > Cupressales > Cupressaceae > Cryptomeria > Cryptomeria japonica. The sequence goes on from NC_081413.1 coordinate 625,618,488, forward strand.
TGACCCTAATTATTATTATAACCCTAGGCCTAACCATAAGTTTAATTATAATTACTAATTATAATCTTTAATCATAACCCTAAAAAGAACCCTAACATTAATAAAAATACTAACAATAACCAAAACATAAACCAAATCCTAATCCTAACCATACCCCCAGTTATAAATCTAAACAAAAACCAAACCAAAACCCCAACATTGATGCTAACGCTAACCATTATCATAACCCTAACCCAAACCATGATGTAAATATTATCCCCAACCATAACACTAATCTTAACCTTAACACTAACCATAACCATAACCATAACCATAACCATAACCATAATACTTGACATATATATTATTGAAAATAGTCTAAATAAATACATTAAATTTCATATTTCTCTATATAATAATATTATAATATAATTTATTTTAATAAAAATATACAATATAATTATATATTGATTTATTTTATGTTTTCTACGTTTGGGAGTGTCACTGCCACTAGCATACTTTATATAGAGCCACAGATTTGGGAAGGGAAAATATTTTAAAATGCTTTTTATTTTCTTAGGAAAAGGGCTATGAAAAAGCCTGACAAAACAATTGTAATGGAATATCTTAATATATGACCCCACTGTGAAATTTTTTATCTTAATATATGACCCCGTTTTCTTTCAGTAATGATATCTGCATTGTAATCTGACACGTGATGTTACACCATTTGCAATAAAATCAGTTGTTTCACATAGAAAGTGATAACAGACACAATATGATTTATCCATTTAATAGAAAGTGATGTCAAAACACCACAAAATTATCGCCATACACAGTTGACTAATTCACAATTTGGGTACAATAAGGAATTTTTTTGATCTTTTATTTTTATATATGACCCCATTTTCTTTTAGAACTAATATACCTTTGCTAGAAGCCTTCATTTAGCCCTAGAGACCTTGATTTTGTGTTGCATTGTTATCTGACATGTACTATTGTTGAATAATAATTGTGTAAATTATTTTTCAATGGACTTTCCCAATGGTTGGGAAGGTTTTATTTGTCTATTTAATAGAAAGCGATGTCAAATGACTGAAAATATACAAAATCAACATGTACAGTTGATTATGTCAACAAATCCAAGTTTGTTCATATTTTGGAAGCTGTATGAAAAGCAAAACTCACATTCAAGATGATGGTTCATTTTTTTCATAGATATATTTAAGATATTTAGATTATTAGTATATCTTTATTTAAAAAATATAGGTAAATCATGCTGAGAGATATCTTATAATAGAAAGGAATATGAGATTGCAACAATATTAGTAGTATACAAGAGTCACAAAAATATGGATAGTAATAGAGTTGCTTAAGTATGTACGAGCATATTAAGAATCGTGAGATACTCACAATGCCAAATCTATTCCTCCACTAACCTGTCAACGCTACTTGATTTTATTGATTGATCCCCTTTAAATATTATGGCACTCTTCTACTATCTCTACTATCAATTGAATGTAACGGTTTCATATATTTTTTGGCAAATGGGGAGGATTCTATTTTATTTGGAGTAATAAAATAACACCTCCACAAAAACCAAAAGATGGCATATTTCATGCATACCCGTAACAAAACTCATATTCAAGATGATGGTTCATTTTTTAGATAGATATATTTAAGATATTTATATTATTAATAAAAGTGTATTATCATATTAGATAGACATTAGATATCACCTCAACAATGATGGTGAATGTCAGCTATCAAGATTAACTTGTAGTGACAATGCTAGATGTAAAATAATAAATAAAATAATCAATAATTAAGATAAAAGATGAATAATGAAAAAAATAAAAAAATTCTATATCATAATAACATAAATTAATGAATTTTTACATTTATATTTAAAAGCTTCTAACAAATAATAAAAAATATCAAATTTAAAATGTAAACCTTTATATTATTTTTAAACATAATCTAATGATATATATCATTTACTATTTAGTTAAAGACATATTGATTTATTATTATTTTATATTAATAAAATAAAAATAAGAACATTGAGAAATTTTTTCTTACCATTTCAAATATTCTGTAATCAAATTATTTTTAGTAATAGAATAAAAATACTTAAAAATTCTTAATAATATTAAGAAAAAATACTTGAAATTTCTTGATAATATTTCAAAAATAGATATAGTTTAGAAGCTAAATCTTTCCGTCCATGATCCACCAATCATTATTTTAAGCTTAGAAGGGTCAAAATGTCAATATATATATATATGATTGTTAAATTCATTCACATCGATTGAATTAAATTGAATTGATATTCTCTTAATATAATATGAAATTATACCATATTTAAAATGTAAGAATTATATTAAAACTATCCAATCCTAATATTCCATATAAGAAAGCTTACCTTAATGTTTTTAATCAGATCATCAGAGAAACAGTGAAGAGAGAGTATTTGCATTAAAAAAGACATAATGAAATACTCACAAAAATGAAATTATTTATAGCACAATAAACCAACATTAGTAAAGACACGTAGAGTGCTGTCGTGTAGAGATTTGCAGAGTTATAATGATATGTTATAAAATACATATGCCACTTCTAAATCTTTGTGACAAGTATCATACGACGTGCCATGACTAATTTGTCCTCCATAAATTAATAAATGCTTTTCAAAAAAAAGTCTCTATATATTTGTAATTGTAAAAAAATTTATATTATTTTTCATAGCATATTATAACATTAAAATAATTTTGAAACGTTTATATTTAATATTATACAATTTTATATGTAATTAGTTAGTTATTTTCATAATGTTGTGTTTCGTGAAAAAAAATTATTTAATATTTATTATTGTATTTATAATTATTAACTTATATTTTTTGATGTGTAGTATTTTTTAGTTAAAGAAATACAATTTCGTCTTTAATAAAAGAAATACATTACACATAAGTAATTATAGAAGCTATATTAAAAAATGATTGATGACAAAATATGTTTTTAATAGGTTGAGAAAGAAAGGTTGAAGGTGTGGTAAGTGAATGGAATATAAGAAGATGAATACAAAGGAGCATCTACCCAAATGGGATATTTCTCTATAATCTTCAATATGACCTTTTAGATGATCTTTTATCCTTTTCTTTGAAAAAGATAAGTTATAAATGATTTTGGCTATGAATTCCTAGTGTGGTTCATGTGTTATAAATTAGAATTTGTGTAGGCCTCCCCACCTCGACCTCCAACCCCACCCCTCCACCTCTTATTCCATGCCTAGTTGATTTCTATCATGATCCTAGTTTGGCAATGAGGAATTTCAAATCTTGTAATTTAATAGATAAATTTTCTTGTCAACTTGGATGGTGCTGAAAGTCTATTTATAATATATAAGTAAATAAATAATTTAACTAGTGTTTGTACTCCTAATTATATTACTTAACTACTTATTCTAAGAAATTGCTTACTGTTGTTGAAAGTTTAGACATTAAAATGAAAATATTCTTAAAAGCTAAAATTATATATAATCTATGGAATTGATTAAAAAGGAAATTGTTTACATCATAGAAATGAAGTCACAACCAAATTTAGTTATTATGTTAATTCTACAAAATGAAATTATGATAATTATTCAAACCTTTTACAAGGACAATAAAAATTCTTATAGAATTAAAAAAAAATATTGTTCTTTTCTCTTTGAAGTTTTGAAGAAAATGAAATATTACAAATATAGTGATTATAAAAGTTAACGGATTGCATATGAGCACACTTAACACAAATATTAATCTAATTCATACATTGACATATATAACATCGATATAAATGTTTTTCTTGTTTTCTTATTGAATGCTCAACATTTTAGTGATTGGAACTTGAACTCATGAAAGTATGTGTTTAATTTTTGATATTTATAAAGGGTTAACACAAATGCATTCATGAACTTCTTAAGAACAAGAGAGTATAAAAAAAATTGAACTTCTATTTTATCACATCATCTATGTAATCTTTGTTTTGATGTATATGTATTCCTCCATTTAAATTATATAGAAATCCTAAGTAGTAGCATTATCTGAATCATGCATCCTTCCCTTTAAATTCCTCAATGTAGATATTTATAATATAATAAAGGAACTAGTCTATGTCACATGCAGTGAACATAAAATAAGGGAATTATCTCACAAAAATCTTTAATTAAGATCATATTTCTTATTGACATTTTTCTATCCATCATTTACAAAACCAAGATGTGATGGATTTTTAGTTTTCTTACAAAAAGTGATAGGTCATAGTATATATGTGAGTAACCAGAAGTTGGTTTTTTTATTAAAAAGGTAGGGGAAACACCTTGATTCCAAGAAATAATGAAAAAAATGTGAGCTAACTAGACCTCACAACTAACTCTTCAATAGAGAACAAAAGTCTAAATAACCATCAAACAACTTGAAAACTACTAGAAAGATTTGAGAGAAACATAGAGGAACATAGACCAACTATAAAATAATAAGAATTTTAAAACTTAAATAATAGAACAGCTATCTAAGACATAAACCCATAGGTGCAACATCAGTTGAAAAGTGTCTAATTATCCTTGCGGGAGGCTAGAGATTCCCTCTATACTTCCCTATCAATTGTTGCACAATCCCCATTTTTATTTTTGTTAATTTCTAAACAATATCCTACTCCTACTTCACATCACCATCTATTAGCTCCTCATCTTTATCATACTCTCTATAATAATCTCCACCTCTTTTAGGTTTTTTTCCATATTAGTTACTCTAGCAATTCTAATTGACATTTGATCACCTTAATTGTCTAGCTTTTTAAACTTATCTTTTCCCTTACCAATCTAAACCACATCATCATCACCAATGCCCAAAACAATTTGTGGTTCAAGGCTTTTCCTATCCCTTTTCAATTTGTTGAGGGGGGGTGTCGGATTCAATAATTGGGGTTTCCTCTATTTGGGCATGACCTTGAGAAATTCAAAATAAAAATGCCAAATATTTGATAACCCTTGGGGATTTATTCCTATATAGTAGGGTGAGCCAATTTTTGTTTTCCTTTTTTCACGTTTATTAAAATTATCTAGATCTAAAGGGGAAAGGTTGGGGCACTATAAATAGTTGGAATTTATAGATGATCATAATAAGGCCTTTGTTGAGAGGAGGATTAACTCCATCATCTGCACAATTTTGAATAGATTAAGCAAGAAAAAAATGAAATCTAATGAGTTCAAAATTAAGAATATGGTTAAGTAGGACAAAGTGGTATTTATGAATAGTAGAGAACCTCCCTTCTTAAGTGAAATATGGATAGATGAAGTAAGAAGATTCAAGGGAAGCTAAATTTGAGTTCCAAAATGAAAATATCATTAAGTAGGGGGATATGGTATTTATGAATAGTAGAGAACTTCGCTTCATAACTGAAATAGATACATGATGTAGAAGCTCACCTAGTCCCAAGGATGAAGAAACTTGGTTTTGTTATAGTTATTTTGATGTTCTTTTATCTTTTCTTTTCTCTTGAAGAAATTGTTCATGAGTCCCTTGTAAATTTAGCATTTTTTGCATATATATATTACTAATTTAACATTATTTTCTAAATTTCTATATTATTTTTATGTATATAAGATATCCATATGTGAACCAAATAATGAAAGGATAGGTAATTTTATTTGTTTTCAGGAAACAAAATCTATATTTTATGGTAGCTTTGATCTTTGTCTTGCCTATAGCCTCATAGTTAAAGCTTAAGGTATATACTTTATAGTTCATATGATTATGTTCTAATTATTTTTATTTATCAATATAATTTATGTTTGAAATTGTACTTTGTTGATGTAGATCATTAGCTATCTTTAATTATCATCTTTTTGCAAATTAAATTGTAGACAACTACAATTAACAACTTTAAAATTACCATTGTTTGTTTAATTATTTGTGAGAGAAAATAATATATTTAGTACTTTTTCTAAAACATAAAAATTTAATTCCTTTTAGATGCCAATAATTGTGATTTCATTTGTTTACACAACAAACATCTTTCTAATCTAACTTTCCCTTGAATCTTTTTGACAATTAAAAGTTTTCTTACAATGTCAAATGAAAGGTATATCAATGACCAAATTGTTTTAAGAATTTTCATATGATAGGCAGGGATGAGTGCCACATTCTAGGCCAGGAGCATTTTATTCTCATTTTTTTCCTATTTTATTCTTTACTTTAATTTCCCTTTTCTCTTCCAACTAACATAGTGGTATTAGAACAAGGCAGGATATATTAAAAATGCAGGAGATCAGATTCATGAAACACTTGAAGGTGAAGATTGTAGGAGACAGATTGTGTAGTTTAGCCACTAGTAGAGGAGGTTATATGTTGCCTTGGATAGGAGAAGAATATTTAAGGGAAACCCACCATTGATGTTTTTATTTTACAAGGAAAGTGTAGTAAAAAAGTTTTTGCATGTTGTTCAAAAGAGGTGCAGATTGAGCCATAGCTATTAAGAAAGCCATTGTAAACCAAAAAGTTAGTGCATAGAATTTGTTGTAGATAAACTACCACCCAATTTTGGTTGGATGAAATATTTTGTTTGAATCCATCACTGCTTACATCTTAGGGAGATCACAATTTGAAGCTTTCTAAAGGGTAAAAGAATCTTGAGTTTTTTTTTTTTTTGATGCAAATGTTTATTGATGTGGATTCATATCCTAATTAGAAGGCTTTAGAAAATAGAGTTTCAATAAGTTTTCTTAAAAAGGTTCTATTTGATAATAGAACCACAAAATTCTAGTTGTTAAGAGATCAAAGATTCTATTTTTCACAAATAAGAATTATGATAATCAAGAAATAAAGATGAAAGCCATTGTAAACCAAAAAGTTAGTGCATAGAATTTGTTTTAGATGAACCGCCAACGAATTTTGGTTGGATGAAATATTTTGTTTGAATCAATCACTTCTTATATCTATGGGAGATCACAATTTGCATATCTCAAAAGGGTAAAAGAATCTAGGGGCTGTTTTTTTTATTTGATGCAAATGTTTATTGATGTGGATTCATATCCTAATTACAAGGCTTTAGAAAATGGAGTATTGTTAAGTTTTCTTAAAAAGGTTGTAGTTGAGAAAAGAACCACAAAATTGTAGTTGTTAAGATATCACAGTAATCTAGAGATTTCTAAGGTTAAAGTTGTCTAGATAAAATTAAAGATATGCATCAATTATCAATTAATTGCAGCCCCAAATTCCATTTTTCATAGGTAAGAATTATGATAATCAGGAAATAAAGATGAAAATTTTATTTCAATCTAAATATTTATTAGATATAGTGGAGAAACAGCTTACAACATTAGATGATGAGACAACATTAAACAAAAAATAGAAGGATAACCTCAAGGAGAATAGAAAAATAAATAATGGAAAATCTCTACAATTTATTCAAATAGGTATAGAGGAGTTTATTTTTCAAAGAATTAAAAATGCACCTTCAAGAAAAAGATTATGGGAAACATAAGAAACCACATGTTAGGGTTTTTCTAAGGTAAAAATAGATAAGTTGCAAGCACTTAGAAGGGATTTTTGAAATCTTCAAATGAAAGAATTAGATTCAATGATCAATTTTTAGCTGAAGTTATGAATTTTTTAAATAAAATTATATTAAATGATGACAAGTTAACAGATCACAAGGTTATGGAAAATATTCTTTGAATTCTCCCAAGTAAGTTTGATAGTATTGTGGTTTCCATTGAAGAAACAAAGAGTCTATCAAAATTGTCTATAGATAAATTGTTTAGATCATTACTATCTCATGAATACAAGTCGAACATAAATAATAGTACTTCATTGGAAAATGCATTCAAATCATAGGTGCCATTTGGTAGAGACAGAGAGGAAACTCATAGTTTGGAGGAAGAGGCAAAAATAAGTTTCAAAGGGAAGAAATAAGGAGTCTAGATCCAAGAGAAAAGAGAAGCAAAAGTTTCAATTATAGAGTGTACAATAATAATTTATCATCACAAAGGTATGATAAGTGTAATATTCAATGTTATTATTGCAAAAAGTGTGGACACGTTGTAAACAAATGCCAAAACAAACAAGTAGATATAGGAAAATGAAATGATTTTTTTTTTTTAAGTAGTTTAGGTACATTATGCATTATATATTATGTAGATTAGAAAATTTCAAATGAGTTTTGGTTTCTAGACATTGGTTACAACAATCACATGACATGAAATAGGTACTTGTCTGAAAGCTTGGATACTTTAGTTAAATCCAAAGTAAAATTGGGCATTGATAACATATTGAAAGTCATGGGCAAACGTACAATATATATGGTAATAAATATTGGTAATAAGTCCATTCTTGATGTTTATTTTATTACTGGTTTGAAACATAATCTCATAAGTATGGTACAACTAGTACAAGAAAGTTATAGATTTGTTTAAAGAATAATTTGTGCATAGTACTTGATATACCTCTTACTAACATGGCGATTGCAAAGGTTGAAATGACAAACAATAGAATTCTCCCACTTATAATCAAGAGTGATATGGTTTAGAGAATTGAAGAAAATTTCAAGGCAATAGCCTTAGATGAAGCATGTGTATGGCACTTGGGGTATGGTCTTCTTCACTTTAATGGATTGTGGTTATTGTAAAAAATAAAAATGGTAAAAGTATTACCCACAATTGAAGAGCCACTAAGCTTATGTGAAGGTTGTATTTTGGCAAAATGACATAGAGAAATTTTAGGTGATTGAAGGTATTGTCATTGATGGCAACCTTGCAATCCTATGGCACCAGTAGGCACCAACACCGACAAAATCTACACCGGCAGATAGCTTACCGGCAGTGGCAAAAATGATTACCAGTACCCTAGCCGACAGGGTTTTGTTTATTGCATATTGTATTTTTTTGTAAGCCGACATGGCATATTGTAAATAAGACTCATATATAAGTATGAGATCTTGTAGAACATTTTGTAAGAGATAGATAAGAGACATAGATGGATATAATGTGCGGATATTAAGACAGATTTTGGAGTAAGGTTTATGGTTATTATAAGAGCTTAAACTAGTACTGAACCTGGCATAGCAGATGCTTTTTGTAGCAGTGCATCACATTGGATTTCTATAATTCATTTTTGTAAGTTAGTGAGACTTCCTTTTGTAATTGAGTAGTGAGCTGTAGGCAATTGGCCTTCTTGCATGTGCACATGTGCAACACACATTCTATAAGTAATATTCACTTCTTGGCTAGTAAGTGAATATTGTGGGTCATAAATCCCACCAAGGTTTTTCACACACTGGGTTTCCTCACAAAGAAAATATTGTGTTATGGTGTGCTTTCTATGTTGTGCTTATTGTTCTCATTTACTACATTAATTCTTGTTTACTGATACACTATTTTGAAATGCAATTTGTTTAATAAGTTCAGAAAATCCATTAACTAGTTAGATACTGATTGACCCCCCCTCTCGGTATCTTTGGGAATCCTAAAAATTGGTATCAGAGCCTGGTCCTCTATTTTCAAAAGCCTAACAACTTGAGGGAGATTCGGATACCGGTACAAATGGAGAACTTGAGAAAGCAATTGGAAACAACTCTATCAGATTATGATGTAGAAAAGTTGAAGAATATCAAACTTGAAGATGATTGGAAAACTACACAAGAAATCATACAAGGACTTAAAAAAAATATCACTATTGTTAGGAACAAAAGAAGAGAACTTTCTGAGAAGATGTAGAATGATGATGGTGAAAAAGAAACTCTTAATGATCTTGTGAACAAGTTAAGACAAGAAAATAGTGCTATGAGGAATGAGATGCAAGATATGACTATGAGGTTTTGTAAAGACATTGAAGATAGAAAGAAGAATGAAGATGACTTGGTTAGAAATGATGCTGGAAATGAAAACACAAGAATCAGTCATGAAAATGATATGTTGAAGATAGATTTGATTCAGACACAAAATGATAGAACTGAACTTATGAGACAGAAAGGAATCTTGGAAAATGAGTTGGCTACTGCAAATCAACACAAAGAGAAATTCAAGAAAAGTTCAGAGGAACTTGACAACATGCTAAAAAATTAGAAACCTGATGGAGATACTAATGGCCTTGGCTTTGAAGTTGGTGAGATCTCCAGTACTGCAAACACTCATGATCATAGTAAACTGGTAAGATAGCCTAATACTTACAAATTTAATGGGAAATGCTTTAATTATAACAAATATGGTCTTAGAGAAAATCACTTCAGATCTAGAAACTATCAGAACACCAATGCACCCACTGGTCAATGTTCTAAATGTAATAAAATTGGTCACAACTCAGAAAATTATAGAATGAATGAAAGATGCTATGTTTGTGGAAGATATGGACACTTATCTAATCAATGTATAACACATACCGGCATAAGATATGGAAAAGCTATTCAGAAAAACAATGTGACTTGTTATGCTTGTAACAAGATTGGAGATGTTGTAAAATTTTGTAGAAGTAAGGCATCACCGACAAATAACAAAGAACCCAGTTTGAAAGGTAAAGAGAAAGTTGAAGAGGTAAAGCAAGAATTTTCAAAACAATGGATTAGAAAGATAGATCAAAATGTTAATAAAGCTATTCCTTTATCGGTAGAACAATGTATCACTCCACCAGTAGGAGATTCTTCATCTAACTGAAAAGAAATCTTTTGCGGGTTTGGCAACTAATTGAAAATTATGCTAGTTTACCCTCGATTGATGGTAAGAAGATGAATTGCTTCTTTATCGGAAAATGAGTTAAGTTTCACTTAACTAACATACATTTATTATGGCAGTTGAAGGAAATGACATTATAAAGAAAGTGTTTTTCACTCTTTTTCATTCACTGAGCATTCAAATTCCCTGAGAGTGCGAAAAACCCAAGCGAAGGCATCCACAATGAGAAGTGAAGAAAATCATTCAAGCATTCAAACCTAAAGGAAGATTAAGTTATTTATACAATGGCTTCCTCCTCTACACCTGAATTCATTGCAAACCCTACTATAATTGAAGTGGTTAAATGCCCTAGGCCCATATTTAAAATCATACCCGAAGTAGCGAAGTAGGATGACACCCTAGGAGCATTCTCTAAAATACCCAAAGGAGTTGTATATGCCAAAGACCCTAGGATTTACATACATTGTCATGTTGAAGAACTTGGTACTGATGAGATAATGAATATGTAGAGGACTGTAATTTGTGATGAAAATGGTAATGTGAAACTGGAACACAAGATAATTAAAACCCTAGGTTTTGTGGAAATTCTTAGGATTCCTGATTTTCCAAAGGAAGTTATAAGGATTGTATTGAGCAGAGTTCATGGGGAATTCTTTTGGCTTGATTCCATCCATAAGATTACAAGAGAAGCAGTTAGGACAGTGACAGGCTTGCCTTCCACCGGTAGGAGGCTTGATAAAACTAAGCAGGTTCCAAACAACCTTGTAATGACCCTAACCGGTGCAACACATGATAACAGATCCTTAAGAGTAAATGATGTAAAGGATGTTAATGTCAAATTCATTAGCATGATTCTAGGATACAAAGCTACACATGCCAACAGATTAAACTTTGTTTCTAGTCTATGTATCAAGAGTGCTTATGACATGGTGAACAGTAACACTAAGATTGACATATGTGAATGGCTAAAGGATGAGCTAATTAACAACCTGAAGAAAATCAAAGGTGACAAGAAAGGCACATTCATATTTGTTAACTTACTTGTATGTCTATTGCTATACATCACTAAGGAAGTTCTTGGTATAGGTAGAAAAGAAATTGGTTTTGACATACCGGTAGGCAAACAACTTTTGGATATTGTTAATGACATGGGAGATGACAGGGAAAAGAACATAATTGAACACTTTCAGGCATTAAAGGCTTGAATGAAGACTAGGGAAAGACTATCTCAAAGCCATAGTTGACAAATACCAAAAGGAGATATGCTTTGTTATAAAAAAAGATGAAATCTGGATCAAGGCAGTGGTTCCAAGAATAGTTTGGGTAATTGAAATGGGTTATGAGGCAGATGAAAATATAATAGAAACATATGCTAAAGCCCTTCTCGAAGCTCCTAAAGAACCTACAAAAGAAGTATTTGGAAATGCTGAAACTATTGAGAGCAAGGTTCAAACAATGAAAAGAAGGAAGTAAAGAGAACAAACAATCAGAAAAGTAACTAAATAGGCAAAAGAAATCAAGGAAGACTTGTTGAATAAGATTGGTATTAAGGAAAGTGACCTGGAAGGGTTACATCTAGAAACACATCTTTCACCAGTCGGTACCTCCTTTGACAGTGAAATACTAGCAGAGTTTTAGAGAGTAGAAAGAAAAAGGAAACCTTCACCGGCACCCTCTCCTGCACCAAAGAGAACAAGACAAAAACAACATGCAGTAAGGCCTCCAACAAATAAAATGACCCCAAGGAAGAAGGAAAAACAAGTTATCCCTCCACTTGATAATCTTCTAAATCAAATAACTAAAGAAGGAAAATTGTCCAATATCAGCAAGTTGTATAGTACTTTTACAAATGAAGAAAAAGAAAGAATAGAAAACAATGTCATTTTACACTTAGATATTTACAAGAAATTTTTGATAGAAGTTGTAGATGACTTGCCAAGTGACTTGTATAGAAGATTAGATGCAAAAAGATTAGCAATTTTAGAACTAGATAAGAAGATAAAGGTAGAAAAATTACTTGCAGTTCACCTAGTGAAATCAGCAAAAGAAATTGATGAACTGATAAGTGAGGCAAATAGGACTGTATTTTCCACCAGTCACCGACATGTAGCTTTAATGGCTAGCATAGTGAATGAGATATTTGAAGAGACAATAGACAAATATGATATTTTCTTTGTGGAAAAGGAAAAGCAAGAAGAGCTTAAATGACCTAAAACTTTTAAAGTTTATCAAAAGGATAAGGATAAAGGTAAAGGCAAGGTAGGAGGTCCTCCAAGCATAAAAGTAATAGATAACTTGCCCCCACCTCCTTTTGATACTCCACCAGCAACTGATAATGTTGAGAGTATGGAGACAACACATGAAGACACCAATCCTGATTCAGAGGTGTTATATACTATGAATATTGACACACAAGAAGTAAACATTGTGGTTGATAAGGAAACCACTGAGAAGAAAGATATGGTAACTGAGCCACCAGCTAAGAACATTGCAATTGAAACACATGTTGAGGACACAGTTGGAAATGTTGAAATTGGGGCTGAGAAACAAACTGAACAATCAACTGATCCCCTAGATACTGGAATGGTAACTGATTCACACACTGAAAAACCTACTAAGTTAGAGAAACCAACTACTGATAACACAGTAAAATCAGTTGAAATAATGGTAGTATAAAGTTCAGAGGTACATACAGAGAAACCGGTAGAAAAAAATGAGACATAATTAGAGAAACCGGCAGTGGAAAGCTCAGAGAAACAAATAGAGGTGCATACTAAGAAACCAGAAGAGAAGAAGGTTGAGGTAAAGGTTAATACAAAGACAGTGCCACTGACAAATGCTGAGAAACCCAAGCCTTTGCTTGTTGAGATGTAGACTCAAACCGACCTACCAAAGGTCAACATAAGCAAAGAGGTTACTCCCACTGGTAAAATATAGATTGTTAAGGCAGTTGGACAATCATCTAGTTCCTCCCTGACAGAATTCAGATCGACAAATGTAATAGAGGTATTACTGGATTCCATTAATAAAATAAATGATTGCAATGCACTTGCATATAAGGCAATTGATGATACTATTCCAATTTTTAAATTTATTGCACCCAAGTGCAATGTGGACAATAAAGATTCTTTGAGCCAATTATAGACATTGTCTAAATACATCATCGGTAACCTACTAATAGTTGATCAAATCAATGAGGAGACATTCAGTGAGAAAATAAATAAAGAGAGAAAAATTCTTTGAGGAGACAATAAAGAAGTGCATAGAAGACATAAACACTCTTTTACCAACACTTAACAATACAATATTGGACTTTAAGAAGTTGTACATGGATTCATGCAAGACAAACATTTTGACAATAGACATTGCTAAAGAGATCCACATAGTACAGAAAGAAATAAATGATATTGCTGATAATCTCATCCGTTCATCAGAACCCATATCGGTCATAGAACATGAAATAGTAGGCTTTGAAGAGTAAATTGAAAAATTTGAAAAAGAGAAGAAGAAAATAATATTGAAGGCTAAGGAACTAAAATGTAGACTTGGTCCGAAACTTGACATCCTCATCTCTTTGAGAAAAGAGATATCAGAGGCACTTGTTCTAGGACTTAAGACACCGAAAGAGCAAATGCACATACTCACCAGTACAATCTAAAGGACAGAAGGAGCACTAAAGGTTAGTGAAAGGTTCACTAACAACTTAAATTTTGGACTGGCAGATCTATATCAGATTGTAACCCACCAGTTACAAGGCTCCAGACAAGAACTACACTCAATTGGCATTGATTGACAACCTTTGTCATTGATTCCAAAGGGGGAGTAGTAGGATGAGAAAAATGATAATAGAAGAGATCATCTACTCAGGGGGAGCACAAAGTTTTGGCACACAGGTTTTGGTAAGATTTTTGGACTACACATTTTGGATACATTTTTTACTTTTTCTCATGGGTGTTGCGATCAATGCCAAAGGGAGAGATGGTTGGCAAATGCACACTCCAATGAGAAATTGTAGGTGATTGAAGGTATTGTCATTGATGGAAACCTTGCAATCCTGTGGCACTAGCACACACTAGCACCAACAGACTCTACATCGGTAGATAGCTTATCGACAGAGGCAAAAATAATTACCGACACTCTGGTCGACAAGATTTTGTTTATTGCATATTGTATTTTATTGTAATATCTTTATGTAAGCCGACATGGCATATTGTAAATAAGACTCATATATACGTATGAGATCTTGTAGAACATTTTGTAAGAGATAGATATGCAACATAGATGCATATAATGTGTGAATATTAAAGCAAATTTTGAAGAAAGGTTTATGGTTATTGTAAGAGCTTAAATCGGTACTGAACGTGGCATAGAAGATGCTTTTTGTAGTAGTACATCACATTGGATTTCTATAATCCATTTTTGTAAGTCAGTGAGACTTCCTTTTGTGATTGAGCAGTGAGCTCTAGGCAGTTGGCCTTCCTGCATGTGCAGGCACACATTCTGTAAGTAATATTCACTTATTTGCCAGTGAGCGAATATTGTTGGTCACAAATCCTACCGAGGTTTTTCCCACACTAGGTTTCCTCGGTAAAAATATTGTGTTATGGTGTGCTTTCTATGTTGTGCTTATTGTTCTTATTTACTGCATCTATTCTTGTTTACCAGTACACTATTTTGAAATGCAATTTTTTTAATAAGTTCAAAAAATCCATTAACCGATTAGATACTAATTCCCCCCCCCCGCCCCCTCTCAGTGTCTTTGTGAATCCTAACAATATAGAGCATGGGTACCTTTAGGACTTGTGAATATAGATAAATATATGGTCCAAAATAAACACCATCATTAGGGTGACAACTTATTTTCTTACATTCATTGATGATTTTAGTAGAAAGATGGGTTTATTTCCTTAAGTATAAATCTAAAACATTCAGAAAGTTCAAATAATTCAAAGCATTAGTTCAGAAACAAAGTGGCCTATCCATTAGGGTGTTGATATTTGATAGAGGACATAAATATAAATCAAATGAGTTTTTAGATTATTGTGTGTACTGGTGGTTGTGCCCACAAAAGGATATGAAAATCATAGTAAAACCTTTCTTGGGAATTGGGCATTCCAACAGGTGAGCAATATCTCTCTCTGTAGATGTTCATTTACTTATCAAACCAGGGGACATATACTTTAAATGGCGCAGCAAAATATATGCACTAGGAACTCATTTTGGTCAAATCTTAGCGGAAATACATACTGAAAAGAAATCCTACCTACGCTACAGGAAGGTAATGCAAAGCTCTTTAACTCAACTATGATTTGATTACAACAAAAACCATAATAACTACAACTGAAACACAAAATATGAACTGGCCTTATGCTGCAGGAACAGACACAGTGATGGATTCCTTGTGCTATAGGAGCAATGTAAAACTGAGTTTGTATAAAAACTTTAAAGATGAAAGCAAACTGAAGCTTAACAGGAAAGAACAACTAACTAACTAGCTACAGATACCTACTAAGTGGGCCCCCTTAGCAAGCATCTCCTGATTATGCAGATGCTAAACTCAGAACTTCATTGAACTTTATTCATAAAAATAGAATGATATACATTGTTTTGTTGATATGGAAACTAACAACAAACTCTGCTTCTGGTTAAACAGATTCTGTCTTTTATTATCATATTGATTCTTACATGAGATCTACTATTCTTATTCTATCCTTCTCTAACTCCTCTCTCGTGCAAGAGGAGAAGCTTTATTTAAAAATAGGAGAGCAACTAACTAACTAACTCCATCAAAGAAAGACGTGGAAGTAAAACATATCCTCGAATCAAGGAAGAAACTTCATAAATGAATTTATGCATTCAACCCGATCCAGAGAGAATCTAGTGCTCCACTCTTTGTCATTAAAATTCTTTCCCACAATTTTGGTCAAAGAGTCTTCGCCGGAGCTTCCTCGAAGTCGTGCAGGAAATGAACTTTACTGCAACGCCGAGATTGGCTGCGCTTGACTTGATCGTTCTTCAACAACCTATGAAACAAAAGGTAACAAGCAACAGAAAAGGCGTATGGCACATACACGATATCTACTCATTAATCACACATTTTAGATTTACTTCATCATTCAAAAACTGTATATGATATACCAGTCATTTTAGGGGGTCAACGAGGCAATAAATGCAATCAAGTCAACATAAAGAGCTACAGGAATATAAAAGTATCTTGCTACAGGATATCCCAAAAAGGTTTCACAAAGTCTGAACATCCATGAAATAACAAAAGTAAAGGCATTTAAAAGTTTATCATAACATCCAAATTATGAGCATATTTTAAACTCATCACTGCCCCCTACTTAGCCGAATGCTGGTCCTCCAGCATTAACTTTCTTGGTAGTTTCTCTGAAGTCAGTGGTTTCTACATGACTCTGAAATAGATTTTTAAACTTGTAATAAAATCCTCTGAAATCCCGGCATTTTTCATACCTTTGGTCTTCTAATTCATTGTTAAGATTTGTAGCCTGGTGAGGATAAAGTGGCCACATTAGCACACGGGGTCTGAATGTCAGCGGCAACCACAGTTCAAATCTTGTTTGAAGTCCCAATTCAATATATCTGCTAGTTCATTTGAGAGCTGCTGTGAAATTTAAGGGACCATGCAGTTCTAACTTTCTTAACCCAACAGTTAACCTCTCCCATCTTTTCTCACTTTTGGTGAATGCCAATTTCCAAAATGAATATTGTTGTGCCTGGAATTCATCATATACTTGTTTTCTGATATCAAATATTTTCTCTCTTGCTAAAACATTATTAATACCATATGTTAGAGTAAACCAATCTTTCAACATTGCATAAGGGTTTGAACTGTGAGATCATAATGGAACAGGCTCTGTTTTCTCAGCTTCCTCATATGTTTTCCACTGCCTGCCATAATTCACCTCATTTGCTACCCATGACATAAATGCTCTCAAATGAATATCACCAATATATAGAAGAGGATTCCATTCTGTTTCAAATGGTATTAAAAAGCCATGCAAATAGAATTCACAAAGAGAATTCCTTAACCAATTAGGGGCTGCCTGGTATGTTTCATAAAATTCCTTGGCAGTATGAATTATAGGATCTTGGTTTCTGGAAATTCTCATCAACTGAAACTATAAAAAATGTTCTTTAAGGCACAAAGCATAAACTCTAGGTGGAGGTCTACATTCCATAATCTGACCAGTTACTTTCAACATTTCGTCTATTTTTGCTTTCAACTCAGCAATTTCCTGCTTCTGACTTTCAATTTTCTTTTTCAATTTCTTCTTTTCTATTTCCCATAGACTTTACTGCATGTCAATCTGGGCTATGTATCAGAAAGTCAGGGTTTGCAATGTAACTGTTTCCCAATTAGCTTTAACATATTCCCGAAACTCCATTAAAAACGTTCTCTTATACACAACCATGGCTTTACAAACTACAGGATGAGATACAATTTCACTAGGCACATTCAATTGTTCAGTCTGTTCTTGCTCTTGCTGCAAGATAAATTCTTCATGTTCCTGTGGTGGAGAAGTCTGTGCTTCCTCCAAAAATTGCATAGCAACAGTAGCCAAATCATCAAGATTTGGTAACCCTTGCTCATTATGCCCTATTTCTTTTGTCTCAACTGGTTCCTCTTCAAGAATGAACAAACTCTGGGCAGTATTTTCGGACACATTCTGAGAAACATTAAATTCAGACTCAACAGACCCTTCTGAAATTATAATCACCTCTAGTTGTGGTGAAGCAGGGGAGGTCTTAGATTGTTTCCTTGCGGAAACCCTTCTTGGCACTGATGCGGCTGCAGGAGGTGTTTCGGTAGCTTTCCTCTTCCTTGTTTGTTTAGCGGGCTTTGCCCTACCAGAGGATGACGGTGAACTAGAAATAGCAATAGGTATTGCTGTAGGAGAAATAGCTAGAGGGGAAGGTGTTGCAGGAGAAGGGCATTGCCTTTTTCGAGAACGAGGGTCAGATTCTGGGGACCCTTCTACCTTTTTTTTTCCCTTCTCACTCCTAGTGGCAGACCTAGTTTGTACCCTAGCAGAGGATTCACGTGCAAAAGCTACAGGACCAGGTGCTAGAGGAGTAGATGACCCTTGCCCTATTTTACTAGTAGATGCACTTTCTTTCTTCTTTTTCTGAGGCCGTGGGGTAAGTACCCTAGGGGGTTGTGGAATTTGCAAACTCTTTTGGGCAACAAATTGTTGCCAGGAGAGAGATGAGACATCCCTTAAAGAATGTTCAATCAGTAATTTAATAAGGCCATGATGAGTGACAGAATTATCTTTTCCCTGTTGAGTTTCATAGGCATTGTGTTCTAAAAATTTTAACAAGAAATTCAGAACATTTATAACTAACCCATGCTTCATATGGCTCAATAATTTAAAATGATGAGAATGCAGATAGGAAAAATGGCTTTCATAGGTCAAATACCTAATTATGTAAGTAGCATACTTTGAATAAGGAGGAGGCAATGATACGCGCTTGCATCCCTGCTTAGAGACTTCCAGAGGTCCATCAGTAGGCATTGAAAACTCAGCCCTTGCAGCTGTAGCGTCTGAAGAAAAGTTTTCTCTAACGGCTGGAAGCCTAGTTACTTTTGCAATTCTATTTTTGGTTGCAACAACCGTTAGACCCCATACGGTGGCTTCCCCTTCAGAAAGGGTTCTCAGAAATTCTGCAGCAGCCTCCTCATCAAAATCATTTAAGCTCAAGAAATAATTTAACCATCCACAGAGGCTGAATACGTGGACTGTTTGCGGATTTTGCAATAATGTTTCATGAGCTATAGGCTCATGTCGCACCAACTGACCACCCATGTTTGCAATTTTCCTTTAGCTGAACTCAATTCCTTGCTGAAGATTCAAATTCTCTGCTTCCCTTTCTGTTCTGGTTTTTTCCTCTTTCGTGCCGTCACATTTCTTTCTTTCTTTTCCAAAAATGAACTTTTTTGAACAAGCAGTCTTAATCGTGATTATGCAATAAAGAAATACATGCGATCATAGTTGGAAAGTACCAGAAAAGTATTAAAGAAAGATTATTTTGCAGTTATGGCAGCGACGAAAAGATAGGTTTTAAAAGATGGATTACCCCACCCCCTACTTAAAGTATAACATGTGTCCTCACATGTCGTAAAGAACAGGTAGAAGTTCAGGTAATAATGACCGGTACATGCATAACAGTAAATGAATAGAATGAAATAAATCAAATATGCGATAAGAAAAGATATGGCGTACCTTTGATAATTGCACGTATGTGTGAAGAAATAGGACGACATCTGCATGGATTGACAAGTGGGAAAGATATCTTAATTAAGTCTGATGTGGATGGATGACGTGGATGGGTGAAATGGGTGGATGAAATGAATAGATGAAATGAATGGATAGAAGTTAAAGAAGTGAAATGGGGGCGATAAATGAGAATGGAGAAAAGGGGTTTCCTTTTGTAAAAAGAAAATCTTTATTATGGGCATGCTTTTTGAAAATTACGGTAATGCTGGAGGAGAAAGGCAAAAGCCTTCAGCTGCAGGAAGAGTAGCGGGAGGAACCTGAACTAACTGCTGCATGAATTCTTCCTTAGAGACTGGTTTGTGGTATAACCGAAGTCGGTGGCCATTCACTAGCAATTTGAAGCGGATTGGGTCTATTGTTACCAGCTATACAGCTCCATTGTCGAACACATTTTCAACTTCATAGGGGCCAAGCCAGCGTGTTGTTAGCTTACCTCAATTTTCTTGATATCTGAAATCATATAACAGAGCCTAATCTCCAGTAGAGAATTTCCTAGTTTTGATGTGCTGATCATGCCATTTCTTCCTTTGCTATTGGATTGCTTCTATATGCTACAGGGTGGCTTTTCTCATTTCATCCAAAGCATTTAGCTATAGGAGAGAGTCCTTCTGTACTTCAGATATGTCTATATTGAGTTCAAGAGCTGTCCTCAAATTTTTGTGTTCAAATTCTATGGGTAACATGGATGTTTTCCCATAAAGCAGCTCAAAAGGTGTAAACCCAGTTGTTGTTTTCCATGTAGTTTTGTAAGCCCAAACTGCTTCAGGAAGTCTATTGCTCCAATCTTTTCTATGTATCTGTACTATCTTTGTGAGGATCGCGTCAATTTTTCTGTTTGTTACCTCTGCCTGACCATTGGCTTGAGGGTGATAAGGGCTGGACTTCCTATGTTTGATTTTATAGTCATTCATTAGTCCAGTGATCAGATTAGACGTAAACTGAGCTCTTTGATCGGTTACAAGCTCTCTGGGAACCCCAAATCTTATGAAAATTTGTTCATATAGAAACTCAACAACTTTTCTATCTCGAGCATGAGTCATAGTTGTTACCTCGACCCATTTGTTTCATAGTCCGTGCAAACTAGAATGTATGACTTTCCATTTGATGGTGGATCAATTGGCCCTACAAAATCCATCCCCCATTTATCCAAAGGGGTGACTATTATATGTGGATATAGTGGCATTTCATCAGACTTAGTTGGTCTTCCCATACGCTGGCATTTGTCACATTTTCTTGTATAGGCCACAACATCCTTATGTAATGTTGGCCAGTAGTACCCCGTTGTAAGAACTTTCATTGATGTTCTTTTTGCTACAAAATGTCCTCCACATGGTTCATCATGGCAAGCATGCAATATGTCATAAGTTTCATCTTCTCTTACACATCTTTGCATTACCTGATCAGGTCTAGTATAAAACAAACTATTTGCAATCCAGGAAAAGTTAAAACTTTTCTCTATTAACAATTTCTTTTCTTTTGGAGAAAAGTAGTCTGGTATTCTGTTTGCTGCTAGATAATTGGCAATGTCTGCATACCAGGGTATATGTGCAGCGATGGAAAACAAGTGTTCATCTGGGAACCTATCATCAATGATCTCATGTGCAACAGGTGCAGCTGATTGGAGTCTTGATAAAAAGTCAGCTACAACATTAGCTCTCCTTGGTTTGTCAATTATGGAAATGTCAAATTCTTGTAACAATAGGAGCCAACGTGCCAACCTACCAGAAATGGCAGGTTTGTTCATCAGATATTTGATTGATGCATGGTTAGTATGGACGAATATTTGATAACCTATGACATAATGTCTAAATTTATTCAAAGCATATACTACTACAAGCAACTCCTTTTCTGTGATAGTATAGTTGAGCTTAGGACCTTGAAGGTTCTTGCTGATAAAGTAAATAGCATGTTCAACTGAATTTTCTTTTTGATTCAAAACTGCTCCTATGCCAAAGTCAGAAGCATCAACATGTATGTGAAAAGACAAATTTTATTTTGGACTTTGAAGAAAAGGGGCTTTAGTAAGCATGTCTTTTAATTGTAGGAAGGATTTTTCATAGGCCTCTGTCCACTCAAATTGGGAATCCTTTGTTAACAAAGCATAAAGTGGATTGGCAATTTTACTGAAGTCTTTTATAAATCTTCTATAATACCCTGCATGACCAAGAAAACTTCTAACATCTTTCTATTTTGCAGGAGTTTGTAAATTCTGAATTACTTCAATTTTAGTAGGGTCGACCTGAATTCCATTTTTTGAAACATGATAACCTAGAACAATACCTTCTTCCATCATTAGAAAACACTTCTCACTGTTTAGAGACAAATTTTGCTCTCTACACCTTTTTAATACTTTTTCTAAATTTACCAGTGCTTCTTCAAATGTGACTCCATAGGCAGTGAAATCATCCATGTAAATCTCCATACATTCATGAGATATATCAGCAAAGATACTAATTACTGCTCTTTGAAATGTTGCTAGCGCATTGCACAGGCCAAAAGCCAAGACCGAATAAGCAAATGTTCCCGATGGACAGGTAAAAGTGGTTTTATCTTGATCATCAGGAGCAATTTTTATCTGATTGTACCCACTGTAACCATCCAAAAAGGAAAAATATCTTTTGCCAGACAGTGAGTCTAGTACTTGATCTACAAAAGGTAGTGGAAAGTGATCTTTTTTAGTGGCACTGTTCAATTCTCTTAACCTACACATACTCTCGATTTTCCACCTTTCTTGGGAACAATGACTAAGGGAGAAACCCATTGACTGTCAGAGATTGGATAAATAAAACTAGCATCAAGCAATTTTTGAAGCTCACTTTTAACTATTTCCCTAAGTGCTGGATTTACTCTTCTTTGAGGTTGTCTAATTGGTTAACAATATTCTTTGATATATATCCTATGAGTACAAACTCGAGGATCTATTCCTTGCACGTCCCCATATTCCCATGCAAAAGCTTTATATTGTTCTTGTAGCATTTTTAATAGATTAGCTTGTTGAGATTGTGACAGCTTGTTATTGATATTCAAACAATGACCTTGAGACAATTTTATCTGCTCCGTGAGATTACTCATAGAGTCTACAAGTAATGTTTGTACCTCTTGTGGAAGCAAATTATGAAAAATTGCTAGAAGTTTAGGCAGTGAACTTTCAGAATCTGGTTGCTGTAGGAAACATTGTAAATGAGTATCATTTGGACCAGATGAACTACCTTTATCAGAGTTGTTTTGTAGAATTTGAAACAGTAAGGCATCTTCACTCTGAAGTTGTGAGAATGGGTCATTTTGAATCATCATTAATTGAACCAAAGAATTGGCTTCTACAATTTCCTCCCCCACATCTGGCCAAACAGGTTGGGACAAATCTGGCTGAGGTCTAGCAGGAGGATACAGAGCCAATTTCTTTGTGGACTGCCCATCAGAAATGGTCATATCCCTAGAACAACATCCTATAAAAGCATCACCAGTTGCTAACCATGGTCTACCAAGAATAACTAGATACCCTCCTAAAGTTGCCTTAACTGATAATATTGTGAAATCAGCACGATCCTCCCAAGATTCAAGAATGACAATTACATCTTCTACTATCCCATCAGGTTTAACTATGGAGCTGTCTGCAAGCTACAGGACTGTGGGTGTAGACCTAATGTTTGAAATGTTCAGGGAGTCCATAGTATGCTTTGTCATGACATTAATGGTAGCACCTAAATCAATCAAAATATTTTTTGCAACTTGGCCATTTACATTTATCTGCACTACAGGACTTCTAGGGTCAATATACTTTGGAATAACTACATTTCCCAACATTATATCAGCCAATTTCCCCAAGACATGAATTGTTTGAGGGTCCTTTTTCTTTCATCCAAGCTTCTTTAAATAGGCTTCTTTAATAGATTTTCCAAAAATAGGAATATCTTTAATAGCCTAAAATAAAGGAATTTGAATCTGCACATTTTTGAGCTGATCCATAATGTCAAAAGTGGGTTGTTCCATGGGTTTATATGCATTACTTTGCAACCTCTAAGGAAAAGGTGGGTTATCTTGATTTTGCAGAATAGGCTCTTTAGGAACAGTATCTGTTACGGGCATGTGCTCAGTAGGAACAACAGGTGCAATAGGTTCTTCATGGGGAGGGTCTGATATTTCAGTAATCCAAAGTGGTTTTGGAGCAAGTAAAGTAGTTCCAGACCTCAAATAGATGTCATTAATGTTTAAGGCATAAACTTGATATTGGTTGGCTTCGGCAAGATATGCAGGCTGCTGAGGCTTATTATTGGGATTGGGCATTGGCTGGGTAGGCATAGGCATTTGTTTTGGAGGTCCAAGATTTATGGTAGTTACTGCAGGAGGCGGCATAAGGGCTTGTGGTTGCGGTTGTGGAAGCTGCAGGAACCCAGAGGACTGGTTTTGCCATTGTTGAGGGCCTCGCCATTGAGAATTTTGCTGCCAATTTCCTGAAGGTGGGCTCCATTGCCCCTGTGGCTGCTGCCATCCTTCTTGAGAGGATTGCCATTGCTGGTTCTGATAATTAGGCCAATTTGGTTGAGGTGGATTCCAGGATGGTGGTGGTCCATATGCATGTTGCCATTGGTTATGATATCCAGAGTAAGAATTACCAAAAGTTAAAGGGTCTTGAGGCATACCTTGTATTTGGGCCCATGGTCTCCTTTGTGCAACAAAGAACACGTGATCATCATCTCTTTCTACTAGCTTAAATTCAATAGGTAGTTGTTTAGCTTCCAAATTAGCCACCATCTTGCATCTACAGTCATGCTTCTTTTGTCTGCAGTATGGACAGAACTCGGCCAAAACTGCGTCAGCCTCCTCATGTTTCTTTCAAGCTTGCATAGTGTCTAGTTGTGTAGCCATATTATTAATGATGTCCTGCTTGAAGTCAGATAGAAAATTTGTTATCTCTATTCCGGAAACTCCGCCAGAAGAACACTTCCCTATTGTAGCATGATGACCTCTACCTTTCTTAACTATTGCTCGAGAGTAGTTAAGACATATTTTCTTTATATTGTCCCAAGGCACCTGGGTTATATCACCTCCTCCTATCAGGTCCAGGGCATCTATACAAGCATCACTGATTCTCTTTAGAAACAGCAATTTCTGAGAGTCCTCATTGAGAGTATGGTTTGAGTTCCTCTGTAGTGCAAACAAGAATCTGGAAATGTAATCTTCTAGACTTTCATCGTCCTTCTGCTAAATTTGAAATATGTCATCACCCTTGCTGGTGCTCTTACAATATTCCTTATACTTTTCAAGAAATTTTTTCTGCATGACCTCCCAACTATCAACTACACCTCTTCCCAGGCTCATGAACCATTGGAGAGCTCCTTCCTTCAAGGTGGAAGGGAATAACTTTAGTTTATGAGCGTCTGTGTTGTAGTCATAACTGCGATAGAGGACATCAAATTCAAATAGAAAAGTTTTTGGGTCCTCTGTGACCAGGCCATAAAACTTTGGAAGCAAAGAAGAGGGAATGTTTTTAAGATTGTCAATATCTCTCTGAGGAACAATAGGAAACTCAAATGCAGGAGGTGGATTATTAGGTGGATTATTTGCCATGTTTGGTTGCTGGAATAACAGAGCGAATGGATTTTCCTCAAGTTCGTTGTCAACTGGGTGAAATGGTAGTTCAATAAATAGATTTTCAGGGAGGAACCTTCCTAGGGTGTCTCTTCTTCTTCTTCTATGCATGCAATATAATGAATAGTGGCTTGAAGAATCTAGAAAATTTTACTAACAAGCTAAACTAATGCCAAAAATGACTTCTGATAAACTCCTAGCTAGATGCCATCCCCGGCAACAACGCCAAAAATGGTCGTCGCGCCCACAAAAGGATATGAAAATCATAGTGAAACTTTTCCTAAGAATTGGGCATTCCAACAGGTGACCAATATCTCTCTCTATAGACATTCATTTACTTGTCAAACCAGAGGACGTATACTTTAAATGGCGTAGCAAAATATATGCACTAGGAACTCATTTTGGTCAAATCTTAGTGGAAATACATACTGAAAAGAAATCCTACCTATGCTACAAGAAGGTAATCCAAAGCTCTTTAACTCAACTATGATTTGATTACAACAGAAACCATAATAACTACAACTAAAACACAAACTATGAACTGGCCTTATGCTATAGGAACAGACACAGTGATGGATTCCTTGTGCTGTAGGAGCAATGTAAAGCTAAGTTTGTATAAAAACTTTAAAGATGAAAGCAAAGTGAAGCTTGACAGGAAAGAACAACTAAGTAACTAGCTACAGATACCTACTAAGTGGGCCCCCTTAGCAAGCATCTCCTGATTATGCAGATGCTAAACTCAGAACTTCATTGAACTTTATTCATAAAAACAGAATGATATACATTGTTTTGTTGATATGGAAACTAACAACAAACTCTGCTTCTGGTTAAACAGATTCTCTCTTTCATTATCATATTGATTCTTAGATGACATCTACTATTCTTATTCTATCCTTCTCTAACTCTCTCTCGCATAGGAGGAGAAGCTTTATTTAAAAACAAGAGAGAAACTAACTAACTAACTCCATCAAAGAAAGATGTGGAAGTAAAACATATCCTCGAATCAAAGAACAAACTTCATAAATGAATTTATGCATTGAACCCGATCCAGAGAGAATCTAGCACTGCACTCTTTGTCATTAAAATTCTTTCCCACGATTTCGGTCAAAGAGTCTTCACCGGAGCTTCCTTGAAGTCGTGCAGGAAATGGACTTTACTTCAAGACTGAGATTGGCTGCACTTGACTTGATCATTCTTCAACAACCTGCGAAACAAAAGGTAACAGGCAACAGAAAAGGCGTATGGCACATACACGATATCTATTCATTAATCACACATTTTAGATTTACTTCATCATTCAAAAACTATATACGATATACCAGTCATTTTAGGGGGTCAACGGGGCAATAAATGCAATCAAGTCAATACAAAGAGCTGTAGGAATATAAAAGTATCTTGCTATAGGATATCCCAAAAAGGTTTCACAAAGTTTGAACATCCATGAAATAACAAAAGTAAAGGCATTTAAAAGTTTATCATAACATCCAAATTATGAGCATATTTTAAGCTCATCATGTACCATGGAATAAAGAAGTAGTTTACTACAAGTTACACACCTCAATAGAATGGTATTATGGAAAGGAAGAAAAAATAAATAATGGAGATGGAAAGAAGCATGTAAAAAGATAAAAATTAATGTAATTAGTATTGGATGAAGTAGTATCTTGTGCAGTTTATATCTTGAATAGGTTTCCAACAAAAAGCATGAAAGAAAAGGTTCCACAAGAAGCATGGAGTGGTAAGTATCATAGTGTAACTCATTTCAAAATATTTGAATGTGATTGCATATTTATATGTACAAGAGGAAGAAATAAGTTGTTGGCAATTGACACTCTATTGGTAAAGTTTTACTATGTTTTCATTGATAGCAACATGATTTTGGGTTTCGACTTCGTATGGTGTACCAACAGGTACTTCATAGGCTCTACACCGGCCTCGGCACTGGCACCGGAAGGATAGAATATTTCTTTGGTTATTGGAAATGCATGCCGACTTGATATAATAAAGGTCATCGGTATTGGAGGCCAACACATCTTGGATCCAACATCAACAAATGTTTTTAATGCTTATTCATTTATATGGCCGACATATAATCTGATATTGTATATATCCTTGTAAGCTAACATAAGGCATGTAATTTGTATAGGGTATATAGGGGAGATTGATTAGATAATTTTTTAATAAGGATAATAATGATAGGATGGATATATGGATGTGATGTAATGTGAAATATATTAGAGAGACTATGTATGTGAGGAATTCCTTGTAAGGGTTATTCTAGTACTGAGCTTTAGGGTTTTAACCGAAATAGATAGAGCTTAAAGCAAAACTATATTCTACCATAGGAGATGCTATATCAAGAAGTTCATACTTCTCTGGATTGTTGTCTATATTATTGTGTAGTCAGTGAGGCTCCTTTTATGATGAGCAATGTGCTCTAGGTTGTAAGCCTTCCTACAAGTGCACGCCCATCATATATTGTAATATCTCTTCATATGGCCAGTGGATTGATATTGTGGGTCACAAATCCCACCATGGTTTTTCCTCATTGAGGTTTTCCACATATAAATCTATGTGTCATGATTCTCATTTATGTGTTTGGTTTATTGGTTGCTTTACTTCTTTCAATTTTATTTATACTAGTATACCAGTTTGTGTATGAATGTTTTGTCAAGATTAAAACCTACTATTTTGGTATATCACTGATTCATGCCCTCCCTCTCAATCTTATTATTTTCCAACAATTGGTATTAGAGCCTTGTGCCTCGAAGGAAGTTTAACAACTTGAGGAAGATCCTCAAATCGTAATCATTGAATATGGCTTTGGATAAGAAGCTTGAGATGGCACTTAAAGATTATGATGCTAAAAGATTAAAGAAATTAAAGCTACAAGATGAGTTGAATTGTGTTAAAGAATTTATTTTTGTCCTACAAGATAGACTATCATCTGTTCAAGCTAGGAGAAAGGAACTTTTGGAAAATTAGGGTGATGAAGAGAAAAATGCACTTAAGGAACAATGTCTGAAATTGAGTCTAGAGAACATGGTTATGAAGAATGAGTGGAAAACTATCACTATAAGGATGTCTAAGGAAATTTAGGATAGAAAGAAAATGGAAGAAAATCATGTTTTATTCCTGAAGAACAGATTTGAAGAATGTGGTAGGTAGGTTCATGAAAATGAGATATTGAGGACTGATTTGGTACAATCCTAGAGTAATGAGCAAGATGTTGAGAGACAAATGATAGTACTAAGAGATGATTTAACTTCTACAATTGAGTATAAAGAAAAATTCAAGATCATCTCAGCACAACTTGATGAGTTAATGAAGAGACAAAGGTAGATTGGAGATTTGAGTGGACTTGGATTTGAGCAAGGATAGAGTTCTGGTACCTCTAATGAAAATCAAAACCATAAGGCACCGGTAAGGCAATTAAATACTTATAAATTCAATGGTAGATGTTTTGTTTGCAATAGATTTGGTCACATGGATAGGTAATGTAGAAATAGAGCTAATCAGAACCCTAATTCTACTCTTGATTAATATTTAAAATGCAATAAAATTGTTCATAAGATAGAAGACTACAGAATGAATGTAAAATGCTATGCTTGTTAAAAATTTGGACATATGGCTAATCAATGTAGGTCAAGCAATTTCACTAGTTTTAGCAAGGGAATTCAAAAGAACAATGTCACATGTTATGCATGTAATGAAGTTGGACATATTGCTAAGTTTTGTGGAAGTAGAAATCCAGTGGTTGGAAATGGAGGATCAAATGACAAAGATAAAGAGAAGGTTAGTGAAATTCGACATGATCATACTCATAGATGGGTTATAAAGACTGAAGAGAAATCATTAGATGCAAATGTCCCAGTTACATATCCGATAACTAAGGCAGATGCCTTAGGGGTAGACAAATTTCATGGAAGATGATGCATATGCCCCGGGAAGAGATTCTGGAAGATGTTCCAGATATTGGAGAGGATTATTCGACATTCATATGTTCAGAGTGAGATCCAATATCTTTCACCTGTAGTCATTTATGTCAACAAAAGATTAGGGTTTTCTCGATAGATAAAAGGTTAGTTATACTTCATGGTTAATCACCCAGAATTTAAAGTGATTTAGAGCGACTTAGTGCAATCAAAGGCTATTCATAAGTGATCAATTTTTTTCTTGAGTGATGACACCGACATCTGAAAGAAGTTGTTGAAGGTTTTCATCGGTAGCCTTCAAAGGTTTTTTTTTTGAATCATGGAAGCAGGATCATCTTTAGTTCCTATTTTCGTTGCAAATCCAACTGTAGTAGAGGTTAAGGACCAACCCAGGCCAATCTTCAAATGGTATCCACATGTGGCTACTAAGGAAGATTCAGTTTGAGCACTTTCTCACATTTTGGAAGGAGTGGTATATGTGGAAGATGTTAGGGCTTATGTTCATTGTCATATAGAGGAATTAGGCACTTCAGAGATTAAATGGATATATATGAATGAACTCATGGGAGAATCTAGTAGAATCAAATTTACATATCAACACATCAAAGATCTAGGGTTCACAGATATTTAGGATACCCCAGAGTTTGAGGATGAGATAGTTAGATATGTACTAAGAAGAGTACATGGGGAATTTATATGGTTGGAATGACCCTACAAAATCACTAACGAAGCCATCCATACAATTACTAGCTTGGCATCGATAGGGCCACATCTGAATAAGAAAGTATTAAATGGCTTCATAAGGAAGATCACCGACGCCACATCAGACAAGAGATCAATGAAGGTGAGCACCATCACCAACACCAACATCAAATTTGGAAGCATGGTCATAGGCTACAAGGTAACTCAGTCTAACTGACTAAATTCAATTTCAAGCTCATGTATTTTAGCCACATATAGGATGATGAGAGAAAATATCAAGTTAGATCTTTGTGACTAGATGCTTGAGGAGTTATTAATCAATTTAGGGAAGATTAAAGGTGAGAATAAGGGCACCTTCTAGTATGGAAATCTATTGGTCTTCTTAATGTTATACTTTTTCAATGATACTCCTAGTTCAGGAAGGAAGCAATAGGATTTTGACACCCTGGTAGGAAGACAAAGAAAATAATCAATTGTTGGATTGGGAAGTCTTAGAGATGATAAGGTATGGGGTTACGTCAAAGCTTTTCAAAAATCTATGAGGTCTAGAATAAGAGTACATGATCATATAGTAGAGAAATACTCTAGCGACATATATTTCATGGTCAAGAAAGATGAGACCCTCATTAAGGCAGTCAAGCCCTGAAAGATTTGGATAGCTGAAATGGGATGTGAGGTGTATGCATTAATTCTTTATGCATATGCAAAAATTCTACTTGGTACATATATAGATGAAGTAGAAAAACCTTGTGGAACAACACAACAAAAGACTATGGAGGCTGAAACCGAGTTCAACTGAAAGAAGAGGAAAAACCAAGAAGGTAAGGCAAGAACATTTGTACAAAAGGTTTTAAAGGACATTAAGGCACTCATTGATGCTGTCCCAGAGAAAGGGAGAAAGAGGAAGGATCTGGTAGTTCATATTGAACCCGTGACTGTAGAATCTGACTTTGAAGATAATAAACCATTAGCATTCAAAAGAGTTGTGAGGAAGAAACCGGAAGAACCTAAGGTGGCAGCAAAGAAACAACTGGTTAGGAAGGTCACCATTAAATTACTGACACAAAAGTAGGCACCCAAGGATACATCAACTGCAACTGGTACTGCCAAAAGGAGGAAGAAGAGTGACATGGATTTGGCACTAGAGACTTGTAATGTAACAATTATTCTGCCTAAGACTTGTGCTGAAATTTTTGATGAAATAAGTAAGGATGGGATTCTGAAAAAGGTTAAGTTTTATTCTGATACATTATAAGCTCATGAATAGAGAGAGGTAGAGGAAGCTATTCTTCTATATTTGGATATCTATAAGAAAGCATTAATTGAAAGAGAAAATCAAATACCTACAAAGCTATACAACATGTTAGATGCTAGAAGGTTGTCTAGAATGCAAGAAGACAAACACATTAAGATGCAATAACTTTTATCTATATGTGTTGCTATAACCCTAGATGAAATGGAAAAGACAATAGAGGCTACTGACAAAAAGGTTTTTAACAACAAACATAGAATAACTAGCCTGATGTTAGGAATGATGAATAAGATAATAAAAGAAGCACAAAAGGCTTGGATTAAATTTTTGGGAGAGCATATAGGATTCTTCACTTTGCCGAAGACAAAAATTGATACTATAGATACACCGGTTGAAGGGAAAGGTAAAGGGATTATGGGTACTCCACCCTCAGTTTTGAAGAATGTCAAGATAGTGGAAATTGAGTCACCGGTCAACACAAATGTACAAGAAAATATAGAGACACGGGTCAATGCTAAGAACATTGTATAGGATAGTAACATTGAGGACACTTTTCCTCTAGATATTAATGTACAGGTTGAGGATACTAATCTTAGAGAGGAATTGGTACTTGCATATATTGTACCAAGTGGTGAAGCCACTGGTGCAAGTGAGAAGGAATTAAAAGTTAAATCACAAGAGAAAACCAGGGAATCTAGTAGGGAGCCAGTTGCTGGCACATCATTATTGACAATTGACACTTATCTAGTTGATAAGAAAAACATCACAGAGATGAGTCCCATAGAACTAATGGTGATGGCTGCTCCAAAACTGATGAAGGAAAGAACTCCATAGAAAGGAATTATAGATCAATCCATAATTCTTTTGCACAGATTGGTCCCAGAATGTAAGATTGAGAATAAAGCAAGACCTTATGGCAAGCTTAAGGTAATAACAGAGCACAATACATCTCTAAAAGGCTAGTATTTGAAAAATTCACTTTGGCTAAGAGAGACACTTTTAATCAGATCATTGATAAAGAGAAGAGAAAGATTGAGGAGAAACTAATTTTGATAGAAAATTCTTTCAAACAAGGTACTAATATATACAAGGTATGTTGCAATGCAAATATTCTTACAGCTAAAGTAGACTAAAAGTTAAAATAGATACAAGACAAGATTGCTAATATTATTAACTCTTTTGATGGACTAACTTCACTGACAACATCTATTGATGGACAAATTTTTACTTTGTAGAACCAATTTCTTTCTCTTGAAAAGGAAAGAGATAAGATCACTTGGAGAGCTAGAAGTCTCAGAGTTTTGGTGAGTCCAAGATTGGATTTACTTGGTTTACATAAGAAGGAATGCTTGGATATGCTAGGAAAGCCCACACCGGTAGAAGTCACTAAGAAAGAATCCCTTGCATATTTACTAAGTTGACTTGTATCTATCTCTAACACATTCAAAAATGATAGGGATACTTATGTGAAGTTACTTGAGAAAGCTTACCTGGAAATTTTGAAACTAGTCAAGCTCTGGTAAGACATTTTTGGAGGTATTTAGTGTACAGTTATTATTCTTTAACATTTTTTTTACAATTTTTGGGCATTGATGTCAAAGGGGGAGTAGTATACATGTGAAAAATAATGAAGGGTTGCATACATTAGGCGGAGTTATAGAGATTTTAGAATTTTTGAGATATGGATTATTTTGCATATTGAGCTCAGGGGGAGCAAGGCAGGATGAAACCGACAGTTGAAACCATGACCGTTTTTTCACATGAGTGTTGCCGTCAATGCCAAAGGGGGAGATTATTGGTAATTAACACTCTATTGGTTAGGTTTCACTATGTTGTCATTGATGGAAACATGATTTTGGGTTCTGACTTCATATGGTGTACCAATAGGCACTTCACAGACTCTACACCAACACCGACAGGATAGAAGATTTCTTTGGTTACCAGCAATGCAGGCTGACTTGGTATAATAAAGGTCATTGGTATTGGAGGCCGACACATCTTGGATCCCATATTAGAAAATTTTTTTAATGCTTACTCATTTATATGGCCGATATGTAATCTTATATTGTATATATCCTTGTAAGCCGACATAAGGCATGTAATTTGTATAGGGTATATAGGGGAGATTGATTAAATCATTTTTTAATAAGGATAATAATGAAAGGATGGATATATGGATTTGATGTAATGCAAAATATATCAGAGAGACTATGTATGGGAGGAATTCATTGTAAGGGTTATTCAGGTACTGAGGTTTAGGGTTTTAAATGGAATAAAGAGAGCTTAAACTGGAATTGTATTTTGGCATAGGAGATGCTATATTAAGTAGTTCATACTTCTCTAGATTGTTGTCTAAATTGTTATGTAGTCAGTGAGGCTCCTTTTGTGATGAAAAGTGTGCTCTAGACTGTAAGCCTTCCTACAAGTGCAGGCCCATTATAGATTGTAATATCTCTTCATATGGCCAATGGATTGATATTGTGGATCACAAATCCTACTGTGGTTTTTCCCCATTGAGGTTTTCCATGTATAAATCTATGTATTATGGTTGTCATTTATGTGCTTGGCTTATTGGTTCCATTACTTCTTTCAATTTTGTTTATACCGGTATACCAGTTGGTGTATGAATATTTTGTTAAGATTAAAATCTACTATTCTAGTATAACAGTGATTCATCCCTCTCTCTCAGTGTTATTGGTTTCCAATAGAAGTAAGTTGGATGATTGAGGTGAGAAATGCATCTTTATTGGTTATTGTGAATAAACTAAAGCTTATAGGTTATTTAATCCTATCACAAAGAAAGTAATTATTAGTAGAGATGTTGTATTCAAAGAAGAAGAATCTTGGGATGGAAGAATAGACAAAAAAAAAAAATTGTAGCACAAAAGAATGAATAAAGAAAAATATCAAGAAAGTCAAGGAGATCAATCAAGTATGCAAGGAGATACTTCAACAAGATGTCCACAAGGAGACAATTCAAAAAGGGAGATTGAATAAAGAGAACCATCAAGACATTCCTATCCTAATTTACAAAAATGTAATGATTCTAATCATACTCATGCATCATTGAGATGAAGAATTAGAAGCAAGAAAGCAAGAAATTTAGAAGACATTTATGATCAATGACATGGAATAGATTTGCAATCAAACTTTTCTTTATTTTCTCATCATTCTATATAGTTTAAGGATGAAACTAAAGAAGAACATTGGGTTAATACAATGAATAAAGAAATGGAATCTATTGAAAATAATGGCATATGGGAGGTAGTAGATATTCCTGAGGAAAAATAATGCATATGTGTGAAATGGGTTTATAAGACTAAGTTTGAGATGTAGAAAAGTACAAGGAAAGGTTCTTAGTCAAGGGCTTTCCACCAAAATATGGGGTTGATTATAGTAAAATATTTACACTCATAGAAATACTTGATACTGTTAGAATGGTATTAGCTATTACAAATCAAAAAAAATGGAATAACCACCAAATGGATACCAAATCAGCTTTCTTGAATGGTTATTTAGGAGAATTTTATGTTCAACAATCAACATATTATGAGGTAAAAGGACATGAAGACAGGGTTTATAGGTTGAAAAAGGCACTCTATGGATTGAAGCAAGCACCAAGAGTGTGGAATAGAAAAATAGGTTTATACATGGTGAATAATGGATTCAATAGAAGAAATAGTGAGCCTACTCTATACAAAAAGGTCAACAAGCAAAGTCAAATTTTAATTTTTTTTTTATATGTTGATGATCTAATCTTTACTAGAAATCTATCTATTGACATGTCTAAATCAGAAATGAAAGAGGAAATTGAGGTCACAAATTTGTGATTAATGAGGTATTTTCTTGGAATTGAAGTTATAAACAAATGAAGAGAGAATTTTCATTTGTTAATGTAAATATGAAAAGGATGTATTACAGAGGTTTAGAATGATAAGTTGTAGTCTAGCATCTATGAGCCTATAACAATAAGTATAAAACTCGATATCAAAGATAAAGAGTCCAATTTTAGTACAACTATATTAAAAAAACTCATTTGAATTTTGATGTATCTTAGAAACTAGGCCAAACATTATGAATAGAGTCTATTTGATTTCTATATTTATGAAGTCACCTAAGAATTCACATTGGAAAGATAGAAAAAGATAACTGAGATATATTGCAACGACTATAGATTATGGAATATTGTATTCCACAATAGATGATTTTAAATTAATATGATACATAGATAGTGACTTTACAAAGAGTACACATGATAAAAATACTACATCTGGATATTCATTTTGTTTTGGAACAAGATATATGGCAAAAATAACCTATAATAACAATCTCATATGTAGAAGCAAAATATGTCACAAGTATATCAGCAACATGTCAAATAGTGTGGATGCAGGGTTTTTATGGACTTGATGCATGATCAAAATGAGACAACATCGACATACAATGATAATAAATATGCTATTATATTACTGAAAAATCGCGTCTTTCATAAGAGGAGAAAACACATTGATACTAGATATCACATCATTCAAGGGCTAGTAAACAATGGAGTGTTGGAATTAAGGTGTCTAAACCTTAGAGTCCAAACATGTTTATTTTATTGCACACAATTTAGAAGTCCTAAAATTAAGGGACTAGTGTCATAGGTTTCAATGTTGCAACTATGAGGATACCTCTTATTTACTACTATGGTTACTAGTTTGGTGGAAGATTCATGGAGAGTTATTATTTGGCAATTGATATTTATGGTGGAGCTCACTTTGAACAAGTGGTGCGAGGTAGGTTTTGCTTATAGGAAGATGACCATTATGGATGAGTTATGCAGTGTCGCATTAGAAGTTTCTACATGTGCAACATGTCATGGGTTTAGCAAGTTGTAGTTTATGACACCAAATACTGCTTTTGGCATTGGAGTTGGTTTTTGAAACCATGGGTGCTTCTCACTTGTGTTAAACTCTATAAATGTGTGGCTTCCTTTTGTATTTTGTATGATACGCTAGATATCTTCTAAGAAGATTTGATATGCCATACATTTTCTATAATTCTTTGTTGTTGTATTTACCCTTTAAGGACATTGGAAGCATTATTCAATCCTTTGGCTTGCTTTCAATTGGCATTAGGGCTTAGCCAAATTTTCTATTGTTGTTGGGTTGATAGGTTTTTTGTACTAATCTAGTATTAGTGAGAGTTTTGCAAAATAAGATTTCATAACTTTGTTTTAGCTTTCATATGACAAGGACATCTAATAGAATAGAGATGGATAAATTTAATGGCAACAATTTTGAGTTGTGAAAACTCAAAGTATAGGACATGCTCATGGATAGAGATATATGGGTTGCAGTTTCTTTGATGAAACCCCAAAACACATTACATGATGAATGGGATTAAATGGATTGAAAATACAAGGGGTTGATAATAATCTATCTGGCTGATTTAGTGCTCTTGAATGTCTATGACCTGAGAAGACTTTAGTTGTAGTTTGAAAAAAAATTGGTAATATTTATCAAGGAAAATTCTTGGTAAGTAAGTTATTTCCTAGAAAGAGGTTGTATTCTTTGAGGATGGGGGAAGGAGGGTCCATTGTAGATCACATGAATTTGTTCAACATGCAGGTTGCTCAATTGCATTTTATCAATGAAAAGATTGATGATCAATATAAATGTAAGTTTTTGTTATGTTCTTTGGTAGACTCATAAGATCATAACAACCACTTTCAAGATGGAGAATGTGGTTGGTTCATTGTTATATTAAGAGATGATAAGTAAATCTTTTGAGATGGCTAAGAAACCCCGTATTTATTGTATTAGAATGATTGAGAAAGGCAATAAAAAGGAAAAGAAGAGTAAATTCAAGTCTTCAAGAAGATCTAAGTCTTCTAATAAAAAGTACAACGTGAATTGATGGAACTGTAGAAAATCTTATCATTTTTGAAATGAATGCAAGGAGGATAAGAGAAAGAAATGTAAAAAGGATTTTTCTATTTTTGAATCAAATAAATCCTCTCATGATGAAGTAGATTATTTTGTCATAGCTCTCACAAGGAATGCATCAAAAGATCTAGGTTTTATAGATTCAGGTGCCTCTTTCCACATGACCTCTCATAGAGATTGATTTTTGAAGTACAAAGAGTTTTATGGTGGGAAGGCATATTTTAGTGATGAATCTCACCTAAAGGTTGTTTGTCATGGAAGAGTTAAGATCCAATTCCCTAATGGTGGAGAAAAGGGGATTGATAGTGTCATGCATATCCCTAGTTTGACATGCAAAGTAAATTCAATTAGCAATTTGAGTAATATGGGTATGCAAGTTGTTTCTTGCAAGGTGAATGTAAGATGATAAGAGGCTCTATGGTTGCTTACTAGGGGTGTTCACATTGTCACCTTTTATAAGCTAGATGCATGCATGGTTCAGTGCAATAGCACTTCTCTGAAGTCTAAGAAAATGGCTTTGGATTATTCCTCACCATCAAATCAACTAGAGAAAAAGATTGTTGTTTCAGCATCTGATGGTTGTATTTTTTTTGGTACCTAAGAGTGCAAATACTTTGAGATGAAGCTCCCAGTGGAGAATAAAATGTTATAGTACTAGAGACTTGATCACATTAGTGAGAAGGCACTTAGATCCCTAAACAAATAAGAGCCTTGTTGAGGGCCTTGATGACTATAATCTTGAGTTTGACTTTTATGAACATTGTGTTTATGGCAAACAACACTATGTTTCTTTTTATTACAGTTCTCAAAAGTATTATGGGGTTTTAGATTATATTCATTCAAATGTGTTTGGTCCTATTAATGTTCCTTCAATATCTAGATCTCTGTATTTTGTATCTTTCATAGATGACTTTTGTAGAAGGAAATTTGTGTATTTTCTCATAAACAAATAAAATGTTCTTAGTTGGTTTAAAAAATTCAAATATGGTTGAAAACCAAACAAGTAGAAAAATTAAGTGTTTGAGGACTAACAATGGAAGTAACTTTTGTTACATAGAATTTGATAGTATCTATAAGGACCATGGAATTGAGTGACATAAGATAACTCCATACACCCCACAAAAAAATGGAGTTTTGGAGAGGACGGACAAAATGTTGATGGAGAAAGATAGGAGTATGATAAGAGGTGTTGGGCTTGAACATAAGTTAGGGACTGAAGTTGTAGCCATTGCATGTTATTTAATTAATAGATCTCCTACTTTGATGCTAGTTATAAAGGCACCCATGTTGATAAGGTCTGGTAAGAAGCCCTCATTGAGATATCTTAGATTCTTTGGTTGTAAGGTATATGCACATGTGTCAAGTGGGAAAAGGTCAAAATTGGAGAAGAAGATAGTTAAGTGAATCTTCATTAGGTATGGTGTCAATGTTAAAGGTTATAAAATTTCTCAATACAATAAGTTTGGATATTCCTGATTGAATTCTAGTTGCATATTTGGTTTGATTGTTAATAGTGATGAGCCTTCGACTACAAGAGAGGTTGTGGGTATGTGTGATATAGATTCTTATATGGAAGCCATGAAAGAATAGATGATTGCATTGGAGAAGAATGCTACATAGGATCTAGTACCTTTCCCCAAAGGATGAAAACCTATTGGATGTAAATGATTATTTAAAAAGAAGCTAGGTCTACATAGTAGTGTTGAGAAGTACAAGGCATGGTTGGTCATGAATGGTTATTCTTAGGTGGAGGGAATTGAATATGGCAAAATATTCTCTCTTGTAGCTAAATTGACATCCATTTGATTCCTATTATTACTTGCAACATCTTATGAATTGGAAGTTAAGTAGATTGATGTGAAGACATGTTCCTTCATGTTGATCTAAAGGAGTAAAATTACATGTTATAGTGAAAAAATTTCATTGAGAAAAGTAAATAAATCCCTTTTTGTAAGTTGAAGAAATTTATGTATGGTTTGACACCTATGTGTTGTCTTTAAGATTTCTATGATCTAAATTTGACCATTATGTGTATTATAAATATAAAAATGATCACATTCCTATCATAGTGCTTTATGTGGATGATATATTATTTATTGGGTACATTAAATGAATGATTTTAGATCCGAGTTCTTAGTTAGCAGCATAGTTTGAGATGAAAGATCTAGGTCCAGTGAGATATTCTTGGGATTGAGATCATTAGAGATTGAGGTAGCTGAAATTTTTGGATGAGCGAGAGTAAGTATGCAACAACTCTCTGTTGGAGAGATTCGACTTGTCAAATTGAAAGCAATTAGTTATTCTAGTCATATAAAGGAACTTTTTTTGTTGAGGATTGTCCAAAATCTCCTACTAATATGGAGGACATGTCTAGAGTACTTTATGTGAGTGTTGTTGGCAGCTTGATGTATGATATGGTTTGTACGAGACCAAGCATTGCCCAAGTTGTGGGACTCCTTAGTTAGTATATGGCTAATCTTGGTAGGGTGAATTGGGATGCAACTAAGAGAGTGTTCATGTATTTGAGGGGTACTTATGAGTATTCCATGTGTTTTCAAGGTTATCCTTCTGGACCTCAAAATTTAGTTTGTATTTGTGGATATGTGGATTCAAATTCAACAAATGACATTGACAACAAAATATCAACTACTAGATATGTTTTCATGATATTTGGTGGTGCTATCAGTTAGATGAGTAAGTGGAAAGCTCTAGTTTATTTGTAAACTATAGAAGAAGAGTACATGGAAGCTACTCATTCTTTTAAGGAAGCCATTTGGCTTACGACATTGTGCTTGGATGTTGGTTTTTATGCAGGATAGATTACTCTATTGTGATAGACCAAGTTTTATTTGTTTAGCGAAGAATCTGACTTTCCACATAAAAAAAATATATTGATGTACAATTTCATTTTGTTCATGATATGGTGGAACACAGAAAGGTGAAAATGGATAAATTTGATACTTTGGTGAATGTTGTAAATGCACTAGAGAAACCAATGAACACTAAGAAGTTCAGATGGTGTTTTGATTCTATGGGACTTGAGGCCATGAGAAGATGATAGATTTTTTACTCTTGATAGGTCTTCAAAAAGTGGGAGAATATTGTGATTAATTTGTCTCAATCTTAGAGTCCAAACATGTTTATTTTATTGCACCCACTTTGGAAGTCCTAAAATTAAGGGACTATTGTCATAGGATGCTATGTTGGAACGATGACAATTCCTTTTATTTACTATGATCGTTACCAATTTGGTGGAAGAGTTATGGAGAATTATTATTTGGGAATTGATATTTATAATTGAATTAACATTTGACAAATGGTGTGAAGTAGGTGTTGCATATAGAAAGCTAATTGTTGTGGATGAGTTATGCATTGTTGCATTGGAAGTTTCTATTTGCATATATAATGGGTTTAACAAGT
Source organism: Cryptomeria japonica (assembly GCF_030272615.1). NCBI lineage: Eukaryota > Viridiplantae > Streptophyta > Pinopsida > Cupressales > Cupressaceae > Cryptomeria > Cryptomeria japonica. The sequence goes on from NC_081413.1 coordinate 625,659,299, forward strand.
TATATCTCTTTAGCATTGGAGTTGGTTTTGGAAACCATGGGCACTTTTTGCTTGTGTTGAGCTTTATAAATATGTGGCTTCTTTGTGTATTTTGCATGATAGTTTGGATATCTTCTAAGAAGCTTTGGTGTGTTATATATTCTCTAGAATTATTTGTTGTTGTTATATTTAATTGTGAATCAGTGTTGTATTGTAATTATTGGTGTTACTGATAATGCATTTGAGTTTGGCTATTAGAGTGTTGGTTTTTTTTCTTGAAAGGGTTTTCCCATGTGTATTTGGTGTTGTAGTTTTATTTGTTTAAATCTAATTTTATATGTGCTTATCTAATCTACAATAGTTTAAGAGTTCCTTAGAATTTTTTGCATCATCTTTAATATTAGATTTAGTATTTGGAAGTGAGAAATCAATCTATAGCATCATAGATCTAAAATCTAAAGAACAACTTGTTCACATATTTACAAAGGCCTTAACAAAGCAATTTGAATACTTGAGAGAAAATTTAGATATTGTCATTATTAATGTAAATTAGTGGTAGAAATTAAAAGAGAGTGTTAGAATATTTTGATAATTTCTATCAGTTTTATGTTTTAATTATTATTTTTTTATGTGGACCATATACAACAGAAAGTTCTTAGATTTTGTTTTATTTATTATTTATTATTATATATGTAATCGTACTTTTTTATTCCTCTATTAAAGAGACCAATGTAAATCATTTTGAAACAAGCAAATCAATTAAATTTCTTTTATGCAGCAGTGTACATGGATATTTAATTTTTTGCTTAATTTTCCTTGTCTCTGCCCACTAACATAATACAAAATTATTATCTTGAATGAAAAATAAAGCGGGCGGGCGGGTTGCTAAGTGATGAGAATTATTATTGCTTGGAAGCCTGAAAACTTCCTCTATCAAGCCACAAAGGAAACATTTCTAAGGTTCTCACAACAGAAGCCATCTTTGATAAGTTGCTTTTAGGATTACTTGTAACTTGTTTGTTGTCATTCTCTTCATTCTGCATAGTAAAGAACAAAATTATGAACTAGTAGGATTAAATTTTAAAATACTAAATTTTCAAGAATATTTTTAAAATTGATTAGTAAACATTTTGCATCAATAATTAAAACCACATTCAAACATTTAAAAACTAATAAAAACTAATGATCTCTGAATAATCAAGTTAAAAAAACAAAAAAAAAAACACTAAAACTTACCAGCATAAACTAATGATCTCTGAGTAATCAAGTTAAAAAAACAAAAAAAAAAACACTAAAACTTACCAGCATAAAATAACTATAAGGTTGTAAAACCTTAATGTTCAATTGATTCCTCCTTTCTTTTCTCTAGAGCATGGTAGTTTTGAAACCAATAGAAGATATTTTTTTCTTCTCCTTTTGCTACTTCTGTAGAAGGCTCTTTTGTTGAGTGGTTGGTTTCCATCTAGTGGATCTAGATAGTCTGCTCCTATTGCTATTGTCAACCACATTATTTTACCTATACAACATAGGACGAACCCAAATCAATTGCAACTAACAATAGTATGACTAAATTATTGAAATTTTTTTAAAAAGAAATTGGTACTATTGTAAAAATATCCTATTTTTAATTAAATAGTGAATCAAAGATAAATTTACTATAAGAAATCTCAAACACTTGGCATGATAAGCATCTTTCTTGACTATATTAATGAAATTTTCCATAATAGGTAAACTAGAACATTTAAAGAACTAAAAATACCAAACTTAGAGTATGTTGTAAAAATTGTACAATTCTACCTGGAATTGGAATTGGGGCGTATCCATCTTTCTAGAATATTAACAAATTAAAGCACTATCTAATATTGTTGAACGTATTTATTAATAAAATATTTAATATCAAGAAGTATTTTATAATGAAATTACGGGTTAACAAATTCAAAATATTAATACTTATGTCCACTTCATATAAATAGTAAAACATATAATTTCAAAATAAAATAACATAATTTTGTAGATGTGTAAAATTGTTTTCTAGGTTTTTTTAGATAGACAAATCTAAAATATCTATGCTAATATTAAAAGTGTATTTATCAATTTAGATATTAAATAGCACCTAACTTTCAAAGATTATTTTGTATTGATAAAGGTCGATGTAAATCCTAAAGATTATCTTGTACTAACAAAGTTAGATATAAGTTCCCAAAATCATCTTGTAATAACAAGGTTAGATGTAAAATAATGAATGAAATAATCAATACTTAAGATGAAAAATGAAAAAAAAATAAAAATTATTAATTATTTATCATAGTAACATAGATTATTTAAAATCTTGCAGAAAGCAATTGAAAATATAAAAAATTTAAAATTTAAATATTTGTATTATTTTCAAACATAATCTAATGATATATAGCATTTACTACTTGATTAAAGACACATTAATTTATTTTTATTTTATATAAAAAAATCAAATAAAATTCAAATAAAAATAATGAAAGAAAAATTTCTAAATGTTTCAAATATTCTGTCACCAAATAGTTTTTAGTTATAGAATAGAATCATTTCAAAGTTCTTAATAATATTAAGAAAAAATACTTATATTTTTTTAGCAATATTCAAAAAATAGATATAGTTAAGGAGCTAAATCCTTAAGTGTATGATCTAACAATCATATTTTAGAGTTAGAAAGATCATCTTTTGATATTCAAATTAAATTTCATGATTATTTGTAAATTTCACACAAGAAGAATAGCACTATATGAAAAACAAATCAAAATTTCAAAATGTTGGTATACCAAAACATCAAATTATCAATATATATGATTATTGAGATAACTCACAATTATATTCACATGAATTAAATTGAAAAGTAACCCACATTAAAATTTACTCTCATACTATAATAGTCAAATAACAATAAATACAATTATGAAAATTTCATATTATATCTAAGATTTATAAATTATAGTAAAATGATCTAATAAAATATTACTCATATTCTAATATTTTATTTATTGAATATAACCTAAAACAATCATAATTATAATTTTTAAATAAATAATGATAAAATCAATGTTACTAAACATCACAAAAGTAAACTATTTAAAAATAAACTCGCAAACTATATAATTCATATAAAATTTTCCCTATAAAACTTCAATGAATGGTTGGAAGAGAAAAGACATGCTCAATAAATAATTAGTAATAAAAGCTTACCTTAATGTTTTTAATTAGATCACCAAAAAACAATGAAGAGAAAGTATTCCATTAAAATTCTCCTGCAATTTACCTCACCAATTTCTTACAAAATGAAATAATTTATAGCGCAATAAACCAACATTAGTAAAGACACGTAGAGTGCAGCCGTGTAGAGATTTGCAGAATTGTAATGACAGCTTGTAAAATACATATGCCACTTCTAAATCTTTGTGACAAGTATCATACGGCATGCCATGAGTAATTTGTCTTCCACAAATTAATTAATAGTTTTGGAAAAGAGCTTCTATACATGTGTAATTGTAAATTAATTGATATTTATTTTTATTGTATTTTATAACATTAAAATAATTCTCAAACATTTATAATCTATGCTACAAAATTATATAGGTAATTAATTAGTATTTCATAGTATTATATTTTATAATAAGATTTTTATTAATACTTGCCTATATTTATTAATTTATATCTTTTGTGATGTGAAGTATTTTTAAGTTCTTATTTAATTTTGAATTGTTAGTTGTGTTTTATATTAAAAGCAGCCAAAACCAGAACTAGAACATCATCAAAATCTCAGCTCTCTTACTTTCTTCTATAAAAAACTATGATCATTCTAAGTAAGTTTAACAGATATATAAAAGTCATAATAAGCATATTAAACCTTTGCCACACAGGGAAACAGTGGATAAGTTCACATATAAACAGAAAAACCAGACATTCGAAGCATAGAAACCAACTATTTCTTTTTTCCATGGCTCTTCTTGGGGAGGAGCTTCCTAGCCCATTCCTTGGTGAGGAATTTGAAAAGGGCCCTGTAGTCCTTGTCTTCCTTGTTTTTTCCTTTGATAGAGCTTTCCTGCAGGAGACACAAAGTGGTCGTCAAGCAATGCATCATGTTCAAAGCAAACTTGGAGATGTCCTGCATCTTATTTACCATTGCCTCCATCCTACTGGTGATTTCCTACACATTATCAAACAAAACATCCACTTTCTTGCCCAACTCCACCAGGTTGTTTTCTTCTTCCTCCTTTATGTTGCTCACTTCCTCCACCACCATCATTTTCTGAAACTTGAGAGTCAAGGAGCGAGAATTTGTTTAGGATTTGGGGACGGTCTCTGGACTCATAGAATTTTTAGGAATTTCAGAGGAATGAGTGGAGCTGACAGAGTGGGCATCGAGGTAGACTCGAACAGGGCCACATTCTTAGTAGGGATTGAATTCCTAGTTTTATGGGAAGAGGAGGGGTCTCTTAGCGATTTTTCAAGAGGTTTGGAGGTCAGTCTCACTGAACGGCGAGGGATGTTGGCCTCATCAGTAATTTCCATATTGGAATCAATATCCTGGATTCTACCTTTCTTGGGGGTTCTAACATCCTTAGGAGGGCATTTTTTTATTTTTCTTTCTGCAAGAGCCAATTTCAAGTAGCCGACGAGGGCTTGGATCAGGTTTATTGGTAGCAATAGCAGGAGGCGGTTATTAGCCACATTTTGGATAGAGATAGTTCAGGGTAGGAAAAGGGCTAGATGGAAGTTTTAGAGACAAAGGATGAGGCCTTGGTCCCGAATGGGGAAGTCTTTTCCTTTTTTCTTGTCCTCGGCAATATCCTTAACATTAGAATCCAACGAATGAAGTAGGAAAAACAAAATGGAGATGTAATCCTCATTTCTAAGGTGGTTAAAGAACAAGAGGTAGTAATAGTAAAATATTGTGTACCTTCCCTCTAGAGTGAAGCATTTCATAATGATATAGTAGACCTTGTCCCACGGATGCGGAAGCTCCTCCCGGTTGAAACTGCTCGCCCTCTTCATTAGGTTTTTACCTTCACCAAAGAACTAGTTCAGACTGGTGGTATTTGAAATGTGACCCTGTTTCTTCTATTTCCTCCCCTCCATAGACAGACTCGTCGCTTGAGCAATAACTTCTTCATTTATTTCGAAGCAAATACCCCCCATGGTAACCTTTCTAGCCTCCCAGGAAGCCACAAATTTCTTAGACAATCTCTCATCATTCCCTTTGATGCTTTCCATAAGTTTGTCGATCCCGCCTTGCGAACAAACAAACCACAACACCGACTTCACTTTAAAATCATTAGTTTTGTCAGGTTCCAGTCTTAGCCTTTCACCCCCCATAGCCGTTTCCTCCAACATAGCAGATCATAGGAGAAACAGGGTAGCAGAAAAACAAAGACGAACCAGAGCAAGAGCAGAGTTGTGATAAAAACTTATCCATTCCTAAGATAAAATCATGCAATAAACGGTGTGATTATTGCAACTTATGCCTAAGTAGATAAGGAAATCTTGAAATTTACTATACTCGTGTGGACCCTCAATCTAGCCAATGTGATTAGACTTATCCCACCTATCACCTTTATCACCGCCAATAAACTCTGTCTAGATGATAATTAGAAAATTACCATTCTCGATATCATTACTATCCTCATAAATAAACCCCTTTTGAGAGTGATGACAAGGCCATATGTGGCTACGTGGAAGACCGAGCCCATGATGGGCGATTTTCCCTTCTAAATTTAAAATTTGAAAATTGGCATGCTTCATATGGTAATGGTTATATGGGTTCATCATTGGACTTGGTTTTTTTCCATCTCCAAGATCACCTTGGTGGTAACTGGCAACAAATTGGGGTTCCTCCAACATCATAAGTTGTTCTGTAGCCTTCCCACTGCCACCATGGAATCCACAGCCGCATTCCCTTCTCTTCGGATATATCAGATGGTGAAGCCATCGAGGTTAGCCATAAGCATCCTGGCATCCCTCAAAATGGGATCGACTTGCCACCCAGAAGCAGATCTACCACTCACCATTTCCACAATGATCTGTGAGTCACCTTCAATTTCTAGATGTTTAATGCCAATGGATTTGGCAAATCTCAGACCCCATAGTAGAGCCATTCCCTTTGCCTGGGTGACTGTATGGTTCTTTGGGTTGCCCACATAGGCTGCCACAATATTCCCCAAGTGGTCACGAATGATTATAGCTCCACCTTGGCAGATATTTTGGGCAGACCCATCAAAGTTATATTTGTGACAATGGGGTTTTGGGGCTAACCATTTTGTCTTTTTCCTTTTGCTTTTAGCATTGTTGTTGAAGACTTCAAACTCTGAGGGGAGCTTCCAAAGTTTAGCAATTTTTTTCTCCATCGAATTAGGAGGATTGGGGGGGTGCGGGTTTCTAATTAGTCACAGATATGTTATCAAGAATCATTTTGAGGCAATTGTGGAAGACACTATCCGAGCGGGCTTCAACATCTTTGAAAATTTTGTTGTTTCTTTCTTTCCATATCCCCCAGCAGATGTGCAGTGGGATCTGCCTCCATAGTTGGAGGATCAAGGGGTGGTGGAAGGGGGGAGTCCATCTTGTATCAAAATCATTAATGCTATTCTGAAAGACCCATTGTAGACTACATTTTTCTAGGGTCCTAGTCCACAAGTGTCTAGCAAAGGGGCAGTGGATGAACAGGTGGTCAATTGTTTCCTCTTCAGCTTTACAAAGAATGCATCTATTGGAAAGTTGGAAGACCCTCCTTTTAGGATTGTCCCAAGTTAAGATTTTTGCATGCATTACGGACCAAAGAAATTGACTTTGGGCATCATTTGAGAGTTCTGTATCTTCCTCCAACACTGGACATCACTAGTGGCTCTTAGGAGCTGTCTGCAAGTAGACTTGACCGAGGAATCCCTCGACTAGGTTCCTTTCCAAATGAATTTGTCTTCCTAAGAAGCAAGGGGAATTCTACATTCCAACATAATATCCTGCAGCTCCTTAACCATGGCTAATAGGTTGGGATGATTAGAGAAAAACTGGCCAATGTTTTTCCATCTTCCTCTTCCTAGATCCATATAATCAGCAATGTAATCCCCTAGGTGATCCTTTAGGTGATACATAATTTGGTGGAAATGACTGTTTTCCAGAGGTTTGTCTCCCACCCAAGAGTCCTCCCAGAACCTAATCTTTCTATGATTTCCAATCTGCCATTTCAGTTCTTCTTTGATAACTAGTTTGTTTTTCAGGATTTTATTCCATAGTTTAGATCCCTGAGGTAGGTCTCTCGTACTCAAGCTACAATAGAAATTTTCCCTTTCCATATACTTGGCCCTAATAATCTTACACTAGTTGACCTCACCTTTAGCCAGGGTCGATCCCACTTTAGCAATTAAAGCCTTATCCAAGGCATTTATCTTTCTGATACCAAGTCCTCCCATGGATTTGGGTAAGCAAATAATGTCCCAATTAACTAGAGCAAGTCATATTTTTTCATCCATACCAGTCCACAAGAAGGTTCTTTAGATTTTCTCAAGTTTTTCCCCCATAGCACCAGATAGTTTGAACAAGGAAAAGAAGTAAACTAGGATGCCCTTGAGGGAAGTAGCTAGGAGTTGAAGCTTGCCCGTACTACTAAGGAATTTCCCTTTCCAACCAGCAAGTTTCTTTTGTATCTGTTCCAATATAGTATTCCAGAAAGCGGGAGTGACCTCTTTGACAGTGAGGGGGAGACCCAGGTAAGTCCTCAAAATAGCAATAGTCTTACACCTCAATATAGAGAGGATTTTAAGCTTAAGTTCATTAGGGGTCTTGAAAAAGAAGAGATTTCAATTATCATAATTGATACATTTCCCAGATGCCTTGGCATAATCCGCTAGTAGATTCTTCCATAATTTGGCCTCCATTACAGATGACATACCAAACAGAAAAGTGTCATCAACAAATTATTGGATAACTGAGGGGGGAATTGTGGAAGCAACTTTGAATCCCTACAGTCTGCCATTGATCAACATATCAACCACATTTCTACTAAAAACTTTAGCAATCATGATGAAAAGATAAAGTGACAAAGGGTCTCCTTGTCAGATACCTTTTTTAGCCTTAAAACAGTCCCTAGGGGTCCCATTGATTAAGACCAAGAACTAAACCATAGTAACACATTCTCGAATCATATCAACAACCTTCCGTTTGAAGCCTAGTTTTGATAGATTTTTAAATTAAAAGCACCAGTTTACTTTATTACAGGCTTTTGAAATGTAGAGCTTGAAAGCCATACCTTGGATTGTGCTCCTATCCATGGAGTGGATTATTTCATGAATGGCAATGCTAGTCTCCAAAATTTGGCGACCAAGGACAAAGCCTTTCTAGGAAGGACAGATAAACTTTTCCAGAAGGGGCTTGATTCTATTCACAAGGACCTTGGAAATTATTTTGTAGATAGAATTGCAGAGGCTTATGGGTCACAATTCCTTCATGCAATTGGGGTTCGATGACTTGGGGACAAGAAAAATGTAAGTGCTATTCATTTTTTTTAGTAATTTACTAGTCTTGAAGAAATTTTTCACTACTTTAGCAACATCATAATTAACGATGTCCCAATAATCCTGGAAAAATGCTAGGGGGAAGCCATCTAGTCCCGAGGTCTTGAAAGCACCCATTGCAAAGACTGCCAAATGAACCTCCTTCGAGGAGATAGGAGCTTATTGAAATATGGGTATTAGACCTTTTTGTGAAGATTTAATTTCTTATTGATACTTTTGTATCCATCATTAACAAAACCAAGATGTGATGCATTTGTATTTTTCCTACAAGAAGTGATAGGTCATAGTATACATGTGAGCAACTAGAAGTGGATTTTTTAATTTAAAAAGTAATGTTAGAGCATTATCCCAAGAAACAACGAAAAAAAGATAAGGCCCTCACAACAATGAAAAAAGTAAGCACATAGGTCAAGCATAAAATAACAAGGCTTTTAAAACATAAAGATTAGAATATCTATCTAAAACATAAACCCACACAAGCAACATCCACTGAGGAGTGTCCAATTAGCCTTGAGGGAGGATAAAGATTCCTCCTACACCTCCCCATCCTCCCCATCAATTGTTCCAAAATCTCCATGTTTATCTTTGGTAATGTTGAAACTCTATTTTTTCCTTAGTTTTTTACCTTGGAGCTCCCATAAATGACCTCATAACAATTTATTTCTAAGTACCATTGCTAATCTCAACAATAGTACTGAGGCCATTTTCAATTTTTCTAAACTTATCAAAGTCCTTCTTCTTAATCTTCTTGTCAAGCTCAATCACCCATTTTTTAAGCTTCTTAGCTATTCAATACTGCTACCTTTGTCATTCTCCCCCTTGGTGACATGCTGCTTCCCTAAATCCTCTTTTCTTCTTCCTGTAGACACACACCCACAATTAGTACCCACAAGGATTTCTCTACAGTCCAATACCACTCAAAAATTCCTTCCCAGAGCTATAGCTAGGATCTGATACCAAGGTGATAGCACCCACACAGTTGTAGATGCCAAAAATCACACAAACAGGGCCAATAGAGGTTGCAGAAGTGCTGCCATGCCAAAAACATAGCTTTAGGAATTCATAACAAACTATAGAGGCAACAATAATAGAGAAATATGACACAAAGACCAAATCCGTGCTGAAAGAGTTTTCAATAAAATAAAATAAACATTGATTAAACACTCAAATTCTCATCCACACACGAGTCAATTTTTTTGAAAAGTAGCACAACCCAAATAATCTCACATAGAAAATACATAGTTCAAGAGAGAATTCAGATTCAAAACAGAAAATATTTAATACTTTTTTGTTAAAATATTGTCTTTACTATCATTTGTATAGCCTACACATTTTTTGAAAATGCAAGGTAAATTGTTGAGATCAGATGTTGTCCTTTTTACCTCTTGACCTCTCGCACTCTTCTAATCTCTCTTATTCTTTTCTCTATCTGTTGGGTTGTCTCCTTTACTACCTTTTCCCTGCATTTTTCCCTTCTTCTCTTTGAATACTACTCTTTCATCTCTCCACCTCTATTTATTTTTTCTATATCTTCACAAAAACCAAAATTCCCCAAAGAAAATTTTGAAAATTTCCAAAAAGAAATCCTGCCTAAATTAATTGCAGCCAATAAAAATATCAAATAAATGCTCACCAACCTATTTTGATTTCAAAAATTATCCCCTAAATCATTATACTATGATTTGGGCATCCCCTTGGGGCAATAAAATAGTTGTACATGGGTAGTTTCTGCCTAAACAATCAAAATTCATAAAAATAAAATTGAAAAAACTTTTCCCTGCATATATAGTGGTTATGTGGAATTAAATAATAAAGTGAAAAGAGTGATTAAAGTATGATGCCCTTATAACATATATCCAAATAATTCTTTATGATTTGTGCCTTATGCTTCCCCAGACAGTATTGTGTCATCTACAAATTGTTGGTGAGAAGAAGGCTCAATGCCCTTATAGTGCCCCTCCTAGACTTGCATTTGAATTTACATATTGATAGACTTATATAGACAAATGGTTGACACTTAGATGGTTATTTATGAGTCTATTGCAATATTATATGGTATTGTTAATGCTAGTACTCTATTTGGATTGATGTTATATTGTGTGTATGTCTTCGTGAGTAGAGACGATGTCATATCACTCATTGTGACCATAATGTGACATTACAATTCTCTATCACCTATTTGATTATTATGATGTATATGTATTGTATGTATTGTGTTGAGTGGTGAATGCAAGTTTGTAGGTACCAGACATTAACTCTACCTGGTCTCACAGGTCTGAGCATTTTTTTATCCCAACGGAAAGTTGTTAGAGATAGTATGTGTTTCCCTCACACACTCTAGGCTTAAGTTGTCACTAGACTTGTGGTGCACTGTGGTTGTTAGGACCCTTGTTATGTGGTCTTGTGAGTATGATTATTTAATTAAATTAATAATTGATTCTATTTCTAGTTTATTAAGTGGCTAGATTGAGATATTAATATTATCTAATTATTTATTTATTTATTGCGTTCTGAAGTTTATCTTATTTTACTTGAGTTTATGATTTAGTGTTTAAATGGTTGAGATTTCATAATTATTTGACTTATTGATTTATTTGATCTATCATTTATTCATTGTTTAATTGATTTAATCTATTTAACATTTGATTTATTGTTTATCACTTGAGCTTAATTATTATTTAATAATTATTTTATTTAATTTATTTACCATTTGATTTATTGTTTAATTGAAGTTTTATTATTATTTATTGCTTATTTACTTATATTTCAATTGAGTCTTATTGAATGTTGATTATTGGATTTTATATTTACTTTATTTGTGTCTCTTAATTTATTATTAACCCCTTGGTTTATTTTATTTGGGCCCGATTACTATCTATTCACTGGTTATTGTTTTATTATATTCTCTTGTTACATGGTAAATGAGAATTAATATATTTTTCTTATCGACCCTTATTTACTATTGGCTAATATGCTTTAGGATTGAATGTTTTTTATTTTGAGGCTTGCTGGTTGGATTGCACTTCAACAAGTTTTCATTGTTTTACTTCTATTACCCAGGTCAAAGGATTCTTCTGCAAGTTTATTTGGTTTTGGCTCTTGATTATGGAATGGGAGATTGAAGATTTTGATTTTGAGGCTTTCTGGTTGGATTGCACTTTATCAAGTTTTCATTCTTTTACTTCTATTATCCAGGTTAGAGGATTCTTCCTTGTACATTTTATTTATCAAAAATTGTATGCTTCATGTTTGTAGAAAGGATTGTGTGCGGGTAGTTTGGAATAAATAATGATTTGAAAAGTGAAAGGTTTAATTTATTTTATGTGATTTATACTCTAAGGTTTAAATTATAGTTGAGGACAAATTCATTCTTTCTATTGGCTATGCACATTGTCAGAATGGTCGGCACTAAAAATATTGGGTTTTGGTGTTGAAGGTTCTCTGTATGGTGTTTTCTATTATAAATCTGAGTTTTGGATTCCACCTTGTGTTCCCTTTTTGTCATTTGTGAAATCTGGGTGTATTTATTTTCATTTCTATGAACGTTTACAGTCGGGCATTGTCCTTTACCCTTGTTGGAGACGTTGATTCTTTTTTGAGTTTTTTCAAGTTTGGTATTAGACTCTGTGACTCTATCTACGATTTGTTTTCTGGGAAGCCATGAATGGTTGGTTTCATAAATCTTTCATTTTAGCTTAAGATTTGTTAATCTGTTTATTTCGTTCATTTTCCTTAGCCTGGGCAACAACTAATTTTATTTTTCGTGTCTTAATGTTGTCTTTGTGATTTTATTTTTAAAATCATAATTTGGCTTTTTTCGTCAGAGTTTTTTTGTAGTGCACCAGAGGCTTGAATTAATGTTTCTTGATATTTTCCAATATTGAGTATTTTGAGATATGGTTATTTATATACATTTTATGCTCCGACAAGTATTTTATGCTTGTTTGTTGAGATTTACAAAGTTTTTTTGACAAGATGTATGCATTCCTTGCTATTGAGGATGAGTATATGCAGCTCCAACGAGAGGTTATATTGTGCCTCACTAACTATGGGATATCATTGGATTCATATTCTTTCCATATTTTTGTGGTTATATCTTATTGAGCATCTCTTTATTGTTGTATTATGATGCTTTGAGCTTATGGGATGATCTTTACTACATGACCTTTGTTGTTGAGTTTTCATGTCATTATTGTGATGCATCTTGTTATGTATTTAAACGATGGATTTTTTACATGGTAGGGAGAGTGGGCTCTTGTATGTGTGGGCCAGGGTCTTGAGCATTAGGCCTCTAGGAAGGGGTCTAACTTGATGGAACCATACAAATATTTTTCTTGTAATTGTAAGTGATAATCATAATAATTGATTAGTGGGTTTGGGTATTTAGGAATTCATTAAACTAGATAATAATTGGTTTTGTGGCCCCACCCCATAGCCCTTGAGGGATACTTGGGATGATCTTGGGAAGATGGTTGGAGAGGTAAACGAATCTCCCTTGAATGGCTCCAAGGTTGAGATGGTTCCAAATGTCTATCAAGGTGAGGCTCGACCCATGCTATTGTGAGGATAACATGTGATGACACTCTTTCACTACATGTGTCAATTATCCATATGCCTTGATTTGTTATTTATCCCTCTTGGAGTTTGGTTCCTCTAATTTAGCCATGTTATGTGCTTGGATGTTGCAGTCTTGTGAAGTCATGTTGTATCCTATGGTTGTTAGGGTTCAACTCAGGTCTTGAGTGTGATTTGGATCCTTATGTCATCTCCTAGCATGAGGGTGGTCCCTTATTGGTTCCACATGGTTGGGTGGCTTGATGCCTTCTTCCATTGGGATATTCCTCTTCTTGGATGTCAGTGTGCATGGATTGGATTCTTGGATTCTTTGTCATGTGGAGCTAATTCTATGTATTTGGAATAGAAGATGTTGTATCATGATACTATGTAATTGTAAAATGAAATATGTATTCTTATGCTATGCATTATCATATGACATAATTGAAAAGGGAAATAATGTAATAGTTAGGTGAAGTTCATATGGTATTTCCATTGTTGTATTAGGTAATTATTTATACAACATCATGACCCTATGATAATGAAAGAGATAGTGTTTTGTACTTTGTATTTCATGGATAATATAGGAAGGAATTGTATGTGTAAGCTTGTGGAAAATTAAATTGGAATAGTGGTTCTTGTTGTTTTAGATCTTCTAACTAATGGAAAATATTTAGTTGTGAGGAGTTATGTTGATTAATTAAATAATATATGATTTGGTTATTTCTTATGGAATCTAAATATTATGATATGAGATTAAATTTTTCTTAAATGATAATGATTCATTATAGTTAATTGGAAAATTAATGGATAAGTTTTATGATAGCTTATGATGTTCTAATTGGGTATGAGATGTGTTTGTATTATGTCAAGTAGTTACATTGGAATACCATAGGGAATGGATATGCATTGTATAATTTGATGTACGTGAAGTAAAGTTAATCTATTAAACAATTGTTCTGCTTGCGTAATATGATTATATGGTTATGTTACTAGGTTTGTGATCATGTTGATTCATATATAGTTCATGATGAATTGGTGTATAATAGTTGTTATATTGCATTAATAAATGTTGAGATAGCATAGTAAAAGTGGTTGACTGAAAAGAAAAACAATTCTCTCCTTTTTGTTAGTAGATTTTGGTATATTTATCTAGAGTATTTTCCCAGGCATTACATTTGGTATCAGAGCCTATATTGCAAACACTGAGATATTTGTTTAAGGTTGTTTCTCTTGGCCTACCGTGGCGTACTATAATGTTCTTGTGACTTGATTTGTTCTTTGAGATTTGTTATGGAAAATGTCATTTGACACTTTGGAGATCTTACATCTTTATGCTTTGTGTCTCTCCCTAATCCCTTGTAGAAATCATGATTTTGTGCGATATGTGAATTCATTCTTATGCATGCCTCTTAGATAAGCATGATGTCTATATGGCTTTATGTGGTCTTTCTTGCTATAATTTCTAGTACTTATGCCAGGGGTTGTTTTCGCTATATAAGTGATCATGTTACAAAATGAATTTTTTATGTATATTGAATAGAAACCATTATATCTTGATGATTTGTATATGTAAAAGAAAATATGTATCCTTGTAACATATATCTTCATGTCCCTTCAAAACTTGTTGTATCGAGTTTCTGGTCCCCTCAAAACCTGTTTATCCTAAACAAAAACATATATCTTCATGTACTGTAGATGGAATAGTAAGGGAATGTGATATAGTGGTTTAGGGAAAGTTCTCATTGGACATTCTTTGATGTACTGGATATTCATTATGTAATAGGAAATTATGAGTTCTATGTGGAAAAATAAAGAGTTAATTTTTATGCATTCGCATTGTATTTGAGATTGTTACATTGATCTTCTTATGAATAGTAAGACAAAGTGTTTGTATTATGCATGATTTAGTGTAGGCCATGATGTGAAATTTAAGAACTTGTATGGAATGAACCTATATAATGAAATATTAGTCTAATGATGCCCTTCTCTTTTGTTTATTCTCCTACATAAAATGTAAGTTAATTAGTGAAGTATGGATACCATTGGAACTATTAGGTGATTATATATATGTGTGAGTGATTCTACATTTAAGAAAAGATTGTTTGAATAAATTATATATTTTTGAATAAGGGATTGATATTTCTAGATCCATTTGTAATGTTAGGAGACTTCATGGAAACTTGAATTGCATATCTTAGGAAATGTTGTGAATAGTTGCGTAGTATGATAAATGTGACATGCCTAGGGATTTTAAATTATTTACACATAAATTACTATGGCCATACATTGGTTGATGAGTAGTGTTCTTCCTTCCTCTAATCTTCATTGGGTAAAAGAGCTATACTTCTTAGACATCTATTGATAATGAGTAGGAGATTTGGATATTCATTGTTGAAATGTGGTATTCCATAAATATTAAAGGAAAAATTTGGATAAAATGAAATTGTTTGTGAGTGAGGCTTGTGCATTATATCCATCATTTATAATAAGGAAAAATTTATTAGATAGATCCTCTTTTTCATAAATAATGTAGGAAGTTCTTATAAACTAAGAAATTAAAAGACAATGTTATAGTATGTGTGTAGAATGAAGTAAAAACTTTGTGCATTGCATGTATAGAAAGTTTGAAATCATACCATTATGTCTTTATTTAGTTTGGCAAGATAAAAGTCTTAATAAAATGGATGGATTAAGACAATATGTAATCTCCTTATCCTATTCAAAGAAAGTTTTTCTTCCATGAATTCTGGCTGTATGAATTTATAGTGTAATGTATGATGTTGTAATGCACTTTCCAGATTACTATGCTTCTTGATTGCTAGGAATGCTTAGTCTATAAATTATTATAATTAAGTGATGCTAGGAGATGAGATTGAATAAGGTAATATATGTATGTAGTTTAATTTGTGTGTGATATTAAATGAAATTAATTGTTGGCAGGCGAGGCTAGAACATCAAATTTTATGCTTAATGTAGACAATTGACTAGCTATTCATATGTAGGGAAATGACCATAGGTGGTTAAAGTAGGAATTTGATATTAAATTTTACTTCAAGTAATGAGATTTATTTGTTATGAGTAATTTCTCTGAGTAAAAATATGATAGACCAAATTTTTAACAACATCATGCAGAACATTCTAACCATTTGCTTACTATTTATTGAGCTTTGAAATGGTGTATGCATGTTAAAGTATATCATCAAGTGATTAATTGAGGTTCCAACATTTGTTTTACTATGATTCAAAAAATGTGATCATTTTATAAATAGGACATCTGAACATTAATCATGTATGAGTGTATTTATTCTGTGTCTATGAGACACTTTATTTCCTCCTTGCATTTGACATTTTTGTGAAGGATATTGTCTACATTATCGTAAAGGATTTTATTGCATTAAAAATGATAAAATGAATACGAATATATAAATAAAATTTATGATTTTAGACATCTAGTGTGCACTCTCTAGCACATTTAGGGTATTATACCCTTGAGTGTTGTGTAGCGATTACTCTCTTTTGGTTTGACTGATATTGGTCACCTTGTGATGTAGATTTGGATGAGCTAGTTATTTGTCTTGAGTTCTTTTATGATTTTGTGAAGTATCATTGGAGTTAATCTGATTTTGGATCTCTTTTCTTTTGGATTGGACATTGATTTATTCTTTTGTTTTTTTTGGTCTTGTGGTGGCACTTGTTAGACATTGTTTCTTGATCAATTTTGACACCAAGTTTTCTTTCTTTTTGTGATTTAATCATTAGATTTGAGGATATTTCCTTTTGATTTCATCATCTATGTTCATAGTGGTCATTGTGTATGATTGAGTGTTGTAGGCCCTCATTCTATGTTAGTACTATCTCTATCATGTTCAATTGGAACCTCTTATAGTATGTCGAAGGGAGGACACCGCAGAGAAGTGCACTAGCTTTAATTAACATTTAGGTAATGCTAATATTAGTTGAGTAAATGAAAAGCATGTTAATGGGATGAAATTTACTGATGACTTGTTAGATTTTATGGAAGTTAGAGAGAAGTGCATACAAATCGAGGAATTTGTAAGTAGATAAAAGCAAAGGAAACTGTTGATTTCATATCTTCATTAAGTGTTTGTATATAAATATCTTCCAAAGTGAATAATGTGGAATATATTGAATAATTGATTGGATGATAAATGCATGAATGCCTGCATTAGAGTAGCGTAGTAGAAGTGTGGTATGGATTGAGAAGTTGAAAAGTACAAATCTTGCTTCCCTTGGGGATTTATAGAACATAGATTTTTTATAAATGCGAGATTCTCTTGATTTTATTTTGTCTTGAAGGAAGTTAATTCAAAATTACCTCATAAAAGTGTATGATATATAGCTTCTTAAGGATGTGTCTATGTGTAGAAAATTGTGTAAAACATATATTTGTTCTCTTAATTTCATTCAACTAGATGTTTACGAAGTGTTGCCATGCTTGAATGGTGTGATTTTTTGTACTTTTACCTATAGATGCTAACACAAATACAAGAATTATAGTTCTAGTCTTCCAAAATGTGGTGAAATAAAATTGTTTTAAATATATTTTAATGAATTATCATGTTTATTATGACCAATAAGAGTTTTGTGACTTGTTTTATCCCTTGTGTAATGTAATTACTTGGATAATTGAAACAAAGAAAGGAAAATTTTGTAGTCATCATCTTACTTTGAGCTAGGAAATGTTTGGAGTAAAAATTTTTGTGTTAATGTAAATATGTTTTTAATTTAACCCTTGGTGACTTCCAAGAGTAAGTAGAGTCAAAGGGAGGGAGGATGTAGTGCCCCTCCTAGACTTGCATTTGGATTTATATATTGATAGACTTATATAGACATATGGTGGATACTTATATGGTTATTTGTGACTCTATTTCTATCTTAGATGGTATCGTTGATGTTGGTACTCTATGTGGATTTATATTATTTCATATGACTCATCATGTTTTGAGATTTATATAAGTTACGATATTATGATGATAATAACCCCATTTCATGACTATGATTTTATGTGATTCTTTGATGTTATATTGTGTGACTATTTTTGTGAGTAGAGATGATGCCATATCAATCATAGCAAGCATGACGTGACATTATGATTCTCTATCACTTGTCTGATTATTATAATGTATATGTATTGTATATGTTGTGTATAGTGGTGGATGCAGGATTGCAACTACCATACATCGACTCCACCTGGTCTCACAGGTGTAAGCGTGTCTTTATCCCAATGGCAAGTTGTTGGAGATGGCATGTGCTTCCCTCACACACTCTAGGCTTAAGTTCTCAATCTATCAAGTTAAGTCATGTTAGTATTCTCTTGTGGCACACTTTGGTTGTTAGGACCCTTGGTATGTGGTCAAGTGTGAGTATGATTGTTTAATTAAATTAATAATTGATTCTACTACATAGTTTATTAAGTAGATAGATTGAGATATTAATATTATCTGATTATTTTTTATTTATTGCATTCTGAAGTTTATCTTATCTTACTTGATTTTATGATTTAGTGTTTAAATTGTTATTTAATTTATTGTTGAGATTTCATAATTATTTGACTTATTATTTTATTTGATCTATCATTTATTCATTGTTTAATTGATTTAATTTATTTAGCATTTGATTTATTATTTAATATTTATTTGATTTAATTTATTTACCATTTGATTTATTGTTTAATTGAATTTTTATTATTATTTATTTGATTTTTGAATATTTGAATTGGCTAACTTTGAGGCTGGGTTTGGAATGAATTTCTATTTAATTGGTAACATGTGTATTTTATCACTTTACCATCGAGGAATTCTTCTGCAAGTTTATTTGATTTTGGCTTTGGATTATGGAATGGGAGATTGAAGATTTTGATTTTGAGGCTTGCTTATTGGATTGTGCTTCGAGAATTTTTCATTCCTTTACTTCTACTATCAAGGTCAGAGGATTCTTCCCTATATATTTTATTTTTCAAAAAATGTATACTCCTTGTTTGCAGAAAGGATTGTGTGTGGGTAGTTTGGGATAAATAATTATTTGAAAAGTTAAAGGTTTAATTTATTTTATGTAATTTATAATATAAGGTGATGTGCGGGTAGTTTGTGATAAATAATTATTTGAAAAGTTAAAGATTTAATTTATTTTATGTGAATTATAATATAAGGTTTAAATCATAGCTGGGGAAAAATATTCTTTCTATTAGCTATATTCATTGTTAGAATGGTGGGCACTGTGAATATTGGGTTTTGGTGTTGAAGGTTTTTTGTATCGTGTTTTCTATTCTAAACCAAAGTTTTGGATTTTTCCTTGTGTTCCCTTTTGTCATTTGTGAAATCTAGGTGTGTTTATTTTCACTTCTATGAGTATTTGCAGTCAGGCATTGATGGATGCATATTTCTACAAAAGTCATGTTCTTTTGTTTGTGAGTTTATTAGGCTTGGGAATTAATCCTTTACCTTTGTTTGAGACTTTGATTCTTTTGAGAGTTTTTTTGAGTCTAGTATTTGATTATGTGACTCTCTCTGTGATTTGTTTTCTGAGAAGCCATGAATGGTTGGTTTGAGAAATATTTCATTTTAGCTTAAGATTTGTTAATCCATTTATTTCATTCATTTTGCTTATTCTAGGTGACTCTACTCAGTGTATTTTTCAGGTCTTAATGTTGTCTATGTGATTTGATTTTTAAAATCCTATTTTGGCTTTTCTATCAGAGCTTTCTGGATTTGTGTTGAATTTTGGCTGGGTTTCTTTTGCTGGTTTGTCATCTTAGCTGATTTTTTCCCAATCTATTTTGGTACCAAAGGCTTGTATTAAGGTTTCCTGATGTTTTCTAGTATTGAGTATTTTTAGATCTAGTTATTTATACTCATTCCATGCTCCAACAAGTATTTTGTGCTCGTTTGTTGAGGTTTGCAGAGTTGCTCCAACAAGATATAAGCATTCCTTGTTGTTGAGGATAAGTATATGCAACACGAGAGAGGTTATATTGTGCCTCACTATTCAGGACTACAGGATATCATTGGATTCATATTATTATCCTATTTATGTGTTTATATCTTCTTGAGGCTCTCTTTATTGTTGCATTATGAGGCTTTTAGCTTATGGCATGATCTCTGTTAAAGGAGATTTGTTGTTGATTTTTCATGTTGTTATTGTAAGGATAACTAGTGAAAAACTAAGAGGTGGGGGGTGAATAAGTTCTTAATAGATTATAACTTTTAATCCACTTAAAACCTTTAAACAAATCAAGTAGCTATAAAGAACATACAGATGCTGCTAGGAAAAGATATCGGTAAACAATACAACTTAATAATTAAATAGATAATTAATGCAAAGAAACCATACCGCATAACACCATGATTTGTATGTGGAAAACAACAATGGGAAGCCTACCCACAATTAGATGATGAAAGTATGTGTTACAATGAGGGGACTACACTTGTAGGAAGGCACACTGCCTAGAGCATACTGCTCATTACAAAAGAGTCTCACTGACTACAGAGAGGCTACAACCATATCAAGATAAATGGGCAACAATCCAATAGAGTGAATTGCCAGAAATAGCATCTACCATGCCTGATTGCAGTCCCAGTTAAGCTCAATACCAAAGGTTTTTGACCTCTTCCTTAATCCAATTCAATCACCTATGATAAACCAAATATCCTTCGCATATGATATTGCATTCCAAGACCATGACACATAATCTCCATACCATGATCTACAAATGAGATCTGACATTATTTTATACAAACCCTAAGGCCAAAACCAATTAGGTCAGACACCTAAAAGATATTACATAAATCCATATTACATTGATATGCCATGTCAGCTTAAGATCAAAACAATAATAATAAATCCATAAATCATCTCAAAATGTCCCAGTAATGTGTAGAGTACACGTTAGGATGATACTGGTCCATAACCTAGATAGGTACCAGACCTATTTTGCATCCACTATGCCAAAGAAATGTCTTCAAGCAGTTGAAGAATGATAAAAGAACATATTCAGCATCCTGAAATCCATGTAGACGTTGCAACAACACCACTTATGCATCTTATCAAGATTCCTTAGTGAAAGCTCTACCGATAGAGCCTTAAACCAATGCCGGTAAGGGTTTACTAGAATGTATGATAGTATTCAATACCAAGCCAATACCAAATGACCAAAACATGCTCATGAAGTACATATCACATGTAATCAAACATACTTCACTGATCCAAACATACTGGAAGTGTCCAATAGATAGTCTCTTTTGTCGGTAACACTGGATCTTCTATCGGTAACAAAAACTTGTTTGCTAGTAAGCAACCATATTAGCTAGTATTGACATTATTGACAAAACATCAATGCAACACATAATCAATTCATCTATAATGCCAACAATCTCCCCCTTTGGCATTGATGACAATACTAGATGTAAAAAACATCTAAGTACCAAAAAAATGCCAAACAAGTCTCCCCCTGTGGAAGACAACAAAAAATATGTGTGAATGATATCTCAATAGAGTTCTGAATAAATTTGTCCCCCTAATGTATACAACTTCTTTATTTTTATTTTCACATCACTATCTCTCCCCCTTTGCAATAAATGGTAGAAATCTGACAAAAATATCAGAGAAATAAGGTAAACCTCTGAAACTCCAAACTAACTACTACCCCTAAGTAGTAGCACCAGTCATCAGTGCTAGAATGAATAATGTCTCTGGTAATGTATCTCAGACGGATGAAAAACTCCATCAATCAAGTGTCTGTTGGAGGGGCAGAAACCCCTAACCTGTCTCTCAAATACTCGAATGACTCCTTAGACAGTGGTTTAGTGAATATATCTGCAATCTATTCTTTAGTGTTCACATAAACCAATTTGACTTCCTTTTCTTCTACCTTGTCCTTCAGAAAGTTATACTTTATTGAAATATGCTTAGTCTTAGAGTGAAATACTGGATTCTTAGACATGTCAATAGCTGCAGAGTTGTCACAGTAGATAACTAAAGTTCACTAAAATTTATCTTGATATCCTTCAACATTTGCTTCATCCACAAGACTTGAGTGCAATTAGTTGCTGCTGCAACATACTCAACTTCTGCAGTAGATAAAGAAATGCATGACTATTTTTTGCTGATCCATGAAACCAGTTTCTTTCAAAGAAGTAAAGCTCCACCAGAAGTTATCTTCCTTTCATCAGTATCTTCTACCCAATCTGAGTCAATCTATGCACATAAAGTGAAATCATCTTTTTTTAAATACCATAAACCATATTCTGTTGTTCCTCAGAAATATCAAAATATCCTCTTTACTGCACATTCATGATTTTCTTTAGGATTACTTTGATATCTTCAAACAATACTTACTGCATTCATAATATCAAGTCTAGTCTGAGTTAGATATAACAGACCACTAATCATAGACTTATACCTTGCTAGATTTACCAATGTAAAAGTATCCTTGAAAGATAATTTCTCACTTGTCACCATAGGGGTACTTACCAGTTTGGATTTATCCATACCAAACTTCTTCAACAACTCCCTTAGATACTTAGTTTGACAGAATAAAAATGCCTTTGTCGGTTTGAGTAATTTGCAAACCTAAGAAAAATCTCATCTCACCAATCATGGACATTTCAAATTTATTCTTCATGTTGTTAGTAAATTCCATGCACAATTTATCTTCTCCTCCAAAAATGATATCATCAACAAATACTTCAATAATAATAATATCATTATTAGTGATCTTATAATATAAATTACAATTAGAACTACCTTTAGTAAAACCAATCTTCAAAAGATATTTATCCAACCTTGCATACCAAGCTCTAGGAGCCTGTTTCAATCCATATAAAGCTTTCTTCAATCTGTAAACCATATCTTTATCATTTATTAGTGAAAATCAATTAGGTTGCTCAATTTAAACTTCTTCCCAAAGCTCACCATTCAAAAATGCACATTTAACATCCATTTGATAAACCTTATAGTTCTTCAAAGTTGCGTAGGCAAGAAATAGTCTAACGACTTCAATTCTAGCTATAGGTACAAATGTCTCACCATAATAAATTCCTTGCATTTGATAATATCCTTTACAAATCAATCTAGCCTTGTTTCTTACAACTTGACCATCCTCATTCAGTTTATTCCTAAAAACCCATTTATTTCAATTAACATTCTTATTTTTAGGCCGGGGAACTAAAGACCAAGTCTCATTTTTCTCTATCTGATCTAATTCGTCTTCCATATCTTTTAACCAATGTTTATCCTTGCAAGCTTCAATAACATTTGTCAGTTCAACTTGATAAATAAGACATACCTCTTCATTTGTCAATTTTATTCTTGTCATAACTCCCTTGTTCCTATCTCCAATAATTTGATCTTCATAATGATTTAATCTTACATACCTTGGTGTCTTTTGAACTTTAGGTTCACTACTCTGATCATCAATCAAGGTTGAATTTTTTGATTTTGCCAGTGTAACTGTTTTAGTTTCCTATACTTGTTGAGGCATCGTTGGTTCAATTATGATCATTTCCACTATTGGTTCCCTGTCATATGATATAGAATGATTTTTGTACTGTTCATACACTTTCACATTAGCACTTTCCAAATTTATCTGCAATCTTTTGTTATAACATCTACATGATTTTCTTTGAATTGAATACACAAGAAATATCCCTTCGTCACATCTAGGATCAAACTTTCCAATTGAATCATCTCTTTTGATATAGCATGTACTTCCAAAATTTTTGAAATATTCAACAGTAGGTGTATGTCCAAACCATAGTTCATAAGGGGTCTTATCGGTTTTACCTTTGATGTGAACTTTGTTGAATGTGTAGACTATTTTACTCATTGCTTCTCTCTAGTAGATATGAGTCAATTTGGCTTCCATCATCATAAATCTTGCTATATCCAAAATGGTTTTGTTCTTTCTTTCCACTGCTCCATTCTGCTGAGGAGTCCTAGGTGGAGATAGTTGTCTCCTGATTTCATTTGTCTCACAACAACTGTTAAATTCATGAGAAGTGAACTCACAACCATGTTCTGATCTTAGACATTTGATTTTGAATCAAGTTTATGTTTCAACCTTTTCTTTCAAGATCTTTAATTTCTCAAAAGCTTCAGACTTCTCCCTTAGAAAAGTCACCCACATCATTCTAGAATAGTCATCAATAATCAAAATGAAATACCTACCATCTTGAAAGCTTTTAGTCCTTAATGGACCACATAAATCAGTGTGAATCAAATCAAGTACATAATTAGATTTATCATGTATGTTGTTAAAATAACTTCTAACTTGCTTTCCCAATTGGCATTCCTTACATAACAGATTATGAGGCTTCATAACCTTAGTTATATCTCTAACTGTCTTAGTTGAACTAATCTTAACTATACAATCAAAATTAACATGACACAACCTCTTATGCCATAACCAAATCTCATCAAAATGAGAAATCAAGCATGTCTTATTACCAGTGTTCAAGTGAAAGATATTACTTCCCATCTGAATACCAGTTGTAATCTCCAAACTAGTCTTTTTTATGATTTTGCATTTTTTATCTTTAAACCAAACTTGGAAATGCTTATCAACCAATTGACCAACACTCAAAAGATTATGCTTTAAACCTTCTACATAATAAATTTTATCAGTATTATGCTTATCATCCAGAGAAATAGTACCTCTACCTCTGATCATATATGTTTTGTCATCTCCAAATCTAACTTGATCGCTATTCTATTCTTGAAGGTATAGAAATTTCCCTTTATCTCCAGTCATATGATGTGAGCATCCACTATCAATTACCCATTCATTCTTATCTTCAACTTTTGCTGCTAGGGCCTTTTCTTCATAA
Organism: Cryptomeria japonica; assembly: GCF_030272615.1. Lineage (NCBI taxonomy): Eukaryota > Viridiplantae > Streptophyta > Pinopsida > Cupressales > Cupressaceae > Cryptomeria > Cryptomeria japonica. Next base: position 625,684,212 of record NC_081413.1, read on the forward strand.
TTGATAGTTGGTTCCGCTTCATCTTCCTTCAAATCATAGAATACCCATTCCTTTCAATTGTTGGATCCACTAGCAGAGTCTTCTATCGGTTCATCTCTAGAGTCATTAGTTACTCATTCCTCATCTGCTATGTAGAATTGTTTATTGTTTACTTTTCTTGAATCTATATCTATTATGGTTAGGCTTAAAAGATTTCTTAACTCTTTCCTCAAACCTTGAATTCCTTTTAGGACATATAGATTCAAAATTACGAATCTTGTTACATGCAAAACATTTAAAAGGTGATTTTCCTACATACTTAATTCCAATTGGTCCTTTAGGTACTCTTCTAGAAAATAAGGCTTCAATATTCTCAAGTTCTTCATCTTCTTTCCTCATGTCTTCCAATTCTTTTGCCTATAGGGCTCTCCAATCACTTTTGCTCATAGATGATGATGATGATGCTGCGTGCAAAGCAAGTTCAGATTTTACGGCTCCAAAAGATCCAAATTCTTCAAGCTCAAAAATAGATAATTTCCCAATCAGAATGTCTCTATTAACTGAAGAGTTTTCCAATGTTCTTAACTCATTAATTGTAGTTGCCTTCATCTTGTAAGCAAATGAAAGGGCTCTCAAGACTTTGGAAACTATTTCATCTTCACTTAGAAATCCTCCATAGCATTGAATTCCCATAACAATCTCATTTACTCTTTCCATAAACACTAAAATTCTCTCATTATCTTCCATCTTTAAGTTTTCATATCTTACCTGGTAACCATCAAGTTTAGCAATTTTTATAGTAGGATCACCTTCATTCAGAGTTAATGATTTGTCCCACATAGCCTTAGTCGATGATTTATTAGTCAATCCCATGATCTACTTATCAGTAAGTGTGCATAAGAGGGCTTCTCTGGCTCTATAATCATTTTCAATATTCTTATCTAATTCTGTAGGAGCATGATTGCCAGATGCCAGATCATTAGGTATGTATCCTTTCTCTGTGATCTCCCAAATATCCTTGCTAGACCATCTAAGATGAGTCTCCATACAAATTTTCCATATCCCATAATTTGTTCCATCAAGCTTAGGGATTTCTCTTTTATAAATAGTTGCTAGTGGATTAGAAGTGTTAGCTGCCATAGGATCTACCTCAAGCAGTTAAGCTTCTACAAAAGGGGACCAAGGATTTGATACCAATTGTTAGGATAACTATAGAACAACTTAGAGGGGGGCGGTGAATCAGTTTTTAAGAGATTATAACTTTTAATCCACTTAAAACCTTTAAACAGATCAAGTACTAGTAAAGCACATACAAATGATGGTAGGAATAGATACCTATAAACAATACGACTTAACATCTAAATATATAATCAATGCAAAGAAACCATGACATGTAGCACAATGATTTATACATGGAAAACCTAGAAAGGGAAAAACCATGATGGTAAGCCTACCGATAGTCAGATGATACTTTTACAGAAAGTATGTGTTACAATGAGGGGCTGCACTTGTAGGAAGGCACACTGCCTAGAGTGTACTGCTCGTTATAGAAGAGTCTCACTTACTACATAGAGGCTACAACCCTCTCAAGATAAATGGACAAAAATCCAATAGAGTGAACTTCCAGAAATAGCAACTACCATGCCCGATTATAGTCCTAGTTAAGCTCAATACTGGAGGTCTTTGACCTCTTCCATAATCCAATTCGATCACCTATTATAGACCAAATATCCTTCACATATGATATTGAATTCCAAAATCATGACAGATAATCCCCATACGATGATCTACAAATGAGATCTTACATTATTTTATACAAACCCTAAGGCCTAAACCAATTAGGTCAACCACCTAAAAGATATTACATAAATTCATATTATATTGATATGCCATGTTATCTTAAGATCAAAATAGCCATTACAAATCCATAAATCATCTTGAAACATCCTCGTAACATGTGGAGTGCCTGTTAGCATGATACCTATCCTTAATCTAGATAGGTATCATACCTATTCTGCATCCACTACGCTAAAGCAATATCTTCAAGCAGTTGAAGTACGATCAAAGAAATTCTTTAGTATCCCAAAATCCATGTAGAAGTTGCACCAACACCACTTATGAATCCTGTTAAGATTCCTTAGTAAAAGCTTTGTCGGTAGAGCCTTAAACAAATGCTATTAAGGGTTTAGCAGAATGTATGATAGTATCCAATACCAATCCAATACGAAATAACCAAAACATGCTCATGAAGCACATATCATATGTAATGAAACATACTTCACTGATCTAGACATGCCACAAGTGTCAAACAGATAGTCTCTCCTATTTATAACACTAGATCTTCTATCGGTAACAAAAACTTGTTTGCCAATAACCAACCATATTAGCTAGTGTTGACATCAATGATAAAACATCAATGCAACACATAATCAATTCATTCATAATTCCAATAGTTATTGTGCTGCATCTTGTTATGTATTTACCCAATGGATTTGGTCCATGGTAGGGAGAGTAGGGTCTTGAGCATTAGGCCTTTAGGAGGGGGTCTAGACTTGATGGAACCACATGAAGAGTTTTCTTGTAATTGCAAGTGATAATCTTAATAATTGATTATATGGCTTGGGTATTTAGGAATTCACTAAGGAAGATAATAATTGGTTTTGTCGCCCCATGTCATAGCCCTTGATGGTTACTCTAGATGACATTCAGAAGACTATTGGAGCAATAAACCAATCTTCATTGAATAGTTCCAAGGTTGAGAAATATTTCTAGAAAGGTCATTTTTTAACTCTTTCAAACCATTGTCATCACATGTGTGACTACCTTTCAAATCATTAACTTTAAGGCTCCACAAAAATCAAAATCCTTGCCTTTACTTCTAATAAAAACCTAATCTCAAAAGATTCATTCAAAATCATGAGTCTTAGTTCACGTACCTGCCTCTAGACCATTTAGATCCATGTCATCTCCATCATACATAGTTTAGCTGGAGAAAGAACATGTAAGCATAAAGCTCCAAATCACCCAAACCCTAGCCATCATACTATAAGGGCCCACATAATTTTTAAAATTTGAAAATAGGTGGTCATTTAAATGGTAACTTAAAACCCAATCATTAAAATCCTTATTGGTATCTGCACTTGTTCCCTTGTTTGCACTTAATCCTTTCACAAGCAAGATCCACTTTGAGCTCCTTAGAGCTTTTACTAAAGTTGGGAAATCTCCAATTTGCATTACTTAAACCCTAGTTGGCAATAAGGTCAGTAGCCATATTTCCCTCCCTATAGGTATGTTCAAGAGTAATGTTCTCAAAGAGATTGAGGCATTTACACTTGTTTATAATCCCTCTAATTTCCTACGATGGAGAAACAAAGTTATTAAAAGAGTCAATAATGAGCTTTGAGTCTCCTTCCAAGATTACTTTCCCCATCGAGTTATGTTGAAACCTAGAGAGGCCCATCTAGGCTGCCATATCTTTAGCCCTATTATTCATACCAATCCCCAAATTGGTGCCAAATCCTTCAATCAAATTTCCCCCTGATCTCTGATTAAGCTACCCACCCTAGACTAACCAGGCTTATCTTTAGAACAACCATCAAAATTACACTTAAACCATCTCGTATCCGGAGGGAGCCAAGTGCATATTTGTCTCAGTAACAAGTTGTTCCAGTTAACCTCCAATAAGTTATGTTGAATACCCCATTTTTTTATTAAGTGTAGGTCCAACAGAGTAGGTAAGACCCTAGAGATACCTGGGGAGAATGCATTGACATTCTCTCTTAGCTTTTGTTTTATGATATTGGCGATAAAATTGCTATTTTTGCTTCCTTCTTTGAAAACTTTGTTATTCCATTCCCTCTAGATGTTCCAGGCAATAATTGGGGGAATTTGAAGCTACAAATTCTTAGAAATAGGGTGAGAGTAGGGGTTCATAGTCCAAGAATCCATGAAATTTCTCACAGTTTTAGGACAAATCGAATTAATTTTCAAGTCCTTGAGAACAACATTCCAAATTTCCTGAGCATAAATACAATGCAAAAAAATATGATCTATACTTTCCATGTCCTAATAACAAAGCTTGCATCTGTTGTCAAAGGAGAAGCACCACTTGTTAATATTATCAATAGTCAGAATCCTCCCATGAGTCGTAGCCCACCAAAAATAGTTAATTTTAGGAATTACGTATTTGATTCAGATTTCTTTCCAACTTGAAATTCTCTGTTCTTTCTTCCTCCATATCCTGGTAAGATGATTTGATAGTGAAGGTTCTTGTAGAATTAATTTTCCATATCCATTCATCCTCCATATGAAAGGAAAAAAGGAAATAGTCAGGTACAATATCTGAGAGCTCCTTAGCCTCCATCAATAGCTAATATTTAACCTTCACAGGGATATCATAATAGTTAGAGATAGTCTCTATCATATTTCTCCAAGTAGCTCTCTCCCCTTTCCATGCTATGTAGCCATGAAATTTCACTCGGTAGCATCTACAAAGGAAGGAATAGATGTTTCTAGGATGTGGGAGCTCAACAAGAGCCTAGTAGTGCACCTAAACATCTTTCCAGGAGTCATTTTTTTTCCCATTAGCTATAATAATTTTGCCATTCCTTTTAATGTCCATTATAGTTTTAGCAACATTATTACATATGGATAAACTAGAAGGTAGCTCCATTAAGTTTATGAACTTATCAGAACTCTAAGTATGAAGGTATTTAAGATGCAAAGTGTTGGTCCAATCCTTCTCCACTTCATATAACTTCCATCCAATTTTAGTTAACAGAGCTTTATTGAAGGTTTTAATTTTCTTTATACCTAGTTGCCCCACCGTCACAGGTTTGCACACTTTTTCCCAAGAAACCAGGGAAATTCTATTTCTTTCTTCAGTGCTCGACTAGAGGAATCTTTTTTGGATTTTTTCAATCTTTTCAGCCACAACCCTAGGCACTTTAAAAATGGAAAGGTAATAGATAGGCAAATTTTGTAGATAGGATTTAAGCAGTTGTAATTTGTCTACCATACTAATGAACTTCCCTTTCCAGTCAACCAGTTTCTTGTGGAACCTTTCAATAATTCCATTCCAAGAGACCGAGGAAGGAGATTTTGAGATGAGAGGAAGCCCAAGATAAGAATCAGGGAGGGTAGAAATTTGGTAAGCTAAGATGGTGGAGATTTAAGCTTGAAGGGTGGGGTTAATGTTCACAAGGGATATCTTTCTCTTTTCATAGTTAATATATTGGCCAGAGATTTGAGCATAATTTTCCAAGATTATTTTCTAATTCTTAGCATTAGAGACATAGGTCTCTCAAAATATTATAGTATCGTCAACAAATTGCTAATGGGTGATGGGATCGAGAGTAGAAGAAACCTTGAACTCTTTGAGAGAGCCAATCCTTCTTAGTTTTTCAATATTTCTACCTAGTATTTCAACAACAATGATGAATAGGTAGGGAGATAGGGGATCTCCCTAGCGAAGCCCTTTCTAACTGGAGAAGTAGCCCTTGGGACTCCCATTAAGGACAAAAAATTTCGAAGTGCAAACACATTGTTCTATCAGTTTTAGTAATCTTCCTTTGAACCCAAATATCCTAAGGACTTCAAAGAGGAACTCCCAACAAACCCTATCATAGGCCTTAGAGATATCAAGTTTAAAAGCCATGTTGGGGTTTTTGTTGTTCTCCTCAAGTGGATAAGTTCATGTGCCATAATAACATCATCAAGAATGTGTCTCCCTTTCACAAACCCTTTCTCATTACCTGAGATTATATTATCAAGCAAGGGTTTTATTATATTGACTAGCACTATAGAGAGGACCTTGTAGAATGTGTTACAAAGACTAATAGGTTTGTAGTCTTTGGTGGAAAGAACATTATCATGTTTAGGGATTAAAGCTATAAAAGTAGCATTGATCTATTTCAGTAGTTTACCAATTCTAAAGGATTGCTTAACCGCATTGAAGACATAAAATCCCACAATATCCCAGTGATCTTGGAAGAAGGCAAGGGGAAACCCATCAGGCCCCAAGGCCTTACAAAGTGAAAAGGAGAACAAAGTAGTCTACACCTCCTGCATGGTGACCCTTTCAGTCAACATAGATAAATCCTTAGCCCCAATAACTTCAAGGATAACATCCAAGAGGTTGTGAGGATCTTAGAGACCACTTTGGCCATTATGAGTGTTGCAACTAAGTAAATCAATGGAAAGAGTAGCCATTTCCACCTCATCACCCACCGTAGTACCATCCTCTTTGAAGATTTTTCGTAGTTTTATTTCTAATTTTTTTCTTCATTGTAGATTGGTGGAAAAACTTAGTATTTTTATTACCTTCATTTAGCCATTGTATCTTTGATTTCTATTTGCAAAACACCTCTTCCTTTTTGTTAAGGAGGAGCCATTGATTTCTCAGATCCACTTCCTCTTCATACTCTTTTTCTAGTGCAATCTTCTCTTCAATCTTAGTCTGAATATTCCCCAAGGCATAGATAATGGCCTTTTTCTATTCAAAGATATAGCCCTTGACCTTGTCTTTGAGAAGTTTAAGCTTTTAACTTGGTACATACGAGTTCCCAAAATAAGAAGATTCCACAACTATTCCACAAGCATTCTAAAATCTAGGTGATGAGACCACATCAACTCATACCTGAAAGGGTAACATTTACAATCACAAGGGTCATCCACCACTAAGAGGATAGCTTTATGATCAAACCTTGATCTAGAAAATGAACAAAGGGAAAAGGAATCAAATTAATCCCAATTAGTAGAAGCTAACACCCTACCCAATCGAACCTAAATTAAATGTTTCCCAAGATATTGGTTAGACCAAGTGAACTTAGAACCATTGAGGTTAATATCCATCAAACTAGAGGAGGAGATTAAATCTCTGAGATCAGACATACTCTTCGAGTAATCCTCACAACCAAGAGCTTTCTCAAAAGGGTATGAAGGGGAGTTGAAATCTCCTGCAACCATCCATAGGTCATTCTTTTGATTCTCGATGAGACAACACAAAGTGGACCAAATTCGAGCTTTAGGGGACCTAGAATTAGGGGCATAAACATTAACAAGGTACCATTGGAGATGGCTTGTAAGATCTTTCATCCTGACAACCAGATAATTTTTTTTCAAAGTGAATCAGTGAGCCTTAAAAAAAAGTAGGGTTCTAGAGAGTTGTAATTCCCCTAGAAGAACCATCAAAGTCACAATTTGGGAAGGAGGAAGAATCCCAAAAGAAGTTAGTAGCCTTTTGAAAAATTCTCCTTATTTATTTTAGTCTCTTGAATCATTAAAATATCAACCTTTTTCTCCATTCACTTACATCTTAACATATGTTGTTTTATTGGGTTATTCAAACCCCAAACATTCCAAGAGAGTACTTTCATAAAAAGCGAAAACAAAAAAATCAACTCTACTCACCTGAATAGAGATTGACCCGACACATGGTATATTAAGTTTTCTTTTTATTTTTTCAGAGCCCTTCTTGGGTTGTCTATTTCCCGACTGGTACCTATTGTTCTGCATCCTTTTGTCTAGTGTCTCTCAAAGAAGGTCTTCTAGCCTTACTGTTGCCTCCCACATCCACTTTTTTCTTCTTTTTATTCTCAGTGACAACCTGTGTCCACTCTTTATCTTCCTTTTCATCTTCATCTAGCCAAAAAATTGACTTAGTTAGTGGAGGGGTGAAAGAGAATCCTAGAATGTGTAGATTTTCCTTAAGGTTACCAAACCCTCCATGGTTTTCCTTTTTAGGAGTTAACATTTGGTTTTCCTGATTAAAGTTCTCTTTATTTTGGGAGAGGAAGTTATCTCTAGCAGCTATAATTGAGTTTTCTCTAGGAGTAGCATTCTCATTCTTCTCATGTCCTTGCTTATGGCTCAGGTCAATGAATAGTTCACTGTTCCCTGAAGTATCCATAAAAAGTGACAATCCTTAGGAGGATTTATAGGTGGTGGAGGGACTTCACACGATACTGCATTCACAAAGGAGGACGTTGTGTGATCATCGAGCTGCTTATTCTTATCCTTAAGAAGGTTATTTTCAATCTCTTGATTGGAGGGACCTTCCAACACCATGGGGGCTTGTTCTAGATGATTCTTAATCTTATTGCTTTGTTCATCTTGCAAAACTTTCACACTTTTAGGGCTCAATTGTTTATGGTTGTCATTTCTTTTATTGGCTAAACGAATATGTGCAAAATGGCCACAAATTTGGCAGAAGGCTTTGACATTCTCATACTCAATTGGTTGAACCCAAGAGTCCAACTTAGAGAGGAGGGTAACCTTAGTAGGCAACATTGATTTGATAGTAACAATAACACAAACACATGCAAATAATAAATGGGATTTGCATTGTGGTATACTAGCAATAGCAAGGAACTTCTCAAAGGAGTTTGCAATCCCTTTGAGAATATCCAAATTCTAGAACTCAAATGGTAATCTAGAGAGACAGATCCGTGTGCGAGCCACAACACCAAGATCAGCCCAGAGATAAAGGTTAGGTTTCCATTTTCATAAGGAGAGGAAGTTGATGTTCCCATAGGTCTAAGGCCCATCAATGAGAATACTAGCCATATCTGATTGATTAGTGAAGTTGAAAAGGAAGAGGCCATTAGCCATAGTGCTAGAGGACACACTTCCTCTCAACTTCCACCTAGTATCAACCCATTTTTTCACCAAGTCCAGAGGAGGATGAAAAGACAGAAACTTCCCAGCCAAGGAGAGGCTAAGTTCAGCAATAGGTAACTTGACTAGCACATCGGGTACCTCCACCTGATGATCACTAACCACACATTTAGCCTAGGGAGAAGAACTGTTAAAATATTTCCCCATCTTCATAGGGATTCTACCCTGGAGTTTCTCTGCATAAGATGAAGGTTCAAGTTCTGCAAAAAGATCAAAAGGATATTGAGGAGAAGAAGGGGGACAAGAAGAACCTACCACAAGTGGGTCCTCCTGAAAAGCATGGCAATCACGTGGAACATGGTTGTGGGACCTAACCTAATGGGAAGCTCGTAAAGCCCCCCCCCGCCAACCTTAGCCATAAAAAAAGGAGGCAAGCAACACATAAGGAACCGCTAGCCGAAAGAAGGGATAACTTTAAGAAACCACCCCTCAGGCAAACGTTTAAAATCATGGCGAATTAGACATTATTTTTTGGTTGAAATTTTCATATTGATGGAGAAATTATTTTTTAAAGTAGGAAAAAAAATATTTTGTATTGCCGATTTTTTTCTAGGGTACAAAAATTACATAAATTTTTGGCGAATAATACCTTGTTCTCTGGAAAAAATATATATTGTAGGAGGCAAATATTTTTTGTTTAAAGGAACAAATATATAATTGTATGGGTGGAAATTTTTACTCCAAAGGAAAAATTATTGAAGTGTATTGGTGATTTTAATCCACTGCTTGAAATTATTTAATTTGTTTGGCTAATTTTTTGTTATTTATGGAAAAATATATATTTTATTAGTGATTACATGAATTCATTATCATTAATAGACAAGGCACATCACATCACATCAATACATCACATTGAGTCCAGACTTTGCATGATGTATCGATATGAGTGGCCTCTTTGACACATGAAGGGTGACATGTACCTAAAATCCATCAATCATTTTAAACGATTCAATGATCATAGATCAATGGCTAAAGTTTTATTTTGGCCCAAATTTTTGAAGAGAACGTAGTTCACCAGAAAGTGCTCAGAATGGAATTGGATTCAATAGAAACATATCAAATGTCACGGTTGATAATATTGGTCATTTAATATATGTCTACTTACTAACTGCAATCCACTATGTCCCTATGACTTCCAATGTTGGTCATTTAATGTACCAAGTACCACATATATTTAATGTTGGTCATTTAATATATGTGGTACTTGGTACTGGTTTATAGTTGTTTCCAATTTTGCATACTAGTGCATTTATGGGAAAGATTCGCAGAGATATAAGAGAGATTTAAAAAAATTTAAAAGAATTATTAAAATCAAGATCTTCAGCTATTTATATACGATCTTTGCTTCTTTCATCTTCAATTAGCCTTTGGTAGATAAATCGTCATAGCTCACGGTATTTAAATTTTGCCTCTAGTTTAGGTCTATAGGATCAAGTTCTTTAATAGTATTTTGATTTCTCAAGATGGACACTCCTATCTGTTTGAGAAGCATTTATGTGGAGGACCAAAGGGCCTTTTTATGCTTCATTAGAGACCTAACCCTCCAATTAGTCTGTAAGGAGGTTGGGATGTTCACTAATTAGGCTATGAGGATGGTCTTGGGTAGAGACTTTCTAAGTAATGAAAATAGATATTGTGTTAACACAAAAGTTACGTCCTAGTTCTTGGCATCTCTTCTAGACCTAAAATGAGACAAGGTGGATATGTTGATATTGTTAAGGAAGGTGTTTAAAGAATACTTCCTTGGAGATGATGTTACTGTTGTTGTCTTTGTCAAAGTAGGGGTGGGGATCCCTTGGGCAAATGAATTAACCAATATTCTCCTCTCTAACCAAATAGTGTCAGTGGCCAGGCAACCATTTCTTTTGAACCTGAATGCGAAGCAATTGATGCATCATAGGAAATGGGTGCGGATTGGTAGGGACTTTCTCTGGAAATGGTTCATCCTGGACTAGTTTCCAAACTAAAATTGGCTTGAAGAATTCTCATATCTTATAATGTTTGAAGAATTATAAATGGAGGGAGGGTGAGATTCTTAGGATAAATCATGAATTTGTCCACTACCTGTGCCCTAGCCCCAACCCCCTAGTAGTTTTGTTTTTTTGGCTATTTCTTTGTAACCTCATAGGCTCACTCATTTTTGCTTTAAATTTTTTGAGGGAGTCAAACATGTAAAAATTGTAAATTTGCAAAACATATATATTAATGATAATTTTGTAAATTCTAGTTCATTTCAGTTTGCCTCTTATGGATATAAAAATCCTTTCTATTTCATTTTATTATATTTTTCTACCATCATTCCATGGTAGGATACTTAGCATAATCATTATGTTTTGAAATAGCTTAAATTGTTATTAATTTGTGTGGATATAAGATTTAATTTTCACCATAAAAAACTAGTAGGTCTATTCTAATTTCTTCTCTAAAGTTAAAGAACAAACTCAGTGTCACTTTTGAGATGACCTTTTCTAAAAGATATTTGAAGTGCTTGACAAAGAAGTATTTAAAAAAAGATAATGTTAGGGATTGGCTGCAAGTGATAGCATCCAATAAGGATCACAATGTCTATAAGATAAGTTATTTCAATATTTTGTTAAACAATGAAAATAGATTTAATACTTTGATCTTTTTTATGTAATGTTTCTTCCCCTATATTTTATATATAAAAAAAAAATCCAGTTTGTTCCATTAATTAATTGTACATTGGTTATCATTGATCATAATTTTATAAATATATAAAAAAAATATGGTTATCTCGCGAAAAATAAGTGAACTAAAAGTCCAACTTACTTGTTGAAGTTTTGAACTAGTGTATGCAAAGGAATGATAAACATGTTAAACTCTAAATTTGCAATTGTATACTTAATTAAATTTAATAAGCTCTATTTCGACAGAAGTTGAAAAGGATTAAAATGTCTTCAAAACCATTCTCAAAAAGTGACTTGTGTCTATGAACGTGGCCGAAAAATGGCAAAATTCCTAGGACCCACAACAACTGACAACAGATACCATGATCCATTGGATGAGCATAGATCAACGACTTAGGGTAGATTTCGGCCCAAATGTGTGAATTAAACACATTTGTGAGAACTTCACCTAGAATTGAATTTTTTACATTTAACTAACTATAATTAAGTCTATAAAGCTCTATTTCAGGCAAAAGTTGAAAATGATTAAAAAGACTTCAAAAATAGTCCGGAAAAGTGACTTGAGTCTGGTGATGTGTCCGAAAAATGGAAAAAGTCACGGGACCCATGACAACTGCCAACAAATACCATCACCTATTGGATGAGCACAGATCAATGACTTAGGGTGGATTTCAGCCCGAATGTGGGAAGTAAACACATTTGTGAGAACTTCCCCTGAAATTGAATGTTTAACATTTAATTAACTATAATTAAGTCTATAAAGCTCTATTTCGAGCGGAAGTTGAAATTAAAAAGACTTAAAAAATAGTCCAAAAAAGTTACTTGAGTCTAGTGACATACCCAAAAAATGGCAAAAGTCATGGGACCCATGACAATTGACAATAGATACCATCATCTGTTAGATGAGCATAGGTCAACAACTTAGGGTGGATTTTGGCCTGAATGTGGGAAGTAAACACATTTGTGAGAACTTCAACTAGAATTGAAAGTTTTACATTTAATTAATTATAATTAAGTCTATAAAGATCTATTTTGTGTGAAAGTTGAAAATGATTAAAAGGAATTCAAAAACAGTCCAGAAAAGTGACTCGAGTCTAGTGACGTGCCCGAAAAATGGTAAAACTTATGGGACCTAGGACAACTGACAATAGATACCATCATCCGTTGGATGAGAACAGATCAACGACCTAGGGTGAATTTGGGCCAAAATTTGGGAAGTAAACACATTTTTGAGAACTTGACACGGAATTGAAAAATTTACATTTAATTATCTATAATTAAGCTTTATCTTAGGCAGAATTTGAAAAGGATTAATTTGGTACTTTTTCAGTGTTTTCAAAATAAGTGACTCATAAATTATAATCATATTTCATTTCATGGACAAACCAATAAATCGAGGAAAATTCAAAAATGGCTACTAGATTGAGGAATGCAAGTTGCAATAGAGTTTGTCTATGCAAATATAGTGACATAGAAATTTTGTGTGAAATCTGGAACACCTACATGCTGTGTTTTTACTTTTCTTAATCTCGTGGTTCAATTTGAGAGTTAGCATTTTTAGGCTTGTATCTAGAATTATTTTTAATTATTAACAATAACAATGATGGGGAAACTGGGAAGCAGTAGTACAATAAGAGGCCAAGTGAAAAAAAATAGACCTAACCGAACTAGTTAAAACACCAGGTTTCACTGATGAATACCATGATATTTATGACCCTGCTATCCATAGTGAAAAGTGTATCATAGATATTAGATATGCATTGTTTAATAAGGCGGCAGATCAAAGCAAGGAAAAATTTACTATTTTCAACACACTGATAAAACAAAGAATAAATAAAATCGCATTGTGGGATGCTCGATTGGGAAGCATGGTGTTACCTGAAGTATTCCCTTGCCTTTAATTTGTTATGGTGTGCACCAAAAATTATGATGAAGATAAAAAACCAATTGTCAATAAAAATACATAAGAGGAAATTCTATCCATAAACATGGGAGAATTTGCTCATTTGTTGAACGTAGGGTTTCAATCACAAAACTCAAATGTCCACATTGACCTAGGAAAGTTGGGAGAGAAATATGTGAGTCTCGATCGAAGTCACAGAGATTCATTTATCAGAGGTCTAATAATGTGTGATACTCTGTTGGATCAGAATCATAAGCCTCCTTATGATTATAATATTTTTGTTCCATGGGTTCGGGATACTATTTCCTTGCTGACATTTTTCTTGGGATTGGAAAATAATATGGAAGTGGGTGCTAGCATTCTTGAAATGATTTTTAATATCTTTTGTGTAAGTCAACCAGTAAGATATAATTTTATTGAGCGCGTTGTTTAATCCATGCAAAAACAATTACTAATGATAAAAAAATTCCCATCAGACATTTAGGTTCTCATCCTACTTGTGCTATCTAATTCTATCCATATATCATGCAATATTTGAGACCGACAATCTTCACGTTGTGAACTATAAGATTGATGAGAAGACATGGAATAGAAGAAAATGTCCAATATATTAATGGACACCAAAGATAAGGATGCATGATAATAGAAAGAACTACAACCATTTTGTAGACTTCTTTTTGGCACCAATGTATAATGAAATTAAAAGAACTCCAATCCCTAGATTGTCTATGTCTTGTACAAATTGCATAGAACCTGGAAGTCAAATACAATTGGCTGACTAGTTCTTCATGCAAGAATACACTTTGTTAAGGTTTTATGGATCAGCAATAAAACCCTACAGACTTCCAATACATGTGACAGAGAGGGTATTTGCATTGGAATATGTATGACAATTGGAGAGCACAGATAGGCACTTCCATGGTCAGCAAAAGAAGAGCATATTTCCTTCCTTTCCTTTCTCATGTGGAGGGTTCACATTTGAGAGAAAATCATTCAATGTGGCACATGATTTTTTGGTAGTTTTTAGCTTTGGTGATGAGGGTCTCTGACAGTATGATGCAATCGATGTAGTTCAAGCAAGCCTTAGGAAAAATGTGAACTTCTTAGTGTTATGTCAACATGAAAGTAAACCATTGCTAGAAAAGCTTAGAAACATGGACTCCTGGAATGAGGTAAGAAAAGAGAGAGAAAATTGCCACTGACAATGACATTTCAATAGAAGAATTGTCATAAAAAATTATGAAATTGCACACACAGAGGAGAACAGAGGAGGACATCCAAAATAGGAGGTCCTACAATTTCTACCAAAAATATACTAATCCATCTAACAAATCTATTCCCAAAACAATTATGCTAGAATTTAAAGACATTTATTGGACTCAAACCAAAATAAATGAATTTTGGACTATGACAAAGAATCTCGGTGAACCAAAGACCAGTGCATAATTTGAGTCCATCGGCAAGGATGTAGAGTTTAGCAAATTGTGGACTATGGAGCATCCCACAACAACATATGACAAGAGTGATGATGAATATGAGTATGAGGTTGAGCCCACTCTGACAACCACAATAGTCCCTAAAATAATAGGTGGAGTCAATGAGTCCATGAAAGAAAAATATAGCGAAGGAGCAAACATTGTGGAAAAAATGGGTTTTGAAGGTGGTAGTCTAGGTCCCAGAGGAGAAGGCATTTGGTATCCACTTGAGGTACAACTTCTATCATATTCAAAATTAAAAGCTCCTATTAATCAAACCTTTGGACTTGATTCGTCAGATTCATCATGGAAAGGTACTACTCATTACCCTCAAGGTCCACCTGCATTTGTTACAGGTTCAAATCCACAACCAGCACCACATCATGGTATTCCCATTGGTGGTGAATCAGGTGCCATTGCCACTAGTGGGGAATCTACGGATAGTATTCTTTTTAGTGTTCAGTCAATTGCCACTATGATTGGTGGGGTTGGCATGGGTACTACTACTAATACTAGTTGTCTTGGTGTTGGATAAGTGCAACAACAAAATATCTCTCACTAGAGGCCACTAGTGGTAGATACTCATACTATTCAGAATCCTATATCAAGGGCCACTACCAATACAAATCTATTGTTTATAGCTTTAGAACAGATCCCTCAAAAGACTCTAAAAACTACACATGCAAGTGATAGTGGGATAGGATCAGGAATGGTTGTTGGTACTACTCATAAAGCATTAGTTAAAACCATAGGCATAGGTGGAACTAGAGCCTCTGCTATTTCACCTTTCAAACATTCAATTGCTTCAGCAAGCCAAGATTTTCAATTTCGTGATTACTATGAAATATTTGAACACACAAGAAATGCAAATAAAGGAAAAAGAGAGCATTGCATAGGGTTGCCCTGACTGAAGTTTTAGATGAACAACTTGCAAGGAACAAGGTATTTCCAACATATGACCAACAAAAATATTTGATGGAGTTCATGGTTGTTATACCCCCAAATAAAGATTAAAAATCTACCACATAGTTAGATAGATCCCTCTAAATTTCAAGTTAGTACCCTCCAAATGGATTTTTCCAAAGGACAAAATGTGAACAAAATTAGTGTGTGAAAAAGGACTAATGAAGTGGTCTACACTTCACTGCTAAAGGTGGAGAGAGAAAAAATAAACTGGAGAAAAAAATAGAAAAGTTACAGGCAGACCTAGGAAACAAAAAATCAAAGAGGAAAGAAACAAATAACAAGTGCAATGATTTACAATAAAGGATAAAAAATCCAAGCTCTGTAGTGGAAATTGTGGAGCTGGAAAAGCTGGATGCAGAATTGAAGGACCTGAGTGAAAAACTGGCTAAAAGTAGTAAAAAATTGATGATGAAAGAGCTAGTTTTCAAAAAATATACAAAATTTATGAGTTTGTTGCTGCCGAAATAAGAAAAATACAGGACCTATTGGATCATGAGAAGGAAAGAGAAAAACATTTGGAAGAGGAAGTAGAGGAAGAAAGAAAAAAATGTGCACAAATGAAAGAAGACCTGCACAATGCAAATGATAAAATTAAAACTTCAGAGGATAGATTGAAAGATAATATGAAAAACACAACAAAGTATATACAAGAAAACATTTGTGGGCAAATAATGCAGAGGAGTGACAATTTGTGTGAATTGTTTGAATTGAATGAAAGTAGGAGATTAATTTATATAAAAATCAAAGGGCACATTGAGAAGAGCATACATATTTATTCAAAAGAGGATATGGCAAAAAAAAATTTGGAAGTCTTCTAGAGTACCAGTGATAGCTATTTGGTATCCAAGGGAATTAACAGCTACATTTATACTATAGCTAAGACATCATCTACCCTTCAAAAATGCCAAAAACTAAGGGAAACATCACAAGTTATGGATAAATGTGGCAAAAATGTATTGAAGCTACAATAAAAGACAACTACTTTGATTAAACTTTGTTTTCCTAAGACCGTTGACCCATCAAATAAATTAACTGGAAAATAAGCTTACAAAAAAAGCATGCAGATAAAAATGAAGTCTGATTTAGACTTGCTTCCTAAGAACAAAACTCCCCAAATCTTTCTGGAATTCATCAAACCATTTACAACTACGAATGCGGTATTGGGTGAAACAGTGATGTCAAGTCACTATTCTAAATATGGATTGTTGATGAAGTTGCAGTTGACTTTCCATAGTTTAAAGAATATTGACCTTCCATCAGACAAAGAGTGGAGCACCCTACAAAAACTGGCATAGAAATCTCAAGAATCATAGTGTACTGCACAATTTTTTGCTTTTACTCTTGATTTCAATGTTTTATGTTTTTATGTTTGGAATTTGGCATCACTTGAAATAACTATGTTTTATGAACATGAAAAAACCAACACTCGCTATTGATAATCTAGCCTAGGAATCTATGATGCACATTGCAAACCTTCATCTTGTAAATTTGTATTATCAAATTCTCCCAAGTTTTAACATTTCTACATTTCTCTATTGCAAATCGACCTAAAACTATTGTTGCTCCCTTGTTTCTATAAAAGGGAATTTAGGGTCATTTGCAAAGGGTTCTAAAACTTTGTATTGAATTTTGCATGGAGAATCACACAAAGTAGTGTATTGAATGAATTATATCATATGGCTATATTTTGAAAGAATTAATGAAATTTTAAGTTCTCAACATGTCTAAATAAACATCTATGTATCAATAAACACATTATGGTCTTTTATTATGCTATTTTAAATCTAGAAATAGAAAGTTGAAAAGTATTATTACAAATCAATATAAAATTCTAATTGCAAAAAGTTGATAGACTCAAAAAATATCATCAAGTTATCAACCATAATAATATGCTTTTGTAATATGAATGATGATATATAATAATAAGATTAATAGATACCAATTTCTTATGGTTGCCATTCATCCTCATCAAATTTAGAGCTTTCTTGATTCTTGTCTATGTTTTCTTCACTCTAAGTCTACATACCTTCATTGATCTACATCTCAATGCTACCAGTAGGTCAGGTACGCAAGTCAATAGTCCCACTGGCACTTTGGTTTGAAGTGTTGCCCAAACCTCTTCTTTCACATTTGGACCTCCAGATTTTCAGTACCCTATCATAAGGAAAAGTGTGGACATCATACCTATACATATAGAGCCTCAAGCAATTTTCAAAAAAAATTTATAGTTTGTTTCTTAGCTTTGATTTTAGGAACCCCAAAGCACTAAAAACTCTCTCATCTTCCACCTAACCCAATATCATGGTAAGACATAAATAAAAAATCTTAAAATATTCTAGCATTGAATCACGAAATGCTGTGTTCTCAGCTATATATTTCCAAAGCCTTGTTACTGATCCCTCTTCATGAGGGTTCTCCATTCTACCATATTGTTCCCTCATAGTGTATGTAAAATGGTATTATTTCTCTCTAAGAAAAGTTTTGTCTAATATTCCATTTATAGTTACTCGATTCAATTCTCTGGATATCCAAAGTAAGTAGCTTATTTGGAAAATCAGTTGCACTATTGAGGCTCCAATATTAAGGAAGCACAATAGACATGGCTTCGATTAGGTTGTCAGGAGGGAATCTACTTGTAATCTGTGAGGAAAGATCATAGGCAATTTTCTAAATAGAAGTAGTTACAAACTCAACAATCTTGTTGAAATATTCCCTTCTAACTCTTGCTAATTACTTCTTGGGGCACTTTCATCGTTCCTTAGGGTCAACTATGGAATAGAAGTGCATTGGTATCTCAAATCCCCGTGCATTGGCACATACCTCCCAATTTGCATTGATTTGTAAAAAGTTATCAATATTGTTCAAATCTGTGAGTGTCTACCACTTAACAAATTTTTCATCAAATAGTGTTGGTTGATTTCGATGGAGATTGTCAAGGGTCATGCATGCCATCTTACATAGCATAGCATATTCTGCAATAGATAGAGCTTTTTTTGGGCAGCCTTCATAATATTCCTCATTTCCTCTAGCATTGGCAGGAGAGCTGCTAAAGTTAAGAGTGTCTTTAGATTACTTTACCTCTGAAGAAGTTCATGAAATTTTGGTTCCTCTGATTTGTCGCGAGTTCTATGAAATAGTCCAATCAAGGATGGATATTTTAAAAAAAACTCGATGCGCTTGACCATCCAAAAAGAGATCCATTTGGTATCATTATCCTTGAGAAGTTTGTTCCTATTAGTTATTCCATCAGCAAAGTGTTGAAATTCTATAAATCGCTTGGGACTTTAACAGAAGTGTGAGTAGAGCTCTCTGATTAAAATTTATTTTTTTTTTATTGAAGCATACATGCTTACAATTCCAAAAGCTAGATTCATTATGTGATCCATGCAGTGAATGGCAGTAATGTACGATGCAAAAGAAGTTTTAATTTTTATACAAAGACCATTCCTGTGACCTTGCAATACTATAGCTCCATCTACTCCAACATGCACCAACTTTTTAGCAACCGTTAATGTCATCCATACCTCCATATTCAATTAAACATCTCTTTACTAGTTAAAATAAATTTTCCACTATCGCAATATCCTTCATTTTAGCGACAGATAGTAGATGAGGTTGTCGAATAGGGTTCTCTATAGTATAAACATGCATGCATACCCATGAAGTATTTTCTACTATCGTAACTTCATCTAAAGAAAATGCACTAAAGTTTAACTCTTATTTTTTCCTTTATGTCTAGTTTTTAAAACCTCAACAAGACAACTTGCCCATTCTTGTCCACCATTTACTAACCAGTGACTATTAGGATAGTTAGGAACTTTCAAAAAGTGTAATAAACCACTAATTTATGGGAAATCTATCATAGGAAGCCCTCTACTCAAAATATAAAAAAAAAACACTTAACTGAATAAATTTTCCTAGTTGTTCTATTTGCATTGCATTTCCAAAACTATTTTCAATAGAACCTTTAACTTCAGTAGGCTTTGTTTGTATTTTCTCATGAAAATAATACTCTTCGGTATTCCTCACACGCTTACATTCCTCCTTTGTTTTCCATCTTATCAATGATTTTTGAACTTCGTCTATCATTTGTTTTTCATAAAATTTACCCATATGCTTTTCTATGGTGTCAAATTTTAGCTGCAACCTAATTTCTTTGTTATGTTTCCAAGTGCAAATCTTACACCTGCAATCTATTAAAGGCTCACCTTCAATTGGATTCTCTACTGGTTCAATGAATGGATACTTTGATGCCTAATTAATTTGAAAATTCCTCACTGTCATATCCCACTCCCAATCACGTTTTGATTTTGGTTGATCCATTTTTGATGTGGATTTTCCTTTCCCCTTCCATGCATTATCATCAATGGAATTACCACCCAAGTCGGTTATATCATTCCAGCAAACCTGGGTATCTACCAAATAATCTTCTTCAAGATCATCCTGATCTGAGATATCAGGTTTGCAATCATCTTCAACATGTGGTGTAGGTTGTGAATTTTGTACTTGTACTCCTAATTTTCACCATAATATTTTCCAAAGCCAAAGTACGAAGACAATGTTCTGTGTTTTGTTGGCCTCTCATGGCCTCCCCACATTGAGGTTTCCTACCCTTCTTCCTATTCGACATCTCCAATGAAATAAAGGCTAAAAAAAACTATCAATTTGTTGAAGAAGCAATAATAAACTTTAAAGTATAATATATGTCTCATTGGCCCTATGACCTACAATCTAGATGTTTGAGGTCTAAATCTCCCAGCTGATCACTTGACACTGATGGTTTTCAACTGAATAAGAATGAACTCAATAGTGCAAATAGATATAGATAATTTCATAATAATATTATAACTCTTCAAAAGTATGATTGCTCACCTTTAGTTCACTAGTAGTCACCAATGCAGTCAACAATGATTTTCCTTGGCCTGAAACTTCACTATTGATCTAAATTAAGAGCCTAGAACCCACCAGATTGTATAGAGATAGATCTGATCTTTGAATGTATTTATAACAATCCTTAAATGGCCAATTCCGCAGGAATTTTATATTGTATACAAATATTTGATGAATCCCTCTTAACTATAAAACGACATGTAATTTTCGAGGCAAATATAGGTCATCCAAATAATTTGTAAATACAATATAGTTGGTAAAAATTGGGGTGAATGGAGACATGCGTCTGCGAAATGTCAAGCGAATTGGGTCTTCCTGGCTAACAAATCTTCATATGCCTATAGGCAAATTATGGTCATCTATTAAGGCAACCTCAGAGAGTGTAGGGGAAGAAATTAAATTTACCATGTGTCCACCGTATATTGTATTGGTGAAATCCTTGCATAGAAACATTTAATTAAATAAAATATATTGTGATCGGGCTATCAATTGGACATAAATTGATAATGTTCTAGCGACATGGCTTGTTTTATTTCTTTATCTTTTGTATTTAAATCTGCATATAATTGTTAGTTCATATTTGCTTTCGATATGCTTGAAACCCTAACAATTGGTATTAGAGCGAGGTAATCTATAAATTGGCAGGACTATCAGATTTGAGTGGGAGCAATGGAGGATTCCAAATTCAAGGTCAAAAATTTTAACGGACAGAATTATCAGTTATGGAAAATGCAGATGGAGAATTTCCTATATCAAAAGGATTTGTGGCGACCATTGGAAGGAAAGGCAAAGGAAGCGACCACAATGTCAGATGAAGAGTGGGACATTTTAGATAGAAAGGCACTAGGATCCATTCAATTGTGCCTTGCGCCATCTGTAGCATTCAATATAACAAAAGCAAAAATGGTTTTATATTTGATGGTAACATTGGCTAAGTTGTATGAAAAACCCTCATTTTCGAATAAGGTATTTCTTATGAAGTGTTTGTTTAATTTGAAAATGACTGAGGGAGGATCTGTAGCAGAGCACTTAAATGAATTTAATACAATTACCAGTCAATTGTCTTCGGTAAAAATTACCTTTATAGAAGAGGTTAGGGCTCTCTTGATTTTATGTTCTTTGCCAGAAAGCTGGAATAGCTTCGTTATGGCTGTAAGTAACTCTGTCTCTGGTAAAAATACTTTGGTATTTGATGATATTGTTGGTGTTATCCTAAGTGAGGAAATGCAAAGGAAAAGAACAGGTGAGACTCCAACATCATCAAGTAGTGTCTTGAATGTGGAGAATAGAGGAAGATCAAAGGAAAGAGGAAAACGCCCTTGGAATGAGAAGTCATGAGAGAATTCAAAGAAAGGATGCTCTCAATCTAAAGGAAAGAAAGATTGCTGGTACTGCAGAAAGCCTAGTCATCTAAAGAAAGACTGTTGGTCTTAGAAAAACAAAGAAGGAGACAAAAATTAAAATGATAGTAAGGAAGCTAATATTGCAAGTAATACTTTACAAGACTCTTTAATCTTATGTTTGGATAATGTTAATGATTCCTGGGTAATAGATTCTGGGGCTTCATTTCATGCCACACCCCATAGAAAATATTTTGTAGATTATGTTCAAGGTGATTTTGGACAGGTATATTTGGGTGATGATGAGCCCTGTCAAATTGTTGGAAAAGGAAACATAAAGAGCAAGTTGTAGATTGGAAATGACTGGTTTCTACAAGAGGTAAGACATGTTCCTAACTTAAGAAGAAATTTAATTTCTACAGGGCAACTTGGTAGTGAAGGTTGCATAGTTACCTTCTCAGATAGTATCTAGAAGGTCAGTAAAGGATCATTAGTAGTAGCTAAAGGTGCAAAGGTAGGCACATTATATCTATGTACTGGTAACACTTACTCTACCTTAGCTTCTATAGATAAAGTTACTACAGGGACAGAAACAATAGATGTTGCAAGAACAGATTCGATAATGTGGCACCATAGGCTTGGGCACATGAGTGAGAAAGGGATGAAAATCCTTCACTCCAAAAATCTATTTCTAGGACTAAAGAAGATTGATTTAGAGTTCTGTGAAAACTGTGTTTATGGCAAACAAAAAAGAGTCAAATTTCTCAAGGTTGGGAAAGAGAAGAAGAGTGAGAAGTTAGAGCTTGTGCACTTAGATGTATGGGGACCAACTCAGGTATCATCTCTTGGTGGCTCTTGTTATTATGTTATTTTTATTGATGACGCAACTAGAAAAACATGGGTATATTTCCTAAAACAAAAATCAGATGTTTTTGAAACTTTTAAGAAATGGAAAGCTTTGGTTGAGAATGAGACAAGAAAAAAGTTGAAGTGTCTCAGATTGGATAATGGAGGTGAGTATTGCAACAAAGCATTTGAAGATTACTACTCCTTAAATGGGATTAGAAAGCAGAAGATAGTTCTAGGAACTCCATAGGAAAATGGTGTGTCAGAGAGAATGAATAGGACTATCATGGAATGCATGAGGAGCATGAGATTGCATGCTAGATTGCCCTTACATTTTTGGGCAGATGTTGTACATACTACTGTCTATTTGATAAACAAAGGACCTTCAACCCCTTTGGATGGTGGTATTCTAGAGGAGGCATGGACTGGTAAAAAGGTAAATTATTCTTTTCTAAAAACCTTTGGTTGTGAAGCTTTTGTCCATGTTGATAAAGAAAACAAAACCAAGCTTGATGCTAAATCTCAGAAATGTATCTTCATTGGATATGGGATAGATGAATATGGCTATCGGTTATGGGATTTTGAAAATAAGAAAATAACTAGAAGTAGAGATGTTATATTCAATGAGAAGGTTATGTATAAAGAACAAATGCAGGAAAAGAAGCATGAACAGGACAAGCAAGAATATGTGGTGTTGGATGAGATTCCGAAAAATGAAATGCCATGGGTACTTGATGCTCAACAACAATAGAATGTCCCACAAACTCCTACAAGTATTAGACATTCTACAAGGTCATGTAGACCCCCTGAAAGATTTTCTCCTTCTTTGAATTCTATATTATTAACTGATTCTGGTGAACCAAAAGAATATGAAGAAGCAATGCAGGTGTATGCCAAACAACAGTGGGAGCTAGGCATGAAAGAGGAGATGGACACCTTGATCAAAAATAAGTTTAAAGAATATTTAATGGGTTTATCGACTGAAGGAGGAAGGGGGTTAGAAAAGATATAAGGCCAGACTTGTGGTAAAAGGTTTTGCATAGAAAAAGGGTATAGATTATGATGAAATATTTTCTCCAGTTGTAAAGATGACTTCAATTAGAACTATACTTAGTCTTGTGGCTACAGATGATTTACGTCTTGAACAATTAGATGTGAAAATAGATTTTATCCATGGAGATTTGGAGGAGGAAATTTACATGTTGCAACCATAGGGATATGAGGTCAAAGGTAAGGAGAACTTGGTGTGCAGGTTGAAGAAAAGTTTGTATGGACTAAAGCAAGCACCTTGACAATGGTATTTAAAATTTGATAGTTTCATGGCTGAACACGGTTATCATAGATGTCATTCTGATCATTGTGTATATTTTAAGAGATTGGATAATGGTAGTTATATTATCATGTTGCTTTATGTTGATGACATGCTTGTTGCTGGTTCTAACATGGAACACATAAATGATCTTAAACAGAAATTAGCCAGGTCATTTGCTATGAAGGATTTGGGTGCAACTAAGCAAATTCTAGGTATGAGGATTACATAGGATAGAAAAAATAGAACCTTGAATTTGTCCCAAAGTGAGTATATAAAGAAGGTGTTGAAAAGATTTAACATGCAGAATGCAAAAGCAATTAGTACTCCTTTGGCTAGTCATTTCAAATTGACTAAGGAGATGTGCCCAAAGGCACAGGAAGAAGTAAAGAAAATGTCTAACATCTCGTATTCATCAGTTGTTGGCAGTCTGATGTATGCAATGGTATGCACAAGGCCAAATATTGCACATGTAGTGGGAGTTGTGAGCAAGTTTATGAGTAATCTAGGTATGGACCATTGGAATGCTGTGAAATGGATCCTTCAGTATTTGAAAGGAACCACTATGAAGGCATTATGTTTCAAAGGATCTAATGCTTCTCTGAGTGGATTTGTTGACTCTGATCTGGTAGGTGATATTGATTCATGGAGGAGCACTACAGGGTATGTTTTTACTATAGGGGGAACTGCAGTCAGTTGGATTTCTAGGCTGCAAAAGGTTGTTGCACTTTCAACCACTAAAGCTAAGTATGTTGCTACTACAGAAGCCAGCAAGGAGATGATTTGGTTACAATATTTTCTAGAGGAATTGGATCAGACACAGGAGGATCGCCCATTGTATACTAATAGCCAGAGTGCCATTCATCTTGCAAAGAACTCTTCTTTTCATTCAAGGACAAAGCACATTTAGCTGAGGTACCACTTCATCTAGACTGTTTTGGGGGAGGGTCAGTTACGGCTTGAGAAGATTCACACAAGTGAGAATCATGCTGATATGTTCACGAAGGCAGTTCCATAGGAGAAGCTAATTTCTTCATCAGTTTCAATTGGTCTTCTTGATTGATAATTGTGGAATTTATACCAGTTGAGTCCTAGTGTTTTATCCAATGGATGTTGCATGTATAGTGGTGTGGAGCTTGATCAGTCTCCAAGTGGGAGATTGTTCGGTGTGGAG
Source organism: Cryptomeria japonica (assembly GCF_030272615.1). Lineage (NCBI taxonomy): Eukaryota > Viridiplantae > Streptophyta > Pinopsida > Cupressales > Cupressaceae > Cryptomeria > Cryptomeria japonica. Next base: position 625,709,418 of record NC_081413.1, read on the forward strand.
CTTGATCAGTCTCCAAGTGGGAGATTGTTGAAATGTGGTGACTGATCAGCAAAGTACTGTATAGTCAACACATATCCTTGCCAGGGTCTGGGGCTGAGCCAGGCCCTAGGTAGGGGTTTGGGGGCGGTAGCCACCAAGGAAAGCAGGGGTTTGGGAGGTGGGAGCCCCCGAGAAAATTTTTTTTGGGTATTTTTTTTGATGAAAATTGACATTGTAATAAAACCCTAAAATGGCCGACTTTGTTTTTGCCCTAAAAATGCATGTTATAAGAAGCTAGGATGCTTAAGGCATTGTAAGGTTGATGTACTATTTTTGCTGGATAATAAGAAAGATTGGATGGTTGTGTATGGTGGACGTAACCCATTCTGGGTGAACCATGTTAAATCTCTGTGTTATCTGTGTCGTGTTTTATTTCTTTATCTTTTGTATTTAAATCTTCATATAATTGTTAGTTCATATTTTCTTCAGATCTTCTTGAAACCCTAACATGGCCACCCCTAGTTGACACAAAATATTCACCATTTCCTAGGTTACCAATTTGAAAAATTCACCATTGGCTAATATTCGCCACTAAAGTAATCTCTGGATGGAAGAGAGAGAGCCACGATGAGAGCTATAATGTGTTTGAATAATTAGTTCATATAAAGTATGTTTATATAAAGTGTTTGAATAATTAGTTCAACATCATATCAATATATTCAAAAGTGTTTTGAAAATAAGTACGAAAGAAATGAAAAATGATATAGATATATTACTTTTAGAGTATGGATATATAAATAACTTGCACAATTAAATTTCACAAGTAATGAAAAGAGAATCTAAGTTATATATTATTGAATGGTAGCAAGAGATATTATCAAAATCTTTTGAATAACATAATTTTAACATTCTTGAATCCATTGTACTTTAGTCACTCTTTTGTTTAGCAGAAAGGTGTACCCCTTTAGATTTGAGAAAATATGGTTGATTGCCCGTGTTGGATCAGACCACTTTCCTATTTGCCTTTTGGTGACTCTATTGTCTTGCAAAAAGGTGTACCCCTTCATATTTGAGACAATGTGGCTGATGTCCCCTGACATCCAAGATAAAATTATGAATTGGTGAAATATTGATATCCAGGGCATGGCCGTGTTTCGTATAGCCAAGAAGCTATCTAATGTCAAGTCTAATATTCAATGATGGAACAAATCCTCTTTTGTCATTATCTTCAAAGGTAAAGAGAAGCTCAAACTGGATCTTGAGGAGATTCATGAACATGTGCAAGTTTTCGGGTTTGATAAAGATGTCTCGAATAAAGAAATTGAAATTTTGACTAAATTGCATGACATTATTTCCAAAGAAGATGAATTTTGGAAGAAAATATCTAGAGCTTTATGGCTTAAAAGAGATGATAAAAACACTAAGTTCTTTCACATGTCGACTCTTAAACATAGGGTTGCTAATAGAATAAACAAAATTCAGATTGGCTAGAGATGGGTTGATAAGAATGAAGAGATTTGCCAGGAAGCCATCAATTTTTTCTCTAATTTGCTTTCAGTGGATGACCCTCTTGACCCTCTAGCTCACAATGATATCTTGCATGAGGTTCCCACCATTATCTCTCAGGATATGAACTTGAAGCTTACTAGAATTCTCTCTCCTAATGAAGTTCGCAATGCAGTCTTCTGTTTTGAAGGTAACAAAGTCCCTAGTCCTAATGGTTTCCCTCTTTTTTATTTCAAAATTTTTGGAAGATTATTTTCTTTGATGTGGTCATTGCAACTCAAGAATTTTTTGGATCCCGCTCTCTCCTGAAGGAGTTGAATGCCACCTTTCTTTTCCTCATCCCAATGAAATCTGACGCCTTCTATTTTCAAGATTTTAGACCTATTAATCTTTGCAATTCTTTATATAAAATCTTCACCAAGATTCTCGTGCTCGAACTTAATAATTTCATCCCTTATTTAATTTATAAACATCAAAATGGGTTTGTTCTTGGGAGGAAGATCTTGGATTTTGTTATCATGATGCATGAGAACATCCACTCCCTTTCTATCAATAAAAAACCTGGCTTTTTTCTAAAACTGGATCCACTGAAATCTTTTGATAGAGTTAATTGGAGCTTTATTCTTTGAATCCTTATGGCTTTTGGATTTAAAGATAACTTCATCTAGATCATTGAACAATGTGTTTCCACCCCCAAATTTTCTATGTTGATTAATGGATCTACCTGTGGTTCCTTCTTCGCATCAAGGGGCATTAGACAAGGGGATCCTCTATCTCCTTTCCTTTTCATTTTGATGAGTGAAGCTCTCAATAAAATTATTCAGAGGGAAGTAAAAAATGGCAATATTATGGGATTATGACCCTCCTCTCAGGCCTCCTCATGCTCTCACCAACAATTTGTGGATGATACTTTATTGATGGGGAAGGCTTAGTTAAAGAAGCTAAGAATTTAAGAAAGACTCTGGATATCTATGAACAAGGTTCTAGGGAAAAAATTAGCCTGGCTAAAAGTTTCATTTTTTTCTTTAACACTCCTGAACACAGGAAAATGAAGATTGCCTCAATTATTGGCTGTAAAGTTGGAATTATGCTTGACTCTTATTTAGGTCTCCCTCTCTACAATGGTTCGGCCCCAGAATCCTTATGGGTGAATCTTATAAACAAATTATAGAATAAGTTGGCTAGGTGGAGAGGTTCTTTGTTAAGCCAAGCTGGTAAACTCTAGCTGCTCAAAGCCTTGCTTCAGAGCCTCCCATTTTATACTATGAGTTTATTCAAAATCCCAGTCAAAATTTCTGATAAACTAGAAAGAATACAAAAAATCAATTTGTGGACTTGGACTGAATCTAAGAATAGATTACATCTTGTGGCTCAGAATCAGGTTTAACTTCCCAAATCCATGGGGTGATTGGACATCCAAAATCTGAGAGATTTCAATAAAGCCCTGATGGCCAAGCAGTTATGGAGACGTCGTAAAGAGAATAATGAATGGATTGACATATTGAAACATAAATACCACATCTTGGATATCCAAAACACTATGGAATCTTATGATCTTCCCAACATTGTTTTTGATTTATGGAGCAACTTCTTTGGCTCCTCCAAAGTTATCTTGCATGGTTGTAGATGGGTGCTAGGGAATGGTACCAAAATTAGGTTTTGGGATGACTAGTGGACTAGTGATTGCCCCATATAGGATTATGTTTGGCCTCCTCCCTTCAAATAATTATGTCTCAAAAAAATTGAGTCTAGTTGGACCTTAATTCTGTGGATAATGCGTTGATGCCTACGCAACCTTGGTTGAATTGTATACATATCCCCTGCTCTCATGTGGAGGATGAATTGTTCTAGAATTTCTCCTCTTCTGAGAAGTTCAAGATTGCAGATGCTTATTAGTTCATCTCCAGAAGCTTCTCCCCCCCACTTCTAGGCTGGTATCTCGAACAAACACTTAATTATGAAAATTAACATTTTTTTCTGGCTGTTTATGTAGGGTAAGATCTCTACCATTGATAATATTTGTAGAAGAGGTATTCCTCTTACCAATAGTTGTTTTATTTGCAAGAGGTAGACGAAAATGATGACCATTTGCTACTTCATTTCTCTTTTGTCAAGGATATCTGGAATCACTTCCTTAACATCTGGAACACTAATTGGGTCTTTCCTGAAACTATCCAAAGAGTGTGGTTTGAATAGAAGTGCCCCTTTGATAATCAAGCTTTGGAATTTCTCTAGAATTTATCTCTTCCTCATATTGCCCGAGGTATCTGGAAAGAAAGAAACAATATAGTCCTTAGAGATTTGGAATCTACTGCGCTTGTTGTGGCTACTAAAATTCACATTTCTACCAAAGAGAATTTTTGGCACTCTTGCCCCAGCAGAAAGAAAGACCATCCCCTCCCTACTTTCCATGAGGAATGGGATACTATCAATCGGTGGCAAATTGATTGGAATATTGCCATTCTAATGCATACTGAGTGAAAGCAAACAAAATGTTATTTGGCATCCCCCCTATGGGATGGATCAAAATCAATGTAGATGGGGCAGCTTAAGGGAATCCTGGGTTGGTCGGGTGTGGGGGAGTGGCTAGGAATCATTCAAGTTTGCTAGTTTCTATGGTGGTACTCCCTTTGGGAACCCATTCTAAAAGTTTGTGGAGGCCAGCGCTGCACACATTGGGTTAGGCATGTCTAAAAGAGAAGGCTTTAGTAAAGTATGGTTGGAGTCTAACTCGCTAAATATTGTCAATTATCTGAATGGGCACACAGATGCTAGATGAACAATAGCTAATCTGATCAAGGATTGTCGAGATATAATAAATGAGCTGGCATAATTCAAAATTTTGCATGTATACCAGGAAGGCAACAAAGTGGCAAATCTACTAGCCAATATGGCGGAGGGCTACGTGGTGACTAAATGGTGGAGTAGTAGGGATTCATTCCCAATAAACTTGTGCGATCTAGCTCATGATGATTGGACCCACTTGCGTTAATCAATTATCTTTAACCATGATTTGATAGAGTTGATGGGGAAACAACTCCTTTTTATTTTCCCTAATTGAAGATCTAGAAACTTCCCTTCTATCTAGATTTTATGTCTTATTGTGTAGCCCATTTTCTGCTACTATTTGGAGACTTTTCTAGTTTGGTACATTTCCTGCAACTGTTCGGATACTTCTCTAGTGTGGCCTATTTATTGTTGTTCAGTGACCTAGAGCATAATGGGTGGGGACAAGAATAGACAAGAACCATCTACTTGTGAGAAATGAAAGAAAAATAAGGATGTGTGGTAGGAAATCATTGATGGGGAATTGTCCCCTTCTTCGATAGACTTCATGGCCCTTCTCCTCTGCTCACAGAATCCTTTGTCAATGGGTCGAAGAAAGGGATACTACGGGCTTATGAAGTCAAATATTAGGTTGATGAAACCCTGGTGGTGGCGGTCATTGGTTTGGCAATGAATGGCAAAAGGTTCTATAGAGATAGAAAAACTGGGGAGGATGATTTGACAAATTTCTTTCACAAATACAAGGAGTGCTCAAGAGTTATCAAGATGGCTGATGGTGGTTACAACAAGAAAGATCTTATGGCTCCCTGGGTGGACATGGTCGAGTTCATCATGAGGTATATTATGCTTGATGGCAGATATGCTAGCATCTTTTCCTATTATTTTACCATTTTAAATTATTTTAAGCATGGTAAAATCATTTCTGTTCCTTTCTATCTAGCCTCCTCTTTATAAAATAGCCTTGAAAAATATATGGAGAATCCAAACAATCATGTTCTCCATGAAGAGCTTATTGTGCTAATCATGGAGTATGCTAAGACCATTGAGGTTGTGCCCTCTCTAACTGAGAAAGGCCAACAGACTAATATTCAAGATGTCTTTGACTTGAAAATGGATTTGGAGGATAGTGGGGGTTCCATTCCTTTTGACGACTTTGATTATAAGCATGCGGAAGAAGGGGAGATGATGGTCACCCCTGGGACGTTTAGAAGTAAGAATACTCCCAGATGGGTGGCTAACAAATATATATCTACTAGTAAATTTATTTCTACGGCCGAGCCCCTTTCTAAAAATAAGAAGCTTGCAACTAAGGACTATGGTCTGAACAATTTGGATCAAAAAATTAAACTAGACATTCCAATCAACATCCTGAAAGAAAAACAGGGGACCATGGCCAAAGAAGATAACAATGGGATACAAAGGACTACTAATCTGATGAACCTTGTGATGGAAGCTACCAGAAGCTAGGAGAGCTGCTAGAAGTGGGAGGAGTGAGAAATTGATACCCTCAAAGTGGGGGTCAAGGAGATTATTGATATCTTCACTGCCTCTCCCAAGTCCAACAAATCTGAGAAACTCATGATTATGACTGAGAAGCTCTCCTAGGACGTCAAGGTGATGAAATGCAATCATAAACAAAGAATTGAAAAGGTGGAACAGTCTATGGTAGAGATAAAGAATTAAGAACCTGGTTGACATAAGCAAAGAAGCCATGAAAAATAGTATAGAGGGGCTTGAAAAGATCAATTCCATGGTTGTGGATTATAGATCCTTTCACAATGAAGAAAGATCTTGGAGGTGAAGATATGGCCATTGGAGAAAAAAAAACCATTGGTCCTAGTTACAGAACCAAAAGTAGGAGCCACAAAAGGGGTACCTCTAGATTCATTATGGAGGAGCTAGAGGAAATCAATGAGATTTCCATCTAGAAGAACAAGGAGATGATGCACTCTCTTAATTGAGTGTTTTTCTTTGTTTTGTCTTGTTGTCTATTTCTCTTTTGCTTTCGTGGCTATTTTGGGGTGCTCCCTTGTTTTGCTATTGGTTTATGTCTGTTTGGCTGATGGCCGAGTTTTGTAAAACTTTTGGTTTCGGGTCCAAGTAAAATTCATTTATCTTTATCAAAAATATTCTTGAATCTATTTTCAATTGCAAAGTGTCACTTTATGAAATAAATTATTTAATTTACTAACCAACTAACTTAATAGTTATCTAAATAAAAAAATTGAGTAAGAGAAAAATATTCTTTCATAACTAAAAATCATATTCATTTATAGTGTGGAATTCTCCACTTTTATTACATTTAGAAAACAAAGTAGAGAAAGACATATTTTAATAATAAAATATTTGGAGACCTTTTAAAAAGTATAAATGGAGGAAGATGACATAGTGCATTATTATTTTTGGTCTGATTATCTTGACTATAAGAATAAATAGTCATTAATTAATTTATATTAGAAAATTTGAATAATACCTTAATTTTGCACATAATAACCTTTTTTATTTTTTATAAGAATAGAGAATTTTAGAATAGAAAAAAGTACGAAGAGATAGAATGAATAAGTTAATAGAGGTATGGAGTATATTATAAGTTGGTATTGATCAAATCAAACCATTTGTTTGGGTTAGTTAAATTTCATGTTTGTCTCATTAGAGGCCTTCTAAATCTTTGTATTGTCCTTTAATCACTCATTAAAAAAATCATTTGGACCAATTACAACTTACTATTTTTTCCATTTTATTATAAATTTAATTTTTTCTATACTCTAAATACATATTTCTCAAATTTTAAATAATGTATAATATATTTTTTCAATATATAATTTAATATTTTTAAATATATAATATAATATTGTATTATATATTAAAAATAATTTAATAATTTAAAAAAAAAATCATCTCTCATTTTTTTTGTTTTCCATGCCATTCATTATTATTTTACCAAAAAGGGATGTATTGCATTAAGTTCATGTCAATAGTGTTGTTAAGATAAAGTTGATATTTGTGATATAAAGTTTTATGAAAATAGTAATTAATTGTTGTTTATTTTGTAAAGGGAAAAAGTATTGTTGTAAGGGGAAGAGACAATTAATAGGTACACTTGCTTGTAAACTCATTCTTACAAGGTTTATGTGTGTTTCATTATTTAAAGCATGTGATCCCTTGAAATGAAATAAGAGGACAAATATATATTAATGAATATGAATATATGTATACACACACTATAGAACATCTTATAGTTGTCAAGTATACATTCCTTAAAAAACATTTTAAGAATGAATATGTTTCCTATATCTTTTTGAATTAAATAGAATAGTATGATTCTTAAATGCATATATCTTTACTCTTTCAAATATGAAAATGAAAATATATTAATGAATATATACACACAATATATAACATGTTATAATTGTCAAGAATACATTCATTAAAAAATCATTTAAAAAAGAAAATATGTTTCATTTATCTTCCTAAACTAAATAGAAAGTAAAATTCTTTAATCTCTAAGTCCATTACAAATATGAAGGTTTGAACCTTTGAAACCTAGACATAATAGCAACTAGAGTTTAATGATCTTGTCATTCAGTTCAACTTTATAAAGATTTAATTTTGTCAGGACAACTAAGCAACAAAAACCATCTGATACGTTTGTGAGAAAGGAATGGATTTGAAGCTTTGGCATAAAAAATGGTTGTGGACCCTGAACTTCAAAAAATTTCTGAATCCTTCTCTTCAATTTTAATCTCTCACATATTTTTGGGCTCTCACATATTTTTGGGAACGTCTAAAAGAATTTCCTCTTTTTTTTTTTTGAGATAAGAGAACACTGCACTGCTTCTTTCAAGAGAATTTTACTGAGAATCAAACATAGTATGTAATCTAATGAATTGTTTAGGGTTAGTCGAATTCTTTTCCTAGCCATAACCTCCCTTCTCTAAGCTCAAACCTAAACGCATGAAGAAATATGTCAAAAGTTAGGGCATTGAGAAACCAATGGCTCTCTTATAAGGGATTTATTGAAATGACTTAAAAATAATAATTCAATTAATGCTAAGAGATTTTCACAATTCATAGTATAGAACAAAAATAGTTTCTGGATTCAATTGTATATGAGATGTAAACATCTTATACACAATTGAATCGAGAAACTACTTTTGCTCAAGAACAATTTAATTTATGATAGGCATCTTCTTATGACTATATTAATACAATTTTCCATAATTAATAAACTAAAGCATTTGAATAAATAAAAATACCAAAATTACACTGAGTTGTAAAAATTGTACACAATTCTTACCTAAAGTTGGGTTATGGTCATAGATTTATGAAAGGAAAATGTTTTAAAAAGTTTTTTATTTTCATAGGAAAAAGCCTGGCAAAACATTTGTAATGGAAAATCGGCTTAATCTTGAACTACGGGAATAAATTTCTTCTCATAGGGTTTTTTTTTTCTTTGTGGACTAAATAGCTGATGCATGTTCAAACTTCACAATTTGTGACAGAAACTTCATCAATAGGCATTCACTAAAAGTCAGGTAGAGAAATTGTAATTAATCCCTATCCATATTTAAATCCTATTTCAAATTAAACCCTAACCCTAAACCAAATTGAACCTCAATTCTAACCATTCCACTAAACCAAATTGAACCCTACCCTAACCTTAAACATAATTGAACACTAAACCAAATTCAATTGTAATCCTTATTAAATTAGAGTTAGTGTTATAATCTCAAACCTAATTTTGATTCCATATTTAATTTCCATTCTAAATCTAAGTGAAATTGAACCCTAACCCTAAACCAAATTAAAACCCAATCTTAAACATAAATCAAGGTTAACCTTAACACTTAAATAAAATTTTCACCCAACCATTAATACTGAACCTAAATTTAGTGTTAGTCCTAAACAACATTGAACATTTACCCTAAAACTAAATCGAAGTGACCTATAACATTAAATCATATTGAACGATCACCCTAAACCTAATTAAAGCAAATTTATAATTAATTTACATTGTTACTGATTAATATAAGATTAATATATTATATAATATATGATTAATATATTATATAATATAATATTAATATTAATATAAGATTAATTTACAGTGTTATTGATTTCTCTATTGTAATACTTCATAAATATTTTTCAAACCTAATTTTGATTCTATATTTAATTTTCATTCTAAAACTAAGTGAAATTGAACCCTAACCCTAAACCAAATTAAAACCCAATCTTAAACATAAATCAAGGTTAACCTTAACCCTTACATAAATTTTTCACCCAACCATTAATACTGAACCTAAATTTAGTGGTAGTCCTAAATCACATTGAACATTTACCCTAAAACTAAATCAAAGTGAACTATAAAATTAAATCATATTGAACCATAACCCTAAACCTAATTAAAGCAAATTTACAATTAATTTACATTGTTACTGATTAATATAAGATTAATATATTATATAATATAAGATTAATTTACAATGTTACTGATTTGTAATACTTCATAAATATTTTCCAATTCAAACATTTGAAATTGTTACCAGCTATCTGATTTGGACTTTGAGAAATAATATCATTGACCTCGTCCACAACTTCTAGACATTTCCTATTAACTCAAAATCCCTACATAATTTTGAAACGGATTGTGTAACATACAAGATGTTGCAAATTATTTGAATTCATTATTTTTCTATTGTAGCCATTGATGCATTTCACTATTTGTTGATATGAAAAGCTTCCAATATTTCTTTTTACTTTTCAAAAAATCCCAATTGTTGTGGATTATTGCCTGCAAATATAATGTCTTGCAGTTTTAAATAAATAAAAAAGAGAGAGATAAAAACTATATATTAGATAAATAAATTGCGTAAGTGCAAGCATTCAATTATGCTGATAGCTCAGAAAATATTAGCAGTAAAATTGAAGAAGCGCAAAAGATTCCTGATAGCTTACAAGATCTGGCAGCGAAGGAGGAAGCTTTCGCGTTACCTCCAATGGCGGTCTCGGATTTGAATTGAAAAGTTAGTGTATTATTTTTAATTTGTAAATCATTTTAGAATTTAAGTATTCAAATTCTAAACCAGATTTGGAATGAAATACCTTACCCTTTTATGAGATTTGAATTTGTGATCTCTTTCAAGATCACAAATTCTCCCCCACTAGACCAACTCAAATTATATTTTATTTTTCACATTTTTTACATTTGATAAAGTTCTTCCTTCACTCATCTCTACTCTTCTAATTTAGCACATCTAATCAGTAAGTCATACTTTATTTTTGTAATTTAGTTTCAATTTAACAGTGCAAGCCAATTTAAAAAAAATAAAAAAAACATAAATGTTGAATTAGAAAGCTTTAGGGTGCCGAACATGAATGTTATCTAGGAATGAAAGTATCACGCAGGTCCAGTATGTAAATTTTTTTAAATGTTCAAGTACTCTTATTAAATTTAAATTTATATTATTTAAGTTAAAAAATTTATAATTTTTATTAAATTTTATTTAAATAATTTATATGAAAAAAATCATTGAAATTAGAAAACTATTATTATGATTATTATTCATTAATTTAACATATAAACATTGAATAAAATTTAACTTAAATTATTAAAGTTAAAAAACTGTTATTATTTTAAATTAAATTAAATTTTAAATACCAAATTCAATTTCTTATTTTTGTTCTGATGACTTATAAATTTTACACGAGAATAACAATATATAGAAAACAAATCAAAATTCAAGAATGTTAGCAAACTGGAACATCAAAATATCAATATATATGATTGTTAAATTAACTCATATTAAATAAATTAAAAAGTAAACAACATTAAACTTCACCTTCATAATACAATATGAAATTGTAAAAAATTCCATATTATATTTTATTCAATTTTTTGAATTTTTTATTAATTAAATATGATTAAAAATAATTGTAATAAGATTTTGTTCATTAAATAATAAAATAAAAATTATTAAACATTATAAAAATAATTGAAAGAGAAAACACTCACTCAATAAATAATAACAAGTAATGAAAGCTTACCTTAATGTTTTTAATTAGATCGCCAGAAAAATGATGAAGTGAAAGTATTCCATTAGCCTGCATTAAAATTCTACTGCAACTCACCTCACTCCAGCTTCTTACATAATGAAATTATTTATAGCACAATAAACCAACAATAATAAAGACACGTAGAGTGATGTCGTGTAGAGATTTGTAGAATTATAATGACAAATTATAAAATACATATGCCACTTATTAATCGTTGTGACAAGTATCATACGGCGTGCCATGGTAATTTATCCTATACGGCGTGCCATGGTAATAAATACTTTTGAAAAAAGTGCCTCTATACATGTAGCTGCAAACTATTTGATGTTGATTTTAATTGCACTTTATATCATAAAAAAAATTTTGAAACATTTATATTTTAGTATAAAAATTAATTATATATAGTTATTGATTTATTTTTATTATAGTATTATATTTTTGTGATGGTTTTTTATATTCATGTTTTTATTGTGTTTATAATTATTAGTTTATTTTTTTGTGATGTGAAGTATTTTGTTGACACATTTAAGAAACTAATCTGCAAATCAAATTTGTAGTTTCACCATTCAATAAACAATGAGATTGATGTGAATGAGATGTACAAATATACAAAAAACCCTCCATATAAAGCACATATGAACATGGGATGAACACTCTGATTACTTTGGTATCAGTTTAGTATTAATGCTTCTAGCAGATGTGGTGACTGAGAAACAAAAGTTTTAATACACCTACTTTATGCAACTAAACAATAATTTTTTTTATGTAACTAAAAAACTTAAGTGTATAGGGAACAGACATGTACATGCCAACCTCCCTTAAGTCCAACTTATAGATAAATATGCAAGAGATAGAATTAGTGAATGAAAATTCAGTATACAATATGAGATGTATTGTGGGCCCTAGCAACAATTCCATAGGTGGTACCCATGTACAACTAAAATGAAATGAAATGCAATTTATCACAACCAAAGAAAAGGAGAAAAACAACATGAGAGAAAAATCCTCTCTGAAATAGAAAAATGTGAGAGGAAGGAGGAATCCCCAAGACCCCCCAAGGACAACCTCCTTCACTTCTAGAATTGATTGTAGCTTAAGATAGTGAGGAGATGCCAAAGGTTTAGTGAATATGTCTACAATTTGTTTCTTCATAGGCAAATATTTCAAAGCAGAAACACCATCCTAAATGAGTTGCCAAATGAAGTGCATGTGGATCTCAATATGCTTAGCATGTTGCTTATCCATTAGGTTTTGAAAAATGTGTATGACACTCTAATCATCACACCCAAAAGTAGTAGGATAATTAGTACAAAATCAAAACTTAGACATTAATTGTCAAAACCAAACAACCTTTTGAGTAGCCAAGACTGCTCCTTTATATACAAAGCCTTAGTTGACGATAATGCTTTAGCAATTTTCTACTTGCAAAACCAAGCAACTAGACCAAATCCAAGATAAAAGACAAAAAGAAAAGTATAAATCCTATCATAAAAAATAACCAACCTAATCTGAGTCAGTGAAGCTCACAATCTTAGTATCCCTTGATGTGTAGTGAATGCCAATTAATGTAGTTCTCTAAATTTAGTGTAAGATGTGCTTGGATTCCTTAAAATGACTCGTAAGGATCTTGAGAGAACAAGAAGAAAATACCAACTACAAAGGAAATATCAAGATGACTATGTGTCAAGTACAAAACGCTGCCAACCAACCCTTGATACGAGGTAGCATCAATTAATGGAGTATTGTAACTAGTAGACAACACAACACCTGATTGAAAAGGAGTAGAGAATGGATTGCATTCGGCCATTCCAAATATATGAAGTAAACCAATAACATACTTCTTTTCAAAGCTAAAAATTCAAAAGGAAGATTGATCAATTTGAAGACTAAGGAAGTAATGCAACAAACCAAGATTTGTCATATCAAAATTTGCTATCAAAGCTCACCAAGTATACTCAATAATGGTAGGATATCCCCTTGTGACAATCAATTGATTCACATAAATAATGAGAATGAGAGGACCCCCCCATGCCTCTGCATGTAAATTGTAAAATCAAAATTACAACTAGTGAATCCAAAAGTAAGCAAAAAATTGTTCATCTTCCCATAGCAAGCTCTAGGATCTTGTTTGAGACCATAAAATGAATCTTGAAGCGTAGAAACAAGTGAAGGGTCTTGCACAAATCCTAGTAGCCACGCCATTTAGATCTCCTCTTAAAGATAAATATGCAAAAATAAACTCTTCACATCCTCTAATACACTACCAACATTGGGATGTAGTAATAGAAAGTAAAAGATGAATGGGATCCATCTTACCTACAAGGAAAATATTCTTGAAATTGTCAATAACCTTAACCTAAGAAAAGCCCTTAGCCACAAGATGAGCTTTATACTTATCAATAGAACCATCATCTAAAAACTTGGTAAGATACTCCTACTTGCACTGAAACAACTTTCTTCCTTTAAGAAGAGGAACTAAATCCAAAGTATGATTCATCATCAAGGAAGAATAATCCTCTATCATAGAATTATGAAATTATAGAACACCTATAAACCTATTAGAAAATTTATGAGGATCAATAGAGATTGCATGAATCAAAATACTAATAATCAAAGTGTGGGAATGGTTGAATCGTGTAGTTGTGGGATTATGTACAAGAAAAGCAACATTTTTCAATAAGTGTATGAGTGTAATGCCCCACTAGGAATCCTAAGGAATGCAACACTACAAGGCAACTAAAGGGTGAAATAATTTTTTATTAAAATATTAAGTGCATTAAGTATAACATTGCACCTATAATAACACAAGTAGAAGTCTAACAATGACATCCTAAAGGGTTACCAATGAAGATTACTTCGTAACTAAAACAACAACATAATGTTAATCCAATTACCCATCTAATTAGGGAACTCAATTGCAATTAATTAAATCATATTCATAAACTGGATTTCACATTGAAAGACATAAAGTTATACAATATATTCATTTTCAATGAAGCATTTACACATACAAATAAAGATAATTAAAATAACATACATTCAACTTAATTAAGATTATAATATTCAATAATTAAATGGCTTCCAATAGTACAAATGAAATACATAAATACAATGCCAAGGTTACATAGTTTACTGATACAATGACCACATGGTATAGTAATCATGAACATGAGCTAATATAGGAATCATGAACTAAAGGTACACCAGTGGAGCCAATCCTCGCATGAAGGTACGAAGTAGAATATCTGATGGGAAATGGCACTACCACCTGACCATGTGATCCCAAAATGGAACCACCCCACTGTGCTAGGAGATAGCAGAAGACCCTCAAGCAAGAAAAACAAGACAAGTACAACATGACTCCGCTGTACTCATGTGGCTTGACTCACAAAATACTAGTGACCCTAATGAGAGAGTGTCATTGCATGGCTTAAGATGGTTACCCTAAGTAGGCCTCCATAGGTCCCGGCCCCCATATTGGGTTATCCTGGTAACCTTTCCCAAACCCTCAGCTCCAGATAAGCATCGTGCGGACCCTACCAACCTTTCATGAAGACAAGGTGGTAAGTTTGCCATTCCAAGCCTTCCCACGACACCTTCAGCCTATATGAGCACTCAACCATGTGTGCGGTGCAATATCTTAATTAAAATTATAACTACCCACCCCCTATTCAATTTTTAGATTATCACTTATTAATTGACTTTCAAGGGGTTATCCTGCCAACCATTTCATGTGAGGTCCCCACTCAAAAGCCACTCTCTCATAGGACACTATCAGGTACGGTCTCTCTACGAGAGCCCTATGGTGAAATTGACAACCATATCTAATCTTGACAAAATAAAGGTGAAGGAAGTACAAATCAATAACCTAGGATCGACCATTGGAACATAACACACAATAGATCACATCAACAAGATTACACAACAACACCTGACCAGGGGTTATAACAACCATTACACCATAACGACAACTCAAACTAGAATTGCAACATAAATAAGCTTTGACCACAAATACATTTACACTAAGATACTAATACAGACAATCTTTTCTTTAAATAGCCGAAAGCATTAAATACTTTCAATTATAGATATTCTGGAGAATTAGAAAATACAACTATATTAATAAAAGAAATTCAGAGTTGTCATTCATCCAATAAGGCTAAATTTAACCACATAAAATTGACATCCTAACATATATTCATGGTTAATTAATAAAAGAACCCAAATATATGATTTCAATAGAATAAATTAAATTTCAAATTAAATATATATATAATAATATAATATAAGTACATGAGTATATATTCATCAAATATATACTATATAAGTACATCACATTTAAAATATATATATTAAAATGAAAATTTAATTTCCCAGCAAAATATATTTTAATACCTAAATAAACTGAAATAACTAAATACTTAATAATCTAATTATTATTATTATTTTATCCTACCATGCATATGTGGTAGCATCTCTATTGCTACCCCATATACGTGGTAGCAACAAGCCAGCTACCCCATATATGATGTAGCAGCGTTGTTGTTGTTCCCATAGATGGGGTAGCAGTGCTGCTGCTTGGGGGTGCGTGGCTGGGTTGAGCCCAACTCCCCGCCACACAACCCCATAAATCCATTTTTTTTGTAATTTTAAATTAATTTTTTATAGTTTCTCAGAGATTTTAAAGATTTTAAAATCTCAACTGCCCCACTTTGAGACAACAAAGTCTAAAAAAAAATCACTGCATGATAATAATTTTAAAAAGGAATAAAACTAAAATTACACAAATTAATTACTGGTAAATAAATATACTAGAAAACTCAACCTTTGAGACAAAACATAGATTGTGAAAAACATCAAAACCCAAACAATTTCTTCCGCAAAGCCAAATTTGCTGGAAATAAAAAGATTGGAAATCCCCAATTACATTTTTGGGCCAAAACAAGAATGGAATAAGAGGAATTTAAACTCAAAATTTCCTCCAAATTTGAAACAATAGAAAGAAATTAATCAATTGGAAGCACAAGAGGGAAAATTTTGGCAAAATTTGTTGGCATAACTCCCCTAATTTCACAAATTTAAAAACTACAACATACAAAATCAAATTCCTTCCATAAACAAAAATGGAAGAATTGATTTTAAACCAAAAGCTTAACATGAAATAAACCAGAAAGAGATTGGACTAGCATTTTTAATCAATAATGGATTAAGATTCCCAATAAATCTCATAACAACTAATCCAAAACCACTGCAATCATTTAACCAATTTTTCATACAACATACAGAAGAAGGGGAAGAAGTATAATAGTATGCAATTAACTTTATTTATTTATTTATTTTTTCTACTTGATTTAAATATAGTCACTTTTTCTAGTATAAAGCAATTCTTAATTTTAATCTAATAACTTCACTCAATTAACTAAGTCCATAACACAAAGGCATAATAATACATAAATTAATTATACCAACTCTGAAATGACGTCATAAACTCAAATAAATAATCAAACCCACTAGGGCACACAAATCAAGAAAACCACATGCAGACTCAAAAAAAGGTAAACGAACAAGACTCGAAGGCTGACCAAATGGAAAGGAGGACCAACTAACAACACTCACATGAGTAAACTCAGGATAAGAATTAGGGTTAACAACTATCTCCTCCACTCCCATTGGACATATAAGGCATGATCAGACCTATGAAGCTAGGTGGAGATGATACCCCGTACCTACCCGATACTTGTACCTACAATATCCTACATCATCGAACCACACATGCATATATATAAATATAAAATATACAACATGCACACTGATGCAAGAGAATCATGACGTTCCCTATCTCACTAGAGTGAGTGAAGAAAAATCATCCCCTCGCATCCAATACACTTGAAAAAATGCAACATATAAATAACACATCGCATATGTAAGGTAAAAGCATCAGTCCATGACAATAATCCATAAAAAAAGCACTAATCACAAGTATTGAAATACTGTAATAAAGCATGAAATAATATCAGATAAGTCTAAATAATGTTTAGTAGTAATGTATCAACTGAAAAGTAAATTGTAGCAAAATATAAGTCTAACAAGTTCGATCAAGAAGGGGTACTACATTCTCCCCCCCAAAACTAGGCTTACTCCTGGAAGCCTAAAATAGATAAGAATAGAGCACTCTCATCTTCGTTGAAACCTCCCAAGTCACCAACATCTCATCATTTGGGTCCCATAGGACCCTTACCTGGTCGATGGTACGACCCCTGGGGTCAATTACCAATGCTGAAGAATGCACATGGGCTCCATGGAAAGTTGCCCATCCTCAACCTGCAAAGCGTTCCAATCTAGAACATGTGTCACATCAAGGTGATAAGGTCAAAGAATTGAAACATCAAGACATTTTGGATGTGGGATAGACTCGGTGGCAAGGAAAGATGCTAGGAAACATGTCCTATCCTCTCAAGGACCTCAAAAGGGCCAACAAAACGAGGCGCCAACTTAGAACCCTTCCAATAATAGATCAAATTCTTCTATGGACGGACCCTCAAGAATGCAAGGTCACCAAAAGAAAATTGATGATCTACCCTATGAGCATGTGCATACTTCTTCTACCTATCCTATGCAGCTACCAAATGCTCATGAGTCCACTCAACCTGTTTCTCTATTACTCAAAGGATATCTGGTCCAATACACACCCTGTCCTCTAACCAATCCCAACAAAAAGGAGTATGGCAAGGACAACCATACAATTCCTAGAAAGGAGACATACCTATGGATCTATGATATCCATTGTTCTAAGCAAACTCCACTAGATAAATATAATGCTCCTAGTGCAACTGCTAGTCCATAACATACATGCAAAGCCTGTCCTCCAAAAACTGATTCACACGTTCAGTTTGACCATTTGTCTCTAGATGATAAGTTGAATTGAATTTCAACTAAGTCCCCAAAGCATGCTGAAGTGAGGTCCACAATGTTGAGGTAAAGATAGGATATCTATCATAAATGATTCGCCTTGGAATCCCATGCAATCTCACTACATCTTCCAAGAAAACTCGAGCCACCACTACTGTTGTATAGGAAGCTCGAATAGGAACAAAATGAACAACCTTGGTCAACCTATCACCAATGACCATGATGGCATCATGATGACGTGAAGAAACAAACGACCCAACAATGAAATCCATGGAAATGATGTCCCTTTTCCAATCCGGTACTATATTAGGCTATGAAAGCCCTATCGACTGCTAATGCTCCACCTTCACCCACTGACATTCCAAACATTTCGACACAAAATTAGCAATGTCGCATTTCATGCTAGCCCAATGATAAATCTGTTTAATATCTACATGCATCTTCTTGACACTTGGAAGTACCAAATAAGGTGCATGATGGGCTTCAGTCATGATCAAAATGCGAATACCCTCCAAAGAAGCTACATAGATCTGACCAAGATGACTAAGAAGACCATTTGCCTCAAGGCTATAACCAGAATGTCTACCCTCTAATGTCCTTCCGGACTCCATCACGGCTCTAACATCCTGATACGAAGTATCCAGAGGAAGAAATCCAAGAATTCTCTCTCAAGTCCACTCCAAGGGACAATACTGAAACTTCATGCCGCCTACGACTCAAAGAATCTATCACTATGTTCTCTTTCCCCTGAATATATCAAACCTCAAAATCATACTCACAGAGGAATTCCATCTAACTTTGTTGTCGAGCATTCAAGTTCAGCTGCGTGAAGATATACTACAAACAATGGTGATCACTATGTAGCTCAAATCGACGCCCTAATAGAAAATCTCACCATCTAACCAATGCATGCACTACAACTGCCAACTCCAAATAATGAACTAGATAGTTCAACTTGTGGTCCTTGAGTTTGCGAGACTCATAGGAAACCACACGTCCATCCTGCATAAGCACTACACCTATACCTTCTAAAGAGGCATCTGTGCATACCATAAAATATTTGGATGGATCAGGGACTGCCAAAATTGGAGCACTGACAAGGACTTCCTTTATGGTACAAAAAGTTGACTCACACTACTTTGAACAAACAAACTTCTTCCCTTTCCTCTACTGAGAAGTAATCGGGTGACCTATCTGGAAAAAAACTTGAAGAAAGCAATGGTAATATCTGGCCAAACCCATAAAAATCCAAACTTCTGAAACATTGGTCGGCGCTGGCCAATCCACTATGGCTTGGATCTTTGAAGGATCCACAAATACACCCTCTCCCAAAATGACATGACCAAGATAGTTCACCTCAGATTGGAAGAAGTCATAGTTCACCAAATTGGCATAAAGCTGATTCTCCCTCAAGCACTGCAATACTTGTCATTACACTAGTACATTCGGAGCTAATTTCAGATGGCCGATTGTCAGATTTGCGACTAATTTTTGTCAGAGTGCCAACAAAAGTAGCCGTCAAAAACTTTTCGTCAAATTTGTCGATGATGCCCTGACCATCAAAAATACGACAATCCCATGGATTATGCCGACGATGGGCATGATCGCTCTTCTGGTCAAAAAAATCATCGAACATGTAGCATCCCCATTGGATGCTTCAGTAGATTTCATCACAAAGCCAACGGCAATTTGGAACTTTGCATCAATGGTGATGTTGTTTGTCTAACACTTGTGTCATCGGTCCATTCAAAGACATTGATGACCATCCTACTACAAAGTGTCGTCACACATACATCATCCTCGTCGGATGTTTGTGTGGTTTGAGTCAGAAATGTGATGACTCTTAAACATTTCACCTACGAGAACGCTATATGCCCACCAATTTCATTGTAGGTGGAAAGCTTGGTATTCATCATAATTCCGACGATGGTAATATTTTTATCAAAAAAAAATTATTATTATCTAGTCATTGATATATACAGTGAATGATATTCTATCCCCACCACCTACTAGTAGGGGGCATAGGTTTGAGGCTAATATGAGGCGCATGGTTCCAAGCTAATATGATCAAGCACACCATGGTTGAGATGGTCCAACTCCCTAGTCTCACTCTACGACTAAGCTCATGCCATATCTAAATGAAGGACATCTCAAATACATCGTGGGTGGAAAGCTACAAAATGCCATTTTCATACATAAGCAAGACATACACAATTGGGCACAATCAACAAGAGAACGGTAAAAAGTGTGTTAGAGATCACTGTCCTAATTGTGGTGTCTTCATGAAGAGATCACCGTAAAGGTTTACTTTCTTTAAATGAAGGAAAGGTTGACAAATTTATGGTGATCTCTTTGTGATGACACCATAATTAGGACAATGATCTCAAAGACACTTTTTACCGTTCTCTTGTTGATTGTGCCCAATTGTGTATGTCTTGCTTATGTATGAAAATGGCATTTTACAGCTTTCCACCAATGATGTATTTGAGATGTCTTTCATTTAGATATGGCATGAGCTTAGTCCTAGAGTGAGACTAGGGAGTTGGACCATCTCAACCACGGTGCGCCTGCATATGTATATAGTTTTGTGTATTCATTAAAGATTTTCATTTAATTTTGAGAATTTTGGTTAGAAAATTAGGGGTGCACTTTACATTCTTTTTGTTATCCAATTCACTTACTTTAGCTCTGTTTCTTTCTTCAGATTTGGGGTCTAGAGCTCTTCCCTAAGAAGAGATTGTTGGTTTTGTCTCCCCTACTCTAGATGGATATTTTCTTGCTATCTTTGGTAGTTTTCCCTTAGAGTTTAGCTTCTCTATTGGTCAAACTGCTATTTTCCCTACCTTCTTCTCCAAGTGCTCCTCCTCTTGTTTCCAAGACTTTTCCTTTGCCTTCCACAAGTACATTTCGAGCTGATTTCCGACGGTTGTTTGTCGGATTTGTGACTAATTTTCATCAGGGTGCTGACAAAATCAACCGTCAAAAACTCGATGTCGAATTGGTCGATCATGCCATTCCTGTTGGAAATATGACAACCAAATAGACTCTGTCGATGGTCAAAGAAGTCGTCAGAATCAGTAGATTTTGTCACAAAGCCAATGGTGATTTGGAACTTCGCACTGACGGTGATGTTTTTTTTCGATGCTTGTGTCATCAGTCCATATGGAGACATCAATGACCATTCGACTACGAAGTGACGTCGCACTTACAGCATCCTTGTCAGATGTTTGTGTGATTTGAGTCAAAAGTGCAATGATTCCAGAACATTTCACCAATGAGAACACTATATGTCTACCGATTACATCATCGGTCAAAACCTTGGTATTCGTCGTAATTCCAATGATGATAATTTTTATCAAAAAAAAGTTATTATTATCTAGTCATTGATATGTACAGTGAATGATATTCTATCCCCACCACCTACCAGTAGGGGCATACGTTTGAGGCTAATATGAGGCGGATGGTTTCAAGCTAATATGATCAAGCGCACCATGG
Source organism: Cryptomeria japonica (assembly GCF_030272615.1). Classification (NCBI taxonomy): domain Eukaryota; kingdom Viridiplantae; phylum Streptophyta; class Pinopsida; order Cupressales; family Cupressaceae; genus Cryptomeria; species Cryptomeria japonica. The sequence goes on from NC_081413.1 coordinate 625,731,150, forward strand.
TTGAGATGGTCCAACTCCCTAGTCTCACTCAATGACTAAGCTCATGCAATATCTAAATTAAAGACATCTCAAATACATCATCAGTGGAAAGCTGCAAAATGCCATTTTCATACATAAGAAAGACATACACAATTGGGCACAATCACCAATAGAATAGTAAAAAGTGTGTTTGAGATAATTGTCCTAATTGTGGTGTGGTCATGAAGAGACCACCGTAAATTTGTCAACCTCTTTGTGACCACACCACAATTAGGACAATGATCTCAAACACACTTTGTTCTCTTGGTGATTGTGCCCAATTGTGTATGTCTTGCTTATGTATGAAAATGGCATTTTCATCTTTACACCGATGATGTATTTGAGATGTCTTTGATTTAGATATGGCATGAGCTTAGTCATAGAGTGAGACTAGGGAGTTGGACCATCTCAAGCATGGTGCGCCTACATATGTATATAGTTTTGTGTATTCATTAAAGATTTTCATTTAATTTTGAGCATTTTGGTTAGCAAATCAGGGGTGCATTTTACAATCTTGTTATTATCCAGTTCACTTACTTTAGCTTTGTTTCTTTCTTCAGATTTGGGGTCTAGAGCTCCTCCCTAAGTAAAGATTGTTGGTTTTGTCTCCCCTACTTTGGTTGGAGAGTTTCTTGCTATCTTTGGTAGTTAGACCACAAAGTTCAGCTTTTCTTAGATTCATTAAGCTTTTTATTTGTTGTGTAGTGTCTTTCTTTATATGCTTGATTAGGATAGTGTTTCATCTTTGATTTGCTAACCCTAATGACTAACATTTGTTTCTCGTGCTTCTCTTTTTGTGTGTAGCAATCAAACAGGTTTTTCTAACTATCCTTCTTTTTGCAGAGCATCATATACATATACATATTATGTATATATCTATATATCTACGTATACATATATGACCAAACCCTATATATCATTTGGTTTGATTTTGTTATTGGTTGTTTCCACATATGATATTATTATAATACCTAATGTTATATCCCTATTTCTTTTTGTTATCCAAATTTCATTTATATGTCAATTGCATTTAATAGGGGTTTTTTTGTTGTTAGGATCTTCATGCTTTGAGTCTAAATTTTAATATCCTGAAGCTTATTGTAGTCTTTTCTAAGATCCTAGGTCCTTGTTGTTTTGAAAATTTTATTAAAAGGCTCCAAAAGGTTTCAAATGTACCTTATAAATGAAAAGAGGGGCTATATTCTTATGATTATATTGTAAAAACTTTAGAAAAGAAGCACATTCATGTGACTTCATGAAAGCAAAATTTTTTCCAAAAGAAAATACTTTGGAGGGAAGGTCATTCAAGTCTTCAAATGCATGTTCTACATGTGACCAATGATTAACTTTTGTCTGAAGGAGTCAAACTCGGGTTCCACATAGCTGGACTTGGGTTTTCATGCAAATACCTTATTAGGGAGAGGGACTAGTAGTTGTGAGGGGTAATTTTGTCAACATGTAGCCATCACGTGGAATATCATAAGACCTCCAATTTTTTTAGAAATGTAAAATGGACATTTAACTATCTAAAAATTAAGGTTTGAAGGTGTGACTTTGTTAACAATTTTTTGACTTCAAGAGATAAGAAATAGAATTATTATATACCTCATGTCTTATCATGAATTTAGGAAAGTTTAGAGAAAGGATTTATTAAATACCTTGAAGGTGTCTATAAGGTTGAGCTTATTTAAAAGGATGAGATTTCACAATGCAAGGTTTGGAGGGAAAATAATTCACTTGAAAAGGCATTTTAATTCAAAAGATGTAAAGACAAATTTCTAAAGGCCTCCTTCCATGTGATTATCAAGAAAATCAATTTCATGCATAGCTTGGAGGGAAATAGAAAGTTAAAAGTATAAGCTTTAATGTGATTTTAGGGTTTGCATTCTGTTTCAAATGAAAAGAACCATTTATAGCTAGTTTTTAGAAGTTATCCTAGGGTTCCACAAGCTACACCTTTAGTTTATGTCCTAACACGTCACTACAAGGAGGAAGGTTTATAAGAAAAGGAATGCATGCAATAGTCAAAGGGTTACTTCAAAGTTTGAATGATAGGTTTGCCTCTTCGATGAAGGAGTTTCATAAAAATATGAAGAGAATCTATAAGGACATTTACAAAGAACCTCATGCCAACACCATGCAAACCACATGCAGAGTTTAGGTGTAATAGAAGTTAGCATCAAAGCTTCTAGAGAGAAATTGTCATAGTCATAACAGTAGATATCCACATTTGGAGGTAGGGTTTTTAGAACCCTATTTTAGAATTTTTAGTATCTTATTGTTTAAATCATGCATTGGATATGCCTACAGTAATGATTCAAGCAAAAGTCGGGTTAAAGGAGAAATCTGATTATCTATTAAAAAAATATAGTTTCAACTTTGTGTTATGACAACATCTATAAGTT